>NC_086317.1:250824825-251156825 GCF_036172605.1 Pelobates fuscus | reverse complement strand
CAGCGGTGTTTTGTTGTCAAGTGTATGGAACTATTATCGGGCACTCAACCGCACAAACACCGCTGTACACGAAAACAGCGGCGTTCGGTATATTTAAACATCCGAACAAGAGACACTGGGGAACCACAGACAGAACAGTTATTTTGATATGTTTTCGTGCTCCCGAAAGAGATTGGCTGCACCAGCTGAGTTCATGGAACTATTCTGGGCAGGAACAAAAGAAGAGTATATACACTAAAGTTGATGACTTTATTTTCCAAACCTGTTGTTAATAGTGTATTTAATTCTACCAAAAACTTGTTAATTTTTGGTAGAATTGAATACACTATTAACAACAGGTTTGGAAAATAAAGTCATCAACCAAGATGAATTTAGAGTCATCTACAATCCTAACTGTAAAGTGGCAGTTTTTTATTTTCTACCAAAGATCCACAAGAACACAAAACAACCTCCCGGTCGTCCTATTATTAGCGGAATTAACTCTCTGTCTTGCAATTTATCCGAGTATGTGAATATGTTCCTACAACCATATGTGCCTTTACAAACTACCTTTATTAAGGATACGAAACATATTTTACAGGAGTTACAATCTATACATTGGAAACCCTCATATTTCTTAGCCACTGCAGACATTACAGCTTTATATTCAAACATTCCTCATCTAAAAGGCATCGCTTGTATCAAAGACACACTTAAGTTGCAACAAGACTTACAGGATACTCAAATTGATTTTTTGATTAGTTGTATTCAATTTGTTCTTACTAAGAACTTTTTTTGGTTTAATGGACAGTTTTTTCTCCAGCGGTGCGGCGTCGCCATGGGTACCAAATTTTCCCCCAGTTTTGCAAATCTATATATGTGTCCCATTGGGAACAACAGCATATTAGATTGGGTGATCAGAATGGGAGCTGTTTGGTCATATGGCGACGCTTCATCGATGATGTATTAATCATCTGGGATGGTACTACAAAAGATCTTGATTCATTTTTGAGTCAAGTGAATAATAATGATTATGATTTAAAATTTACTTCTGTGTCTAGCAATTCCACCATAAATTTTCTGGATCTGACCATATACATAGAACAAAACCAGTTAAAAACCAAAACTTACTTTAAGCCCACTGACTGTAACACAGCAATATAATATTCAAGCACTCACTATCCCCCTTGGCTTTCAAACATCCCTAAAAGCCAGTTGACTAGGCTTAGATGGAACTGTACAGATAACCAAGTTTTTCTGGAACAATCTACAATCATTAAACTAAGATATGCAGATAAGGGCTATAATATTAAAAACATGAAAAAAAACAGAAATTGAGATATTAAACACTGATAGATCATTATTTCTGAAAAACAAAAATAAAAGGGAAGACGACCATGCAACTGTTCAACAAAAATCGAAAAATACGTTTATATATGGCAATAAAAATAAAAATAAAAGTAAAGATACTAACAATAGATTTGAATTTGCCTTCATAACTCAATTTAATTCTCAAGCAAAAAAGATAGAAAAAGTACCGTATTTATCGGCATATAACACGCACTTTTTCTCCCTGAAAATAGGGGGAAAATGATGGGTGCGTGTTATACGCCGATATCCCATATTTACTTACCTGTCTTGAAGCGTGGGCCGGTGTTCAGCGTGCACCGCGGTACTGGAACTTCAATTTCAGGTTCCGGTTTCCGGCGGGACTGAAAGGAAGTGTGCACACTTCCTTTCAGTCCCGCCGGAAACCGGAACCTGAAATTGAAGTTCCAGTACCGCGGTGCGCGCTGTGAAGCCGGCCCACGCTTCAAGACAGGTAAGTAAATATGGGACATGGGGAGGGAGAGTGCACTAGGGGACACTATGGGAGGGGGGGGGGAACACTATGGGAGGGGGTGGAGAATACTATGGGAGGGGGGGAGAATACTATGGAAAGGGGGGGGGACACTATGGGAGGGGGAGAATACTATGGAAGGGGGAGAACACTATGGGATGAGGGAGGAACACTATGGGAGGGGGTGGAGTATACTATGGGGGGGAGAATACTATGGGATGAGGGGGGGAACACTATGGGAGGGGGTTGAGTATACTATAGGGGGGGAGAATACTATGGAAAGGGGGGACACTATGGGATGAGGGGGGGAATACTATGGGAGAGGGGGGGAGAATACTATGGAAAGGGGGGGACACTATGGGATGAGGGGGGAACACTATGGGAGGGGGTGGAGTATACTATGGGGGGAGAATACTATGGGATGAGAGGGGGAACACTATGGGAGGGGGTGGAGTATACTATGGGGGGAGAATACTATGGAAAGGGGGGGAACACTATGGGATGAGGGGGGAATACTATGGGAGAGGGGGGGGAATACTATGGGAGAGGGGGGGGCACTATGGGATGAGGGGGGGGGAGCACACTATGGGAGGGGGGGAAATTTCCTGGAATTTCCTTCTTAAAATGAGGTGCGTGTTATACGCCGATAAATACGGTACTTAAAAAAAACATTGGTACATCTTGAAGAGAGATGATATTTTAAAACATGTGCTACCTGAACTCCCAATAGTCATCTATAAAAAATCAACCAATCTAAAGAACAAACTGGCACCCAGTTTATTACCTACAACACCTTCTTGTAATAATGTTCTAAAAACCCCGATACAGGGTTTTTATAGTTGTGGCCATTGTTCGACTTGTAAATACCAAAAAAGGAAAATTAAGGATTTTGTGGGAACTTATACTAAAAAAACTTACACTATTAAGAAACATGTTCATTGCTCTTCTTCCTTTGTTGTTTATTTGTTGCAATGTGGCTGTGGGGCCCAATATGTGGGCCGCACATCCAGGAAATTACATACCAGAATCTTGGAACATTTCAACAATATAAAGAAAAATAAACTTGATCACAGTGTACCAAAACACTGTAATTCATGCCCTCTATTTTGTTGGAATACCTTCCAAGCTTTTGGAATTGACTCAGTATAATTGGGATGGAGAGGAGGAGACAAAATGCAGGAGTTAGTTAGAAAGGATGCTTCATGGATTTTTAACCTCAAAACTCTAGATTTAGGACTTAGCCAAGAAATTGACTTACAAGGTCTCATTTAAAAGTATTGTTTTGTGTTTTTCACAATTATGTATGCATTGTTCCTTAACACATTTTATGTGTATAATTAATGGATCAAATTGTGTACGCATGAGTATGTTGGGCATTAGTGGCTATCATCTCTACATAACTATGGATGATTACGAATACTAGATTTATGACATTACCTCCTTAACAAATGGTTATATATGGTTATACATATATTACTCAGTGTGATGCATCAGAACACTATACATATACACATTGGAATATTGTATATAATATATTGTTTTGTTTTTAATATATCTGGAGTTCTTTTTATATATATATATTACTTTATTCAGATTTTGTATATATTTCATATGTGTATTTTTTCATATATATTATTGATATGTGTTTCATTTATCTTATTTTTCGTTATTACTATATATTATTTATTATCATCGTACTATTATCATCTTCATATATTTTTTCCATGTCTTAATGTGCAGTAGTGGTTCTGGTGTTATCACACTGATTCTACCCTTTTTTATCAGTTAGACATTCAGGCGTTTTCGCCATATGTTTTTTGTCCTGCCTAGGTTACGGTCCTCTATGCTCACGCATGCGCGTGTTATGTGCATGTGTTTTAGCACCCGGAACTATTATTTCGTAATCCCGGACATTTGGCGCCCTTTTGCGTTCCACGATTGAAACGCACGCTAAACAACCAGTTTTCCGGATGAATGGAGATTATTCACGCCATAAAAACCCACAAGGATGAACCCAGAGACATCCCTGAAGAAGTCCAGCACCTTACCGGACGAAACACGTTGGATTTATTCCTTGTGTACTTTTTATACTTATATTTGTTTATTTTGTTTTTTTGCTGTATCTATATTGTTGCTCAAGGACTCCTATCGTGGATATTTTGACAACATCATCCAGGAGTCCCATGATTATTTGGAGACACGCTGTTTTTATATCTTCTATGTGTAAGTGCGACCAATAAATGTGTCTTATATAATTTTATAACAATCTTTACTATATTTGATTTCCTTTATTTTACATACTTGGTTGGAAGATACTTCGACTCATATCCATTACAGTACCCGAGTGGGTGAAAGGCCTGATTTCTCATTCATTTGTGAGTGCATCCATATTTCCACTTATTCACATTTTAATGCTATACTATTTTACGCTATGTTAGCTATTTGATTTTTCCACATAGAGCATATCCTCGGATATTCTACCTGAATCCAGGTTATTCTACTCTCTCTCATATATATATATATATATATATTTACGTATTCTGGGTGGTTTCCACTTTTCTTGTATATTTGCATATTCTGGGCAGGAGCCTCGCGTACGGCCGGGCAGAAATGGGACTTTCATATAACTTTTGAATTCCTGAACCGATCTGGGTGATTTTTGAATATGTTGTTCCCCCAGATATGGGCTATCAGGAGATGTACGTTTTATGGGGTTCTTATATGATTTTGGGGTGGTTCCAGAAATGTAAAAAAAAAAAATTATTTTTTTGTTTGGAGATAATTTAGTTGATACAGTAATTAACTCAATTATCTCCCAAGCAGATGGGAGGGATTGTGTATACTATATGGGAGTGCCTCAATGTATAACTCTGTTTGTATTGGTTTATTAACTTTGTGTCCCTGTGCCCAACAAGGTCCATCTGGGTGTCACCCTTTTTGGGAAACTTGCATAAAAGGCCAGTGTGCCTCCATTAAAATTGAGTTCCTGTTTTACCCTCAACACAGAGCCTCGTCTCGTGCTTGGGGAAATAGTTATATTCACAATTTCCTTGCATTTTAGGATTATCGGTCTAAGGATTATCGCAGCTCTCTTCACGCTAGGAGGCGGCGAAAACCCCTCTATCGGGGTGGCTGCTACAGGCATATATACACTCATAATTGTCCTATACAAAACTGTCTATGCATGATGTAGTTAGTGTTCCTTTTTTTATCCTTCCTCCTATATACAATATTTGTTAGATATACTAGGAAATGCAGCAAAATGACAAATAAAAGGCAAAGGCAATGAAAACCAACTCGATTGTACTCACAGCTTGGCAACTTTAGAAAGAAACAAACCTATCTATATGAGGTTTCACATCTGTAAATGCATATCAGAGGAAAACCCAAGCCATCATGGCCAGTGCTTTCTATAGGTGACTTAGGAAGGGGCGCCGCCAGGAGCACCGACCCCTTCATGCTGCAGGCGGTCCATGAGGGTGCACAAGATACGAGGGATCAGCAGGAGGGAAGTGCACAGCGAGCACTTCCTGTCATTCCGGCCGGTACAGGAAAAAAATTCCTGTACTGCGGACCGGACCGGAGCTCGGCCACACTACACAGGGTAGGAGGGGATTTGGGGGGGTGAGGAGAACAAGCAGGGGGGGGGGAGGGCAGACCACTGGGGGGGGGGGAGGTTGGCAGAGAGACCACCATGGGAGGCAGAGCGGGGGGGTGGAGGAGAGACCTCTATGGGAGGGAGGGGGGAGGACAGACCACTAAGGGAGGGAGAGGAGAGACACCACAAAGGGAGGGAGGGTCAGGCGGAGTGGACCAGGAGAGCTGCAGGACGCCAACTCCCACGAGACCCAGTCAGCTAAAAGGTAGGATTTTGTATCTGTATGTGTGTGTGTGTGTGTATCTGTATGCCTATAAGTCTGTATGTATCAGTGTATCTATCTATGTGTCACAGTAGGTGTCAGTGTGTGTGTGTGCGTCGTGTATGTATCTGTATGTCAGTGTATATGTCTGTGCGTCAGTGTGTATATCTGTATGCCAGTGCATCAGTGTGTATATCTGTATGCCTGTGTATGTGTCTGTGCGTCAGTGTGTCTGTGTGTCATGGTATGTGTATCTCAGGGCTCGACAAATCCCAGGTGCCAGGTCACCATGGCGACTAGGAATTGTGTCCTGTGCCTGGAATATGTCGGCCTGGAGCGGCAAGGGAGAATGCAGGTGGCCCGCCGTGGGAAAGAGCATGTGCATCTTGAGGGAGTGAGCGGTCATCTCTCTGCTCTGCTTCCTCGCACGCCCTGCGGCCTTCCGGCCCCAGGCATACTAAACAGTGCGCGACAGGGAGATGACAGCAGCCCCACTGGACCCCAGGGAAAGCCTATTCACTCCACCTCTCCAAAAAGTAGGGAGGCTGTGTGAGTTTCAATCAGAATAATTTTAAAAAAATTCAACTTCTGAATGTGTGTGTGTCTGAGATTTTGTGTGTATGTCTGTCTGTGTATGTGTGACTGTCTCTTAGTGAGTGTCTGTTTAGGTGACCGGTCCCTTTCTGAGAAAGGTGATTTTGCTTACCTGTTTTCCCACGCCGTGACAGTCTCACTGTGGCTGAATCCACTTCCATGACTGAGATAATCAATCTTGATGATCTCAACCAAGTAATGCTTTCCCATAGGAAAGCAATGGGAGGCTATTGAATCAATACATCACTATGGGGAACATTCAGCGCCTCCATGCCGAGCGTGGTTTAAGTGATGACCACTAAAGGCCGCGTTTACATTAAAAAATGCCTGAAGGGACAAGCTATAGACACCAGAACCACTATATTAAGCTACAGTGGTTCTGGTGACTATAGTGTCCCTTTAAGAATTCGATTCTTGTAGATGAAAATTAAGCTCTGTTAGTTAAAAAAAAAAAATACTGGCTCTTAACTTTTTAGCTGGCTCCTAGATTACAATCAAATTTGTCAAGCCCTGGTGTATTTGCATGTGTATCAGTGCATGTATCTGTGTGTCAGTATGTGTGTCAAGGTATGTATCTGTATGTCAGTGTGTGTATCTGCTGTGTGTCAGGGTATGTATCTGTATGTGTATCTGTGGGTCATGGTGTGTAACAGTATGTCTGTATGTGCAGGTGTGTCAGTGTCTATATCTGTGTCCGTGTCTATTTCTGCATGTGTGTGTCACTGTATCTGTGCATCGGTGTCTGTATCTGTATGTCAGTGTGGGTATCTTTGTCTGTATGTGTGTCAGTGAATGCATTTGTGTGTCAGTGTCTGTATCTGCATGTGTGTCAGTGAATGCATTTGTGTGTCAGTGTCTGTATCTGCATGTGTGGCAATGGATGTATATGTGTTTCACTGTATCTGCATATGTGTCAGGGTATGTATCTTAGTGTCAGGGTATGAATCCTTAAGTGTGTCGGTGTATCTGCATGTTTGTCAATGTGTGTATCTGTGTAAGTGTGTGTGTCTGTATATTTGCATGTGTGTATCTGCATGTGTGTCAGAGTGTGTTTCTCTATGTCAGTGTGTCTGTGTGTCAGGGTAAGTGTCTGAATGTGTGTCAGGGTAAGTGTCTGAATGTGTGTCAGGGTAAGTGTCTGAATGTGTGTCAGGGTAAGTGTCTGAATGTGTGTCAGGGTAAGTGTCTGAATGTGTGTCAGGGTAAGTGTCTGAATGTGTGTCAGGGTAAGTGTCTGAATGTGTGTCAGGGTAAGTGTCTGAATGTGTGTCAGGGTAAGTGTCTGAATGTGTGTCAGGGTAAGTGTCTGAATGTGTGTCAGGGTAAGTGTCTGAATGTGTGTCAGGGTAAGTGTCTGAATGTGTGTCAGGGTAAGTGTCTGAATGTGTGTCAGGGTAAGTGTCTGAATGTGTGTCAGGGTAAGTGTCTGAATGTGTGTCAGGGTAAGTGTCTGAATGTGTGTCAGGGTAAGTGTCTGAATGTGTGTCAGGGTAAGTGTCTGAATGTGTGTCAGGGTAAGTGTCTGAATGTGTGTCAGGGTAAGTGTCTGAATGTGTGTCAAGGTAAGTGTCCGAATGTGTGTCAAGGTAAGTGTCCGAATGTGTGTCAGGGTAAGTGTCCGAATGTGTGTCAGGGTAAGTGTCCGAATGTGTGTCAGGGTAAGTGTCCGAATGTGTGTCAGGGTAAGTGTCCGAATGTGTGTCAGGGTAAGTGTCCGAATGTGTGTCAGTGTATGTATCTATGTCTGCGTATCTGCATGTGTCAGGGTATGTGTCCTTAAGTGTATAGGGGTAATTATCTGTGTGCCAGTGTGTGTGTCTGTCTGTGTGTCAGGGTATGTATCTATGTGTGTGTATCTGCATGTGTGTCATGGTATGTATCTGCATGTGTGTCAGTTCTTAAATATGTGTCTATGTCTGTATCTGCATGTGTGTCACTGTATCTGTGCATCGTTGTCCGTATCTGTATATCAGTGTGGGTATCTTTGTCTGTATGCATTTGTGTGTCATTGTGTGTGTCAGTGTCTGTATCTATGTATCTTCATGTTTGACAGTGGATGTATTTGTGTTTTACTGTATCTGCATATGTGTATGTATCTTAGTGTCAGGGTATGAATATGTGTGCCAGGGAATGAATCCTTAAGTGTGTCAGTGTATATGTATCTGTGTATCTGCATGTTTGTCAATGTGTGTGTGTATCTGCATGTGTCTGAGTATCTGCATGTGTGTCAGAGTGTGTTTCTCTATGTCAGTGTGTCAGGATATGTATATGTATGTGTGTCAGGGTATGTATCTGTATGTGTGTCAGGATAATTATCTGTTTGTCAGTGTGTGTGTCTGTCCGTGTGTCTGTATATCAGGGTATGTATATATGTGTCTGTGTATCTGCATGTTTGTCAGTATATGTATCTGTGTGTCAAGGTATGTGTCCTTAACTGTATCAGTGTATGTATCTGCATGTGTGTCTGGGTATTTATCTGCTTGTGTGAGTGCCTATATCTGTGTCAGGGTATGTATCTGCATGTGTGTCAGTGTCTGCATGTGTGTGTCACTGTATCTGTGTGTCGGTGTTCGTATATGTCAGTGTTTGTATCTTTGTCTGTATGTGTGTCAGTGTATGCATCTGTGTGTGTCATGATATGTATCTGTGTATCTGCATGTGTGTCAGTGTATGTATCTGTGTTTCACTGTATCTACATGTGTCAGGATATGTATCTGTGTATATGCATGTGTGTCAGTGTTTTATTCTGTCTGTATCTGTGTGTCTGTGCATCTGTATGTATGTCAGTGTGCATACCTGCGGGGGTGTGTGTGTGTGTGTGTGTGTATCTGTAGCTATAGGTGGGTCAGTGTTTGTTTCTGTGTGTCGGCATGTGTGACAGTTTGTGTGTCTGGGGCAGAGAAGAAGCAGGGAGAGTCTGGGGCAGAGGAGAAGAAGGGAGAGTCTGGGGCAGAGGAGAAGAAGGGAGAGTCTGTGGCAGAGGAAAGGCACGGAGGGTCTGGGACAGAGGAGAAGCAGGGGAGCCTAGAAAAAAAAGGAAAAGGGGAGATTAAACAGAGAAAAATGTATAAATTTGAAATAAATGCAACTATATTAATTACAACATTTTGCTAATGTGAGGGGTACAATTAATCGAAATGGGCTGCCAAGGGGTACTCAAGTGAAAAAAGGTTGGGAGCCACTGCTCTACACTAACATGTAACACATCCCCTACATACCTGTGAGCAAACTCATTGGTAGAACATGTAGGTGGACTTATGGGTGGGCCTTATGGGCATACTCACCGTCAGGCCCTGGGGGCCTAGACCTTGAGCTGTGCAAGTGGCCCAAGAAAATTGAGCTTCTTCACATTCCCCCAGAACATTGACTTTTGTGACCACAGTTACAAACAGCCGCCAGAGAGCCTGTTCTACACAAGACCAGTGGAGCCAGACTGAAGCCAGAGCCCATAGTAATCCTCATCTGGTTGTAAGTAGGCAATCTAGTATATTATTTGTGGCACTAATCTCTGCAGCTTAATGTAGTGGTTCTGGTGTCTATAGCCTATCTCTGCAGGCTTTTTAATGTAAACACATACTGTGTGCAGCACTGGTGTTATTTCATATGGCAGATCATATGGGTGGGGCATTGTGAGCACCCAAGTTGTCCAAATAGCACTCAGATCTTGATAATACAGCCGAATCGCCACCTAGGTAAAGTTTTGACCGACCGCACACGTGGCAGCTTCCCATATTAGTTCCATAAGAAAAGTGTTAGTGGTTGGTCAGTCTTCGGGAGTTCCTATACAAAATCTGAGGAATGGTTCCCCTGGCTTGTAGGGAGCGAATGATCGCTTTGTTCGAGAGAGTCTTTACAGTGAACAGCGATCTCGTGGCTTGTCGCACCAGAAGCAGGCGGCGGTACAAAGTTACAGAGGTTCGCGTGGTATGGTATCCGTTTTGAGTTCCAGACACTCAACGACCTAGTACCGCTGCCTGTGTTAGAGAGACAAAATGGCCGCCATTTTCCAGAGTACGTGGTTTCAGTTATCCGAATGGCGGCAACCCAGAGAGATCACTTGAGTTTGTGGTCGTTTTGGGCCGCGGTAACTAGTACAAGGGTTCCCAGCCTTGTGAGAGGAGAGTCAGACAGAAAAAAAAGAAAAGAAACCGCGCCCCAAATAGTAATTATAAAATAATGTACGTACACAAAAACTTTTTAAATGATTCGCATTTAACCTCACAGATAAAAACAGAGAGGGAATACAATAGTGCAATATGATTTGATAAATAAGTGAGGTATTGGAATGGATTAAAGCAATATACACTCACATTTGATATAGCTGACTAGGAGCTCTACCGTAATTCGCATGGACGGAACAATCCCTGTCTAAGGACCTATGTGGAAGCGAGTGTCTCCAATATTCCAATTTCTATGTGCAGCAATATAAAAAACATAAAGGAAAACTCCAATAGTGTAATATATTACGGTAAATTGAAGAGAAAATGGAATAAAAATGTAGTACTCACATTTACTAGAGCAAAAACTTGCTCTAGTGTACTCAGCTTGGGTGGTGTAATCCCCACCTGAGGATATGGTGACCAGGAAGTAGAATGATGGATAAAAAATAAATAGGTGTATATAACTTTAAAATACTATTTTAAAGGATTTAATCCCAGAAAAACCTAAGATAGTGTTCAGTGGAGCATCTACTTTAAAGAAGCACCTTACAAAAAAATATACAAAAGGTAGAAGACAAGAGAATAGACATTTTTATGAAAAGTAATAAGGGTTTTTATAAATGCAACTCATGCGTAGCATGCAACAAAACCAAACAAACATCTAAACTAAGGACCGGTTTCAAATCAAACAAACCGGGAGAATATAATATTAAGGAGACAATTACTTGTAACAGTAAGTATGTAATATTTCTGTTAGAGTGCCCGTGCGGCCTCCAATACATTGGACGCACGATCAGACTTTTAAAAATACGAGTGGCAGAGCATTGCAGAAACATAGAAAAGGGTTACAAGAACCACTTCTGCACTCACAATAATAATACCAAAAATCTTGTTTTTAATGGGGATTGCCACTGTTAAGAACCACTGGAGAGGAGGAGATTTTAATAAAGAAAATTGGACGTACAGAGATGGAATGGGTTTACTATATGGACACCTTACACCCAAAAGGGCTAAACATAGAATTTGATTTGTTTAACTTTTTATAGCAATGTCTTTTACTGATACAGAGTTTTATGAACAATTTTTACTTTTCCCTTTTTTTTTTTTTTAAATGTTATTTTTCTTAATATCACTATGCCTATATATTGACCCTTGTTCCATCTCTGACCTCTCCACCACTACTCGGTTATCTGTGCCACCTATAAGTATAAGTTTTTTCTATAAATATATATATAAATAAATTATTAGAAAAAACTTGTATACTTATAGGTGGCACAGATAACCGAGTAGTGGTGGAGAGGTCAGAGATGGATTGGTATAATGTATATCTTTGCACTTTTATTATATGTATAATAGCACTCTGGTACATATTATAAACTTTTTTCATTTATTTTTACTAGTGTTTAATTTTAAAATTTCAAATATTAGTACTTTTTTCATTATTTGGATATATGTTTCCATTTTATGTTTATACCATTTTTATACTTATCCCTTTTTACAGTTGTTTAAGTACCTCTGTTGTAGTATTTTAGATATTGGAATCGAATATGTGGATATTGAGAGATTAATATGTAACAACCAGCATTGATTGAGTCTCTATGTGTCTCCCACATTTTGCCGTTTTTAAATATGGCCGAGGTAACTGCCGCTCTATTTATAAGCATGATCATGGAGACCCTGTGACGTCATCTCCCATGGACGCTGCGAACATGCTCTCATCTACAACACGAAGCAGAAGACAGTGTTGCCATATATTCAAAACAGACTTGACACAGCCAGTATCAACGGAACCACCTTTGTTATGATATTCTAAGCACGGCATTTGCCGAATGGAACGCATGCGGTTCCAAAATGGCGCAAATGCGTTCCAAGTTGAAACACAAAATATTACCACATGTAGTTACGTCGCGTCACTTCCGGTGTGACGCGTGCGTTCCACGAGTGGTGACAGGATATTGGACACACCAGGAAGTAACAATTGAATAACCTATATAAAGGACACATCTAAGGACTTTCCCACACTTCTGAAGAAGCCTTCAGAAGGCGAAACGCCTCAAGTGGGACTCTTTTATAGCCACCTTGTTTTTGTTTTATTATAGTGTCAATAGTGTATTTTAAAGTTATATACACCTATTTATTTTTTTATCCATCATTCTACTTCCTGGTCACCATATCCTCAGGTGGGGATTATACCACCCAAGCTGAGTACACTAGAGCAAGTTTCTGCTCTAGTAAATGTGAGTACTACATTTTTATTCAATTTTCTCTTCAATTTACCGTAATATATTACACTATTGGAGTTTTCCTTTATGTTTTTTATATTGCTGCACATTGAAATTGGAATATTGGATACACTCGCTTCCACATAGGTCCTTAGACGGGGATTGTTCCGTCCATGCGAATTACGGTAGAGCTCGAGTCAGCTCTATCAAATGTGAGTGTATATTGCTTTAATCCATTCCAATACCTCACCTATTTATCAAATCATATTGCACTATTGTATTCCCTCTCTGTTTTTATCTTTGAGGTTAAATGCGAATCATTTAAAAAGTTTTTGTGTACGTACATTATTTTATAATTACTATTTGGGGCACAGATGTGGGAAAGGCTACAACAAATTGTGGATGCGTCAAAGATACCAATAGCACAGTGGCTTCCATAATTCCTAAATTTAAATGTTTAGACCAACCAGGATCTTCCTAGAGCTGGCTGCCAACAGATCATTTGGGGGAGAATGACCTTGGTAAGAGAGTGGCAAAGAACCCAATGGTCACTTTGGGTAAGATCCAGAGATTATGTGTAGAGATTGGAGAAACTTGCAGAAGGAGGAACTATCATTTCAACACTCCACCAATTTTTTATGGCAGACTAGCCAGATGGAAAAAACATTTCCCTGCTGCAAGACAAATGAAAGCATACATGGAGTTTGCAAAAAAGCCCCTATATGGACTCTTAGACTGTAGGAAAAATTATTCTCTGGTCTGATGAAACGAAGATTGAACTGTTACGTCTCAATTTAAAGTGTCTCAATTTGAACTGTTACGTCTCAATTTGTCTGGGGGAAACCTGGCACTGCTCAGAGATGAGTGGCATAAACTACTCAACGCTTGTGTGGTGTGAATCGAATCACAATAGGTAGTTTCAATTAGATAACAAAAAGAAGGCACACCAAGTATTAAAAACAAAAGTTAACCATTTAAGGGCTACGTTATCAGTTGCCATATTGCCACAAGTTCATGGATCTAATTCCCTAAACTGCAAGCATTTGTAGACATGACTCTAAGCTTATCATTTTTAACACACTTGCTACAGGCACCTTCTGTCCTTGTTTTGGGGGGCAATTGGATTGAGGTTTTATCACCCTTTTGCCTCCCCCTTCACCCGTTTGCCCCCCCCAAACCTGTTAACTCCAAGGCAAGTGGCAAACTGGGGGATCGTGGAGGCGGGCAGTTGGCTGCTCGAATAGTAATAGTAAAACCTGTGGGACATTGCACCCAGACCACTTAATTGAGCTTAAGTGGTCTGGGTGACTATAGTGTCCCTTTAAGAGTTTATCTAAACATGCCAACCACTGCAGCCCCTTTGGCTTTCAACTCTCATCAAACGCAGCCAGATGATGACAGGTGAAGGATCACAGCAGGATGTCTTAAAATGGAGGGGACATGTAGTTATAATGTGTAAAATAATTTTCCTAATTTACAACGTGGTAGCTGTATTGCTCTCCTCCCTGCAGTCTCCAGCAGCATGCCCATACCAGCCTCATTCCTACAATGAGCTCTGATTGGTTGCAGACTGCAAACACATACCCTGATGACACCAGAGGTCTAAATCTAGTAGGCAGGCTGATTTCAGCTGACACAGACCTCAATTAGGAGGAGAGGGAGGACCCAGCTGCAAGATTAACAGGATAGTCAGTAGAGGGCCTATTACAGCAGTTTGGGCCTGGAGCTGGCAGACATCCCAATATGTAAAATCTCATTTCAGGGAGGTGGTGTTCTGTCAGAATACTATACCTCGTCAGATTTCGATACCGGAAGACCAGCAACTGCACCCCCCACACTCTCACGCATACCCACACACGCATGCGTGCCACAAAATGCACACATAAACACAGCCACCAAACATGTATGAACAAGGACATGATATTTTATAATGATAGAACACAACTTTTTACATATAACAACTATTTACAGACACTGACACATGCACACACCTTGACACACAGATACACTCACTGACTGGCACAGAGGTATGGACACTGACATACACACGTACATAACAATATAATTTAGAAACTTGAGACTGCTATTTTTTAAATCTAGTTATACTTGGGAGTTTTGATTATTAGTGCCATCTGATAGTAACATTTAGGCAATAGTCCCCCTTCCATTCTAAGCGATTTTTTAAAATATTTTTTTTTTCAGTTTATTTCTTCTCTCTTTTGTCTCCTATTTTCACTGAGTATTTATAGATGTTTGTACATGCAGCATTACTAAGCTAATATGCTAGTTTACTATGTATAAATAAAAATTAAGCTTTATATTTCCCAATAGATAATAACTTATCCCAATATCCCTAGTAGTACACTACAATTTATCTAATTTTGTTGAATCACTTGCACACAGACACAGATACACACACACACACACACACAGATTCACACTGTCACATATACACAAACACAGATTCAAACCTACAGATTCACACTGTCACAATCTTACAGACACATGGTATACTAATTTCATCTGCAGCCATCCTTAACTTACCTTGTATCATGGATGAGACTAATGGGAGTGAGCATGCTCACACCAGCCTTTTCACTGCCTCAATGCTGCATGTGTGCTCCAGCTTTCTCTAGCCTCCTCCAGGGTGTGTATCACTTCCTCCCAGCCGGCAGAAACTGCAGGGGCCGTTCAGGCTCTTAAAGGGCCAGCAGCCGACCGGGCTCCTGTTCAGAAAAAATATTTATCAAATAGGTAATATTAATATATGCTAAATGCCCTTAATTTGAGAGCATTTAGCATATACAGACACTCCTCACTTCCGACCGGGTTTTGTTCCTACGACCTGATCATGGGACCGAATTGGTCAGTAAGTGAGGAGTTAAGGTATTCCCTGCTCTGGTACGTTCGTCTATGTTCGGGGAAGTTTCCCTGAACATAGACATGCGCACCAGAGCAGGGAATCCCCGCGACGGCTCGCACTTACACCTGGTCGTAAGTGCGAACCGTCGTAAAAACAGGTAGGTCGCTAAATGAGGACCACCTATATAAAACCCTGGAAATCACACACACAATCTGATATATATATATAATGTCAGATTGTGTGTGATTTCCAGGATGTTGTGTGAGACATGAGGGTGTCAGGGAGACACAATAAACATCCGGGACACTTGGGATGTCTGAGCTGGAGATCCACCCGCCACATGTCAAAGGAAAACTTTAGTGTTAGGAATACAAAGATGTTTACCTAACATTAAAGGATCACTATAGTGTCAGGAAAACAAAGCGGTTTTCCTGACACTATAGTGCGCTGAGAGTGCCCCCACCCTCAGTGTCCCCCTCCCGTGGCGCTGAAGGGGTTAAAACCCCTTCAGCAGCTTACCTTATTCCAGCGCCAGGCTCCCTCGGCTCTGGTGACCTCTCCTCCCCCGCCGACGTCAGCTCCCTCGTCCGACTCAGCGGAGCCGAATACGCATGCGCGGCAAGTTCAAAGCGCGCATTCAAAGTGTCCATAGGAAAGCATTTCTCAATGCTTTTCTATGGACGCTCTGCGCGAATGAGGCAAATGTGCCTCCAGCATCGCAGATGCGCCTCTAGTGGCTGTCTGGAAGACAGCCACTAGAGGCTGGATTAACCCCAAATGTAAACATAGCAGTTTCTCTGAAACTGCTATGTTTGCATCTGAAGGGTTAAAACCTGAGGGACCTGGCACTCAGACGACTTCATTGAGCTGAAGTGGTCTGGGTGACTATAGTGTCCCTTTAATGTGTTCCTCTGCCCAGCGCCCCCCAGCGTTGTAATGGCTGAAATAACACTTTATTCACTTACCCGATTCCAGCACTGACCTAATGTGCATGCACAGTTTTCCTTGACACTGAATGTCATCATGCAGACCGTCTAGCGTCTTTTCACAGAGTCAAACTCTGTGAAACTCCAGGAAGAGCCTCTATAGCGACAGTCTTAGTACTGCAATGTAAACATTGTATTTTCTCTAAAACTGCAATGTTTTACATTGCAGGACTAAGGGGGGCATGGACTTAGACCACTTCAATGAGTTGAAGTAGTCTGGGTACCTATAGTGTCACTTTAATACAGCTCCCCTTTCAGGCCTGGCCATCTTTCCCAATTTACATTCTCCCAAGTTTCGGAGGTCTGAGGTACCATACATTAAAGCAGGGGTTCCCAATTAATTTTTCCAGTGTAACCGTTTGATATAGTGTATCAACATCGTATATATATATATATATACACACACACTAATCTCTACAGATAGTAAACAGATTGTAGTACTTAGGAGCAGGTGTGCTTTTGTGTGTAGAGTTATGTTTTTTGTATATAATTTTAGCATTTTAATACAGGGGTGTTTTTTTGTATGTAGTGTTTGCATTTGCGTTTAGGGGTTTGGATATAGTGTTGACTTTTAAATACATATGTGCAGTATTGAAGTGTGAGTGAAGGGTGTGTTTGAGTGTTTGCAGATATTATATCAGGGGTATTTTTGTATGTAATGTTTGTGTTTGCAGGTGTGTGTTAGCATGTTGTGTTGGCGTTTGATTGCTGGGATGTATGCCACATACTTACTTACACAGATATACATTCACATTAACACAGAGATACACGCACTTCACATACAAACATTCATAAACACACAGACACAAAGATACACACATTGACACTCGGATACACACACTCAGATACACACAGTGACACACAGACATATTTAGATACACACTCTGACACACTGATCCACAGATAGACACACTGCAACATACACACAGATACAAAAAAACCTGGTACTGACACACAGATACACACAATGACACATACAAACGGACACACACACAGGCACATACACTGGCACACATCTTAACACAGATACACACACTGACAGATACACACAATGGTGCATGCACTCAGATACACACTGACACAGATACACACAGTAATACTTACACACAGATGCATGGTGGCACATACACACACAGTGACACATACACTGACACACAGATACAGTGACACATACCCACACATGTCATTTTATATATATGTAGTCACCCTCCTGTTAGCATACCTGTTCTCTGCAGGAGGGTGACTTGCTGGTTGAGGTTGGTGTGTGTGAGGGGAGCTGCTCACTCTTAGGTGCTGTTTCCCTCCCTCCAGCGCATCTGTCACTTCCTCCCAGCATCCCTTACTACTGGGACCTGGTCGCGCTATTAATCGGCTGTGGCGCGCTTACCAGGTCCCTATGTAGCAATGTCCATTGGGTGGCCCAAAGTGCATGGACCACCCGATGGGCAAATCACCGCGGAACCCTAGGTTCAGCGGAACACCAATTGGAAAACGCTGCAGTAAAGAAACAGTGTAGCATTAAAAATACAAAACTGTATTCCTAACACCATAGTATGCCCCTGTCCCTATTATTTTAGGTCACCCCCTCCATGCATGAACAAGTCAAAAACCATTTTAACACTTACCTTAATTTTAGCGACGATCTCTGCATACAGCGAAATCACACCGATGGAGAAACGAATGCACGTTGAGTGCATTATAGCCTCCCTATAGGAATGCATTGAATCAATGCTTTCGTATGGAAAGTTTGATCTTAAAAGCCATGTCAAATGTTCGGGGTTGGGGGAAGTAGAATTTGTCTCCCCAGTATACTTCCAGTTCCTAAACCCACATAAATCATATATTTTGAGAGACACAGCTCCTTGTTCACCTTTTAACCTTCAAATGTAATCATAGAAAGACATGTATTGTAACCCTATATTCTAAATCTTTAGATTACTATTAATAATCTTACTCGGCAAACAATTTTCACTTTAATCACTTGCGTTAGCAACTAAATCTACAACAATACGAAAGCAAGTACTGTGTGCTGTAACAGCATGCTATATTCAGACTGGCCAGTCAGTGGCAGTACCCTACAAGAACGAGCTTTACCAAAGTAATGGACAGGAAGATAAGCCAATCAGATTACGTTATGCCTGAAGTTTACACCAATGAGCCGCACCGTAACAAGGCCCAAAGTAACCAGGAAGTAGTCACAGCGTGGCATTGAGAGTGAATATTGAGTTTACCAATGTCACTGCGGTAGGTAAGTTCGGAAAGTACTCGTGCATATAATCATCAGAGAGCTGCCTGACTGAATGATTTACAGTAGCTGACAGTGGGGCTGATTGTTCAAGCTGCAGGCATCATCATCATACATACTGTGAGTGCCAAACTGGTCATTTCAGAGTGCCAGTGGGGGTTCAATGTCCTCTTACTAGTGCAGTGAGTACAACAACTGCAATGTGTTTACAGAGATCTGTGTGAAATTAGTTTTGTTTCCCAACCCTTTTTGCTGACTCAAAGTAGAAGCAGAGGTTTACGTATTGCTTATTTGGGGCTACAATGGCACATGGGCATTATTCTCAGTCTCACTAGAGGCTTCTGCCAATGTTAAAGTTGCTGCCAAGGTATTAATCTTTATATGGAACCAATAGAAGTGTCGATAGCTCGGTTTTCATCCCAAAAGGAATGCCAGTGCAGATGGTGGAGACACTGAATGGCAGTATGGCACACTGTGCAGCACTGCCCCAAGAAGCACCTCTACAGCCATCTGAGGAGTGGCCAATGGAGGTAACCCTATGCTGTAATGTAAACACTGCATTTTCTCTGAAAATACATTGTTTACTGCAAAAGCCTGAATGGAATGATTCTACTTACCAGAATAAATACAATAAGCTGTAGTTGTTCTGATGACTATAGTGTCCCTCTAATGAGAGACTCATTGGCAAGTACTGCATTTATAGGAACTTTGAAGGTCAATATTTGTATTTTTTAAAATCTACTCCAGAATTTATTTTTGAGAATATCGTATTGGGCCGATTAATGGGCCTAGTGCAGAGGTAGGCAACCTACGGCACTAGTGCCATGCACGGCACTCGAGGTGTCTTTGCATGGCACTCGAGGCTGCTAGAGACAAATAGGCTCTGGCCTATCAGGAGTCCCAGTAAAACTTCAAATATCTGCTTATCCGAAAAGGTGGTGAAGGACAATCCTCAATTTATGTATTGCAGCACATAGAGTAAGTGATCTCAGATCACTTCCTCCCAGCACTTGTGAATAGGAATCCACACTGTAGTAGAGCAGCCTGCAGTTGCTGTTGCAGCTCCTGTCCTTGACATGTACCTGGCCGGTCTGGTCCCCACTGGAACCCAGGGAAGCCACCCACATTGCTAGATATACACAGAAATGCAGAATAACCCTCCCCTCATACAAATAGTACGGACAGCCCACACACAAACATACACATAATCTGCACAAACGCAACACCACTAACAATCCACATACATGCACACAACCCCACATGCAGTCTCTCACATGCAATACCTCAAACAGCCCCCACACACACTACCAAACACACAATGTGACATATCCATTCACACAATTCCACAAGCAGCCCCCATACACAACTCACATTCATATGTATCATACACAATACCATAAACTACTTATGAACATATACAATAAAATAGCTAATATACGCAGGGCCGTCTTTAACGTGGGGCAAACTGGGCAGCTGCACCGTGAGCCCCGCTTGCCTCAACTATTTCTTACCCCCGGCCGGTAATCCACACAATAAGGAGGCCCACCGGGTGGCCTGTGCACAAAGGGCCACCCGGTGGGCTTCTGTCAGCAGGGTCCTGGTGGCGCACTGAGGCGCTTTAACAGCGCGAGCAGGCCCCTTGCTTTTTGGCAACAGGCTGGGAGGAAGTGACGGCCGTGCATCACTTCCTCCCACAAAGAGAGGAGCGCGCGGGAAAGAAGAGTAGGCAGACTGGAGGCGGGCTGGCCGAGAGAGCCAGACCCCAACTCCCAACACCTTCAGCCACCAGCAGGTAAGGTAGGAAACTGGAGGGTGGGTTTAAAAGTGTAATTTTTGTGTGTGTCAGTATATCTGTGTGTGTGTATGTCTGTGTCAGTATGTCTGTCAGTGTGTGTGTTAGTATGTCTGTGTGTGTCGGTATGTGTGTGTCGGTATATCTGTGTGTGTCAGTAGGTCAGTGTGTGTGTGTCAGCATGTCTGTGTCAGTATGTCTGTGTGTCAGTATATCTGTGTGCGTCAGTATGTTTGCGTGGCAGTATATCTGTGTGTGTGTGTGTTAGTATGTCTGTGTGTGTGTGTCAGTAAATCTGTGTCAGTATATCTGTGTGTGTATGTCAGTATGTCTGTGTGTGTTTCAGTGTGTATATATCTCTGTGTGCGTGTATATGTGCATACATCTCAGCATTCACACACTAACACTACACACAAATACACCCCTACATTCAAATTTCAACACTACGTACAAACACATGTCTGTGTTACACACCAAAATTATATGTAAATACACCCCTGAATTCAAAAACCAACACTACACAAATACATGCTTGCAGTCACGCCAACACCACATATTCCATACAAAAACCTGTTTACATTCGAACACACAAAAACCGCTTAGTGCTAAGACCTGGAAACATGGGTAAATGGTAGAGGCCCAGCTGTCAATGCATTACTGGAGTTGCACGACAGATGGGGATCTACCTTTTAATCACTCGTGCAACAGAGAGGCCCAAAACAATTCTTGCACCTCTCTACTTTAGGTCCGCCACTGCGTTGAGGTGGAGGACGTGATTGCACGCCTGGGGAGGGGGGACAGGTTCCAGGGGGCCCCAAAAAAATTATTTGCCCAGGGTCCAGTCAATATTAAAGACGGCCCTGCATATATGCACAAATACAACGATACAAAGCAATTACAGTAAAAATAACACAAGCAGGATATGGCAGCATACACACCTCATTTTTTTAAAAAATAGGACCGGCACGCTACGGGACATCACAATCCTATATCGGCACAGTGCTGCTAAAAGGTTGCCTACCCCTGGCCTAGTGAGTCTGAATTGTTGCAAATCGTAAAGTACTGTCAGTCCATCTCCATTTGGGATGTTCACTGCAAAACTGATTGTCAAATACAATGAACTTGTTTGAGCAGGGCCCTCTTCGCCTCTGGTTTCTGGCAACATTTACTTTGTATGTCAGTACTTTTAATTTTTATTTTTTTTTTGTAATCCCCAATGTATAATTGTGAAGCGCTGCACTACTTGTGAGCGCATATTGTATAGCACTGTAGTACACTAGACTGTTAATGTTCCATTTCCTTACATGGTAATTTTTTTTAAAGTAACTTTTTTCATCTCCATTATTCTCTCTGTAATGGATATGCTAATTTACAGTAAGCATGCTCTGTTACAACAAAAATAAGTTTGTTTCTGATATGTTAGAAATATGTTTTGCATGTCCTGTATTGGTTCAGCTAACAAAGTTATGTGTCTCCAATTTGCTTTTGTTTTGATCTAAAATGCTTAAGTATTTCAGTTGCATGTGAAAAGTATAGTAAAAAATCTCATCTCTTTATAATTTTAGGTTCCATTTATGAATTGTCATCATTTGTGATATTGATCCAAATTCTGTGAAGTATACTCATTTGAATGTTCCTCCTCTTGTGACTTGTTAGGCACCATGTGGCCTGTGATATGGGCAGCAGCCAGGACTTATGCTCCTTATATTACTTTTCCAGTGGCACTTGTAGTGGGAGCAGTAGGATATCAGATGGAATGGTTCATTCGTGGGACCCCAAAACAGATTGTGGAAGAACAAAGTATCTTGGAAAGGAGAGAAGAGAGGGCCCTGCAAGAGGCTGCTGGAAAAGATCTTACCCAAGTTATTAGTCTTAAAGAAAAATCTGAATTTACCCCAAAAGCTGTTCTGAACCGCAACCGACAGGAGAAAAGTTAAAATTGAAATATTTAACAGCATCTTTAATTTGATTGAAAATGTAGCACAGGCAACTCATCCAAATGTCTGTACAACTAATCTCTCGGCATGATGTAATTTCTGCACCCTTTAGCCACATCTGGGGTAATTCCTAGCGGTTCCCAAACTTGACTGGACCATAAAACTCAGAGGATTTTGTGCACATGGAATATCTGATAAAGACACAAGTGGCTATCACAGAACACCTATTCTGTCCACATTTGTTCCTTGATGCTGGATCCACATTAACATGAAATATGTCAATTATTTCTTTTTCTAATTTTAGTTTTTGTGTTCCTAGTAACATAATTTTTTGACTTTGACAGTGTGTTTGTGATTGCCTGTCCATGCAATTTTACTATGGGTCTACCATGTTCTGAATAAACATAAAGATTTATGATAGACTTCCTTTTTTTTTTTTTTTTTCTTTAACAAAAATTTTTATTGAGGCACAAGTGTAGTTCTAGAGACTTGTACAGTAGTGACATTAATATAATCAGGCATGTAATGAGTAGACAAGCATCATGGTACAAATAACTGAGCTGAGATTATACATCCAAAGTGATGGGGTTGGACTGGATATGTCACATACAGATCAAGGAGGCCTCATTTTAAAGTAAATAAAAACATGAGAATATAATGAGTAAGAAAACAATAATAAAAACGAAGCCGATGTGCAAACAGAAATCATATACCCAGCTCTATTAACCCTTTTAAGGACGCATGACGGAAATTTTCCGTCATTGCAGCACTCCCCTTAAGGACGCTGGACGGAAAATTTCCGTCATAAATGAAAATTAACCCCTGATTGCCACAATCGCAGCAATCGTGGGGTTAATCTTCCTGTAGTGTGTCTCCCTATCGGAGGCACACTAACACAGGCAGTTTCACTTTCACAGCCCATGTGATCGCTCTGACCGGGAGTCAGAGTGATCACACATGCTGCAGTGAAACCCAATCTGTTTCCCTGCAGCTCCGTGTGAGCTGTGAACAGCAGAGAGACAGATCGGTGCTGATCTGTCTCTGGCTGTAAAAAAAAAGTGTTTGTAGCAAAATCCCACCCCCGCCCCCCCCTCACCTCTTTCAAATAAAATTTAACCCCTTCCCTGCCCTTTGATCACTGCCTGCAGTGATCAAAATACAGATCACTGTATTTCACTGTGATCTGATTTTTTTCTTTTAACCCCTGAGGGTTAACTTTTATTTTTTTTTAATCCTCAGGGGTTAAATGTATTTAATTATTTTAAATATTTTAAAATATTTATTTATTTAGCTAAGGTTACGGTTAGGCTAGTTAGGGGTTAAAAGTAAAAAAAAAAAAACAATAAAAAGTTAAAAAAACTTTTGAAAAGTTTAAACAAAGTTTTAAAATAGTAAAATAAGTTGTTAAATGCTAAATAAAACTTTTTAAAAGTTAAAAAAGGGGGAAAATGCGTATTACCGCTACACTTGGTACAGGCTAGCGAAAAAATTATACCACGGTAAGGTTTCAAATATGCCTTTTGAAACACCCTGGGGTGTCTTCTTTAGGAAATGGTATGCCTTTATGGGGTAGCTGGAATAATTAACCTACAAACACACCTCCAAAGTGGGGTATGTATGGACACAGCGTAAAAATGTAAAGTTTGAAAAAACTTAAATGGCTGTGTCTCAAATGTGCCCCTTCAATGTCCGCATATACCTGGCAAAGGTACATATGGGGGTATTGCTGTGCTCAGATGACACAGCTGAGCAAGATAGGAAGTATTATATAGCTGTAGCACACATAAGGTTTGCAAAATACACAGTACAAACTCACGGTGTGTGTCAAAAAAGCAGAAAAAATGCTTATTACCACTACACTTGGTACAAGCTAGCAGAAAAATGATCCCCCACTAAGGTTCAAAATATGCCTTTTGAAATACCCTGGCATGTCTTCTTTAAGAAATAGTATGCTTTTATGGGATAGTTGGAATATATAGCCTGCTAAAAAACTTCAAAGTGGGGTAACAACACAGCGTAAAAATTCAAAGTTTGACAAAACCTGCAATGGCTGTGTCTGAAATGTGCCCCTTCAACGTCCCCATATAACTGGCAAAGGTACATACGGGGGTATTGCTGTACTCCGACAACATAGCTGAGCAACATATAAAGTATTATAAAGCCGTAGCACACATAAGGTTTGCAAAATATACAGTACAAACTCACTGTGTGTCAAAAAGGCAGGAAAAAAAATGCTTTTTACCACTGCACTTGATACAAGCTAACGGAAAAATTATCCCACGCTAAGGTTCAAAATTTGCCATTTGAAATACCTTTGGGCGTCTTCTTTAAGAAATAGTATGCCTTTTTGGGGTAATTGGAAAAAGCAGCCTGCTAACATATTTAAAAATAGAATACGGACCCATTAAATCTCTCCATGTAAATTCACACGTAAAAACCTGGACTTATCACATCTCTTTCACAGCACTGTAACTTCACAAAATAGTGTCTGGGTCATATATTGGGCATATTGTTTTACTCAGAAGAGGTAACTGAGCATACTTAGGGGGAATTTATGACAGTGGCACTTATCAAATGTAAGAAATACCCAGCGAAAATGCAACATGTATGTAAAAAAAATTAATTTTTTTTTCTCACTACAACATTTTAAATAAATTGGTGGAAACATGGTGGCAAGTTGTATAATATATAAAAAGATATGGAAGGGCTGCGCCAAATAAGGGTAGATAGTCCAGTAAAGTATTGCTAGGGTGCCAATAGATGGTCTGAGATACTTGATAGAGTTCCTCTGTGGATGCGCGTCTAGTGTAGACCGTTCCGTATATGTAAATACAAGAGAGGTAGAGGCGACTAATGGTATAGTATGAAAGTTCAGGGTGGGATAGGTAACAAAATGTAGAGAACTCACATTCAAGAGAGCTATGGCCAGCTCTGGTGTGGATTGCGTACAGCGGTATAATCCCCGCTTATGGGATATGTAGGGAGGGGGTCTCCGTCAACACAGTCTGGTAGTCCAGAACTCGGAAAAGAAAGACAGAAAGCGACAATAGTGCTCTCAATTTTGATGTGGTTCAGTGTGCAGATAAGAAGAGGTAAAAAACTCACATTTTAGGGAGCTATGGCCAGCTCTGGTGTGGATAGCGTACAGCGGTATAATCCCCGCTTATAGGATTTGTAGCGGCGATACGTCCGTCAGTACCGTCTGGTGATCCAAGGCTCCAATATAGAAAAATAAAAAGCAGCAATAGTGCTCTCAATTGTGATAGGTTAAGAGAGTAGTAGAGGAAATAAAATAATACTCACAAAGATAGAGCAGAGGTACTGCTCTATGGATAGGCGCTGGTGGTATGATCCCCACCTAGGATTTCTTGGAGTACTGGAACTTTAAAATTGCCAGTGGAAGTAAAAGTAACCAGGAAAGGTTAAAATGCCAGGAATAGGTAAAAAAAAAGTTTAAAGTGCATAGAGAGTGCAATAAAAAGAGGATTGGTACAATAAAGTAGCCAAAAAACTTTTATTGATCTAAAATACACAATAAAATACAGAATTAATAACCATAAACGCGTTTCACCATAAGTGGCTTCTTCAGAATGGGATGGGAACGCGTTTATGGTTATTAATTCTGTATTTTATTGTGTATTTTAGATCAATAAAAGTTTTTTGGCTACTTTATTGTACCAATCCTCTTTTTATTGCACTCTCTATGCACTTTAAACTTTTTTTTTTACCTATTCCTGGCATTTTAACCTTTCCTGGTTACTTTTACTTCCACTGGCAATTTTAAAGTTCCAGTACTCCAAGAAATCCTAGGTGGGGATCATACCACCAGCGCCTATCCATAGAGCAGTACCTCTGCTCTATCTTTGTGAGTATTATTTTATTTCCTCTACTACTCTCTTAACCTATCACAATTGAGAGCACTATTGCTGCTTTTTATTTTTCTATATTGGAGCCTTGGATCACCAGACGGTACTGACTGACGTATCGCCGCTACAAATCCTATAAGCGGGGATTATACCGCTGTACGCTATCCACACCAGAGCTGGCCATAGCTCCCTCAAATGTGAGTTTTTTACCTCTTCTTATCTGCACACCGAACCACATCAAAATTGAGAGCACTATTGTCGCTTTCTGTCTTTCTTTTCCGAGTTCTGGACTACCAGACGGTGTTGACGGAGACCCCCTCCCTACATATCCCATAAGCGGGGATTATACCGCTGTACGCAATCCACACCAGAGCTGGCCATAGCTCTCTTGAATGTGAGTTCTCTACATTTTGTTACCTATCACACCCTGAACTTTCATACTATACCATTAGTCGCCTCTACCTCTCTTGTATTTACATATACGGAACGGTCTACACTAGACGCATCCACAGAGGAACTCTATCAAGTATCTCAGACCATCTATTGGCACCCTAGCAATACTTTACTGGACTATCTACCCTTATTTGGCGCAGCCCTTCCATATCTTTTTGTATCTATCCACCGAAGGATCCGAGGGGTTTTCCTTCATTTGGGTTGCTGCCTACCTTGACTAATTTTGTGATTACTAGCGCTGAATTCTTTTTGTGTTAATGTATAATATATGCCTAATAACATACCCTTGGGTGTCTGCTTTCTCAAATGGAAGGCCTTTATGGGGTTATTTGAACAGTCAAATGGCTATAATGCCACAAATTCAGACATATGACCATCTATGAAAATTCCAACTATAGAAACTGAAATAGCATGGTCTCCTATATGGCACTGTAGCTTCACAGAATAGGGGCAAAGGTATACAATGGGGGTATCGTTGTACTCAGCAGATGTAGCTGAACACAATATGGGGTTCTGTACAGGGATAGCACACACTAGATTTACGAAATACACATTACAAAAACCTTGTTATATGTGAATATGCCAAAATAGAGAAAAAACACAATTTTACTCCAATATTTAGCAGAGGTTGGCGGTGAAATGGCTACGCAAAAAGTGTCAAACTAACCTTAGGTAAATAGCCTGTGATGTCTACTTTATATAAATATATACTTTTGTGTGGCAATTTTGTTTCCTGTAATGGGTATTAAACTTCCAAGACAAACATACCAACTTCTAAAATTGTTTCACATTGAAATTTTATTTTAGACCTTGTAGTTTGTGACCTGTAACTTTCAAAATAAACTGAAATACTACACATATTATGTACTTTGTAAATCAAGACACATAAATTACCGTATATACTCGAGTATAAGCCGACCCGAATATAAGCCGAGGCCCCTAATTTTACCCAAAAAAACTGGGAAAACTTATTGACTCGAGTATAAGACTAGGGTGAGAAATGCAGCAGCTACTGGTAAATTTCTAAATAAAATTAGATCCTAAAAAAAATATATTAATTGAATATTTATTTACAGTGTGTGTATAATGAATGCAGTGTGTGTGTATGAATGCAGCGTGTGTATGAGTGCAGCGTGTGTATGAATGCAGTGTGAGTGTATGAATGCAGTGTGAGTGTATGAATGCAGTGTGAGTGTATGAATGCAGTGTGTGTATGAATGCAGTGTGAGTGTATGAATGCAGTGTGTGTATGAATGCAGTGTGTGTATGAATGCAGTGTGTGTATGAGTGCAGTGTGTGTATGAGTGCAGTGAGTGTGTGTGTGTGTGTGTGTGTGTGTTGCAGAGCCTTGGTGGGGGGTGGGCAATTTATTTTTTATTTTTTATTATTTTAATTTTTTTTAATTATTATTTATTATTATTTATATTTATTTAATTTAATTATTATTTTTGTATTATTTAATTATTATTATTTTTTTATTATTACTAATTTTTTTTTCGGCCCCCCTCCCTGCTTGCTAGCTGGCCAGGGAGGGGGGCTCTCACTCCCTGGTGGTCCAGCATTGGTAGTTCAGTGGGGGGGGAGAGGGGGGCTGGCAGAGCCTTGGTGGGGGGTGGGCAATTTATTTTTTATTTTTTTATTATTTTAATTTTTTTAATTATTATTTATTATTTATATTTATTTAATTTAATTATTATTTTTGTATTATTTAATTATTATTTTTTTTTTATTATTACTATTTTTTTTTTTTCGGCCCCCCCTCCCTGCTTGCTAGCTGGCCAGGGAGGGGGGCTCTCACTCCCTGGTGGTCCAGCATTGGTAGTTCAGTGGGGGGGAGAGGGGGGCTGTCAGAGCTGTAACTTACCTTTCTTGCAGCTCCTGTCAGCTTCCTCATCCTCCGCGTCGTCCGTGCAGCTCCCTCTGTCAGCTCACACTGTAAGTCTCGCGAGTGCCGCGGCTCTCGCGAGACTTACACTGGGAGCTGACCGAGGTGCTGAACGGACGGCGCGGAGGAGGAGGAAGCTGACAGGAGCTGCAAGAAAGGTAAGTTACAGCTCTGACAGCCCCCCTCTCCCCCAGTCTGTATTATGGCAATGTAAATTGCCATAATACAGACTCTGACTCGAGTATAAGCCGAGTTGGGGTTTTTTAGCACAAAAAATGTGCTAAAAAACTCGGCTTATACTCGAGTATATACGGTAATTGATTTTGAATTACTTTTCCTAAGCTGTACATATTATGCACACATTATTATTGCCAAAACGTGGGGAAAAAAGCGTTTTTTTTGTTTTTTCCACATTATTTTGCATTTTTTTTTAAATAAATGAGAATTTATACATGTATAGGTCACATCAAATTAAAGCCATTTTTGTTGTCTAAAAAACGGTATATAATATGTGTTGGTACAATAAATGAGAGAGATGCAAATTGCAGTTGAACACAAACAGCAAAAAATGCAAAAATTGCTTGTGTCCTTAAGGGTATGTCCAGCTTCTGAAGCTGTGTCCTTAAGGGGTTAAGGAAGCTTAGCTGAGTGTAACTGATCTAGGACTTATGACATAAATGGCAGATAATTATGCTTAATACCATTCAGACTAATTGCCCATAGTACACACTGAGGAGTAAAACCAAACAGGCTTTAAACTTGGTACTATCATGCTAGAAACAATGAGTGAGACAGCTGCAAAACTAAGGCTAGTGGCATGGAGCCACCGAGGAGCCTGGTGAAACTGGGCTAATCAAATATCACGAAACCAAAGCGGAGTAATAACATCAAAAGAATACAATGGGCAGATGAAAGAAAAGATGCAGCGCAATAGTCTAGCGGAGACTTGAATACTGTCAAGTTAGGTTTCAAGTACTGCATATGCTCATCTGATGCCTTGACTATGGCAGAATCTCTGCCATTTCTCCAACAGGTAAGGACTGCTTTTAAAGTCTGTAAGGCACATAACGTTAGTCACAAGTATGCCCTCACTCCAGCCTCAGACTGCAGTCAAAGTCCGTATTAGTAATATAGGAACATGCTTCAAAACAATAGAAACTAGATGTGCTCATGTTTGTAACAGGTTGGTTTACCCTTGCAGCACTCAAAAGATAAAACGTGTTGGCTGCATGTAACTTAAGGGAAAGTAACTGGGAGCCTGTAAGCATAGAGGGGGGTATATTGTACACTAGCAGTCATGCTGCAGCCATTGCAAAATCTCATTCATACCAAGTAAAATTAACTTAAAAAACGATCTATAAAAACATGCTGTTGGTATAAAAAAGTAAAAAGAAAAAGGAGATATAAAACCATGTTGTTTAGCCCATGCCTGTCATATGATGGACACTGTCCTGGCTAATAAGAGGATTCCAGTAATGTGCTTCGGCACCCCACCAGCCCCAGGCCTTAACGATGCTCATATCGCTAGTACCAGTTGAGGTTTTAACCGGCACCTAATCTCGAGGCCCTGTGCGAGGTTGCTTGTAGTCATGAGTAGTTTGGGTCTTCTGAGGTAGTGAGTTGCATCCAGGTAAATTTCAAGGTTTGGGCTGTAATCCAGCAAGGCAGTGGAAGAGTGCCGGACTAAGCCTTCGGCACGGAGTGATTTCTGCAGCACCTTACTCTTCCATTTCGAATGCAGTGCTGCGCCAGAACGTGGCACAGAAGCCGCATACTGCTGAGTAATGAGGCAAGGGTGGCTCTGGCAGGACTTCAGCAGAAGTGTGCCAGCGTGTGGCCTGTGTGGACCAGAAGGTTGCGAACAGGGCATCCAGCTTCTCCAGAAGAGTTAGCTGCAAGGGTAGAGTTAAAAACAGTTCGTTTAAGAGCAAGGGATGTCTCCCAATACCGGGAGGTCATAAGATGTATAATTCAAGTACTAAATTTGCATTTAGAGCTTTGGTTGGAGCCAGATTGCATGGAGTTCTCAGAGTGTGCGACCGGTCAGCGCGGCTGCTAGGCTCTGCCCCCCAAAATTATTGTTTTTTTTGAACCAATCGATACCGATAGATATTGAAAACCCAGGGGCAGATGTAACTTTAGCCTGCTCAGTTTGACGGTGAGGGCACGCCCCTCGGGTTTATTTCTTTATTAGGAGCATGACATAAGATTGAAAAAAGACTTGTTACAGAGGTCTGATGATCAAGCATCACTTAACATTGCTATTTTTAGGGAATTATTACTGTGTAATTGGGTGCTTTCATTGTCTGCTTTACACAAAACTAGCATGTCGTGTAGGAGGTATGTAGATGGAAACATCTTTGTGAAATTAAAGCCTTCAACTGTCAAAATAATGGTAATTTCCATCACCTAGAATGCATTCTTCAAATTTTATTAAGGGCTGCATGAGGTTAAAGGGGCACTTTCCAGTGTGTAGGTTTGGTTACAGTTATTTATGTTAGATAATTTTTTTTTTTCAATTTCCGTGTGACTTTGTGATGTAATTCCAGTAAAATACAAGTTTAGCAGGCTAAGATTGCCACAAGGCATATGTATGTATATGTGTTTGTAGTATCAGTTAGTTAATTACACGTAGCTAAGATACTGTTATCACTGTACTGACCAGGTGCAGGAATGTAAGAACTGGAATTACGCGTCCCTCTCCTTTGTATCAGATGAGCCACGTGGTTAGACCGGATGGATGAGTTTAGACTCTATTTATTAAATAGGTTAAGGGTATGTGTGGGTGTAGTTAATTGTGGGAGGAGCTACAGTGCTATATAAGGAATGTACTCTATGTATTCAGTACTCAGACTTTGCTGTATTTTGGTGACGCTAGTCCCTCTGAGTCCCGATCGGTGATCCAATAAAGAATCTCTTCCTTCCTGAAGAAACCTGTGTCCATCTCTCTGTGCTTGGCTTCCGTCAGTTTCTCCGGTATCATTTGGTGCATTGGCCGGGAAGCTCATCGTTCAACGGTAGCTGAGAGGCAGAGGCGTGAGACGGTCTATCTTTGCCCACGTTCTCTACGGCTGCACCCCTGAACTTCTGCGTGGACCTCCCTTCGTCTCGGCGCCACTGGTCTGTTGTCCAGGAGATCATCGGCCTCTACGTAAGAAGTGCTGGGGTGTCCCCGTCGATGAGTGTGAACTCAGGTTCAGGAACGAGGAGGTAAGACAACTGCTGTTTTAGACGGCAGGACCCACTAGGGGTATACCGATTGTGCGGTAGGCCCAAAGGGGTTTTGAATCTGTGTATCTGCCCCCTCTGTCGGAGGGAAGGAGCGAAGGCGCACCGCTCGATCGAACGCTCTTTAGTCAGACCGTTTGATTTGGTTAGTCAGGCGGGGTCCTGGTGTAAATAGCCCTAGCCGGACACCGGTGTCTTGTCTAGACTAGCGTTCTAGGGTGTATATTACGTTCGCTAGGTCGGAGGGACCGGGAGACTAAGCGGCGCCTGTGTAAATTCGGTTCGCTAGTTCTCATCCTATCTGGGCTAAGTGGGAAGGCGTGTAAATTTGGAACCCACTAGACTTTTGATAGTGCGACTAAGAGGCGCCTGTGTAAATTTGGTTCTCTAGCTCGCTATATATGTGGTGATTGGGCAGTGTGGCTAACCAAAACGGGTGTATATAGTTTTAGGTAGTCCATTCAAGGTACTGGCCAATAGTTTAGTTGGGAATTGTAAATGTGTTAACGATTGTTTAGTAAAGTGTATATCTTGTTAGATAGCGCGAGCTCAGCCGTCTAGCGAGAGTGTTAATAGTGTGTTGCTGTATTATAGTGCACGGTACCATAACCCTGTATATTTACTGACATTGTATAATAAGTACTAATCATTGTCGTCCATTGCATGTTTAACACCATAACCACTAATAATTGTATTGTGACCTTAACTTGTGCTTTGACCTATGCTAACCGTACTGTAACCGCTATTTGTAAAAGACGATGTTACTGGGGTGTGTTATAGACGGGTAATTCGTATATAGAGAATTATAGCGTGGGTGACTGTATAGTTACGCCAAAGGGCATAATATTGATTATATAGTGACTGGTGTAACAGCTGTGTGTGTACGGGAATTCCCTGAGTGTTTATTGTTATTGTGTACGTTTCACTTGGTAACCGTACCACGTGGTGCTGTTGCCAGAGGAAACGGGTGTGACTGTTGAATAGTACGCGTGTATAGTATTCGTTGTCGACGACGTTCCATTGTTAAGTATGGGTGCGTCGCAGTCAACGATTCCGGATCCCTTAGGATGTATGGTTAAGAATTTTAAAAAGGGATTCAAAGTTTGTGATTTTGGGGTAAAGATGTCTCCTGTACGTTTGGTCACTTTGTGTACTAGGGAGTGGCCTACTTTGGTTGCGGCATGGCCGCCACGTGGCAGTTTGGATCCAACTCTGGTACAGCGCTTACACGTGGCTGTATCGGGTAGGCCTGAACTTTACGGCCAGTTTCCTTATATTGACTGTTGGAGACAGGCCGTAAATGACTCGCCAAAATGGCTCCAGACATGCCACGAGGAGCAGTGTCGCCTCATGGTAGCTAGGACTTGCTCGTCCACTAGGACTGGTGTTAGGCCCATTTTGGACACGCCCCCTGAGTCCGAGATCCCTTTGCCGCCCCCTTACTTTCCGTTAAGAAGAAGTGACGCAAACGCAGGAAGTCCTGCACCCCTCCCCTCATTACCCTCATCCACTTCCGCTTCCTCCTCCAGTACAGGATCCACTACCCCTCGTACTAAATCTCCCCTTCCGGAACCAGAATCCACCCCCATTAGAAACGAATATCCTGATTTGGCGCCACTTCAGACTTCCGGTCAAGCTTCATCTAGCTCGGCTCGAAGTGTTTTATTTACGACCTTTTCCCAAAACCGACCTCCCACATCCCCATACCCTATCTCTCCCCGACCGGAACCCATGACTGACGCCTCTCTACGTAGCCCCATCCAAACCCGACAGTTAACTGGTGCCCAACAATTAAAGCATTATCAGATGCCTCTTCGCCTAAATCCCGGGTCAGCTTATATCGATGCCGCAGGTCAAATGGCACACGCTGACCCAGTCTTCGTATATGTCCCATTTACCACTACCGACCTTTTAAACTGGAAGACCCATAATTCCTCGTATACTGAGAAACCACAAGCCATGACTGATCTGTTCACCTCAATAGTACAGACGCATAATCCGACATGGGCTGATTGCCAGCAGTTACTAATGACTTTATTTAACAATGAGGAAAGGACAAGAATAAATCAAGCAGCCATTAAAGCATTAGAAGATAGAGCCCGTGCTTTGAACCAAGCTAATCCAGCAGCATGGGCCGCGACACACTATCCCAACACCGATCCCGATTGGAACGTAAATGGTGCTGATATGGTTCAACTCAGAGCCTATAGAGACGCTATAATTGCTGGCATGAAAGCCGGAGGAAAGAAAGCCATTAACATGTCGAAGACAGTTGAGGTGATCCAGAAAAGCGATGAAGCGCCCAGTGTCTTTTATGACCGATTATTGGAGGCATACCGCTTGTATACCCCCTTTAATCCGGAAGACGCAGACAATTCCCGAATGGTTAACTCCGCCTTTGTCAGCCAAGCATACGGAGATATTAAGCGCAAGCTACAAAAGTTAGAAGGGTTTGCAGGTATGTCCATCACCCAACTAATGGAGGTAGCAAATAAGGTCTATATGAACAGGGATACAGAAAGTAAGAAAGAGGAAGAGCGCAAGATGCGTAAAAAGGCTGATATGCTAGCGGTAGCGATCGCAGGCGTAGATAAACGGGGCCCAGATAGAGGCAATAATAGATGGAGTAGGGAGCCTTTGAGTAGGGATCAATGCGCGTATTGCAAGGAAGAAGGGCATTGGAGGAACGAATGTCCGCAAAGAGAGCAGTACGAGAGAGACCAACCCAGGGCAGGCTACGGAAACTTTAGAGGTAGAGCGAGAGGTAGAGGAGGCCCCGGAGGGAGTAATGGTTATAGAGGGAGTAATGGGAACAGAGGAAGTGTTAGGGAAGACAGGTATATTCCAGCAGCGCAAAGGTCCCGCGATAGAGAAGGTAGGGACTTTGTAGGATTGGCTGACACTGTCATGGAGGACTATTGATACCGACCGGGCTCCATCCCCCTTGGTCGAGCGGAGCCTATGGTCGATGTATCAATAGGGGGAAAAAGGAGTGCGTTCATGATCGACACTGGTGCTGAACATTCAGTGGTGACTAATCTAGTTGCTCCTCCATCTGGAAGGACTATTACTGTGATAGGAGCAACTGGAAGAAGTGCTGAAAAACCGGTTCTTAAAAGTCGACTCTGTACATTGGGAGGCCACGTAGTAAAACACCAATTCCTTTATATGCCTGAATGTCCAGTCCAATTGCTGGGACGTGATATGCTATCAAAATTACAAGCGCAGATTACGTTCCTACCAAATGGAACAACATCCTTAAAGTTTAATGGACCTTCAGGTATTATGACTTTATCCGTACCAAAGGAAGAAGAGTGGCGACTTTATACAGTGTTGACTAGCCAAAACCCTAGGAGTGATGAGACATTGTTTAACATACCAGGAGTTTGGGCAGAGAACAACCCACCAGGACTGGCCCGCAATATTCCACCAATAAAAATTGAACTGAAACATGGGGTTTATCCAGTGAGCCTAAGACAATATCACATTCCGCAGAAGGCTAAGAAGAACATCCAATCCTATCTGGATAAGTTCATACGGTATGGTATCCTAAAATTCTGTACTTCCCCCTGGAACACCCCATTGCTGCCTGTTCAAAAGCCCGGTACAGATGAGTATCGACCTGTACAGGACTTAAGAGCAGTCAATGATGCGGTTGTTAGCATACATCCAGTTGTACCCAATCCATATAACCTGCTTGCTTTAATTCCGGGCGGGGCTACTTACTTCACAGTCTTAGATCTCAAAGATGCCTTCTTTTGCCTCCGAATTGCCGCAGAAAGCCAATGTATTTTCGCTTTCCAATGGGAGAACGCTGTAACGGGCTCAAAACGCCAAATGACTTGGACAAGACTGCCCCAAGGGTTTAAAAATTCACCTACCCTATTTGGTTCAGCTCTAAGTCAAGATCTACTGGATTTCGAGTCTATCCCAGGAGAATGTGTATTGTTACAATATGTAGATGACTTGTTGATAGCAGCAGTTACAAAAGAAAAATGTCAGCAAGCAACGCACGATCTACTACATATTCTCTGGAAGGCAGGATACAAGGTGTCCAGGAAGAAGGCTCAGTTGTGTTTGCCAACTGTCAAGTATCTGGGATTCCATATCTCTGAAGGTCAAAGGATTATGGGGCCAGAGAGAAAAGAAGCTGTCTGCCAAATACCAATACCCAAGAATAGAAGACAAGTGCGAGAATTCTTGGGGGCAGCAGGCTTCTGTAGGATATGGATTCCCAGCTATGCGATACTGGCAAAACCTCTGTACGCAGCCATCAAAGGTACAGAGCACGACCCCTTCTTATGGACCCAAGAACAGCAAACGGCATTTGAAGATGTGAAGAAGGCTTTGATGAGTGCCCCAGCATTAGGTCTACCTGATCACACACGACCATTCTACTTATATGTACACGAGCAAAGAAGAATGGCTGTGGGAGTATTGACACAGTACTTGGGATCATGGCAAAGACCTGTTGCCTACATGTCTAAGCAACTGGATGCAGTGGCCAGCGGACTTCCACCTTGTCTAAGAGCCGTAGCTGCAGCCGCCCTGCTAGTAGCTGAAGCCGATAAACTCACTCTGGGTCAAGAACTTTATGTACGAGTCCCACATGCAGTACAGACGTTGTTGGATTACAAAGGAAATCATTGGTTTAGTAACAGCCGTATGACCAAGTATCAAGCAATGTTGTGTGAAAACCCAAGAGTGCATTTAGAGACTGTAAACACCTTAAATCCAGCTACCCTTTTGCCGCAACCTACTGAAAGTCAACATGATTGTTTGGAAGTAATGGATGAAGTATTTTCAAGTAGACCAGATCTTCGTGATTTTCCCATCCAGAACCCCGATGTTCAATATTACACCGACGGCAGTAGTTATGTGAAAGAAGGGATCCGCTATGCAGGATATGCAGTGACAACAATAGACAAGGTGATAGAAGCTCGGCCACTGGCGAAAGGAACATCAGCACAAAAGGCAGAATTAATAGCACTAACACGAGCGTTACAATTGGCTGAAGGTTTAAGAGTAAATATCTATACGGACTCTAAGTATGCGTTTTTAACCACTCATGCCCACGGAGCTTTGTATAAAGAAAGAGGACTACTGAATTCAGAAGGCAAAGAAATCAAGTACGCAGCTGAAATCCTACAACTATTGGAAGCAGTGTGGGAGCCGAAAGAAGTCGGTATCATACATTGTCGAGCGCATCTGAGAGGAGATGGTGATGTAACCAAGGGAAATCGGATGGCAGATAGTGCAGCTAAGCGTGCTGCTGAATCAGGAAGACAGGAGTATGTGGGGCATATAGCTGCTCTTATACCAACTCCACTGTCCCAATGGACTCCAGTTTATACAGCTCAAGAAGAGGAGTGGTTAAAGACTGAACCGGGAAAGTATTTGGAGAACAAGTGGTATCAGCTAGAAGATGGAAGAATAGTCATACCAGCATCACTAGCGGTAGAAATTGTCCAAAATTATCACAACGGGACACATTCTGGGAGAGACAGTACTGAAGAATCTCTCAGGAAACATTTCTACATACCAAGATTGTCCAACTTGACTCAGGCCATTGTACGCAGATGTGTAACGTGTGCTAAGAATAATGCAAGACAAGGACCAGTAAAGCCACCAGGAGTCCAGTTTATGGGGGGACTCCCCATGTCCGATCTACAAATAGACTTTACAGTAATGCCTAAATCGGGTGGACATCGTTACCTGTTGGTAATTGTGTGCACCTATTCAGGCTGGGTAGAAGCATGTCCTACTCGTACAGAGAAAGCAGGAGAAGTTGTAAGATTCCTGCTACGAGAAATAATACCCCGATATGGACTACCCTGTTCTATAGGATCGGACAATGGTCCAGCTTTTGTTCATCAGTGCCTACAACAACTGACTCATATGCTTGGTATAAAGTGGAGGCTTCATACTGCATATAGACCCCAGAGTTCTGGTAAGGTAGAGAGAATGAATAGAACTATAAAGAACCAGTTGGCTAAAATGTGTCAGGAAACCCAACTTAAGTGGAACGTTCTCTTACCCATAGCTTTATTGCGAATCCGCAGTACCCCTACCAGAAGGATGGGCCTCTCTCCTTTTGAAATCATGTATGGGCGACCACCTCCCGTACTTGGTAACTTAAGGGGGGACTTGAGTCAGTTGGGAGAAGGAATTACCCGGCAGCAGGTTGTAGAGTTGGGTAAGACTATGGAGGAGATACAGAAATGGGTACAAGATAGATTACCTGTGAATATTTATCCCCCTGTTCATAGTTATCATCCAGGAGACCAAGTGTGGATTAAAGAGTGGAATAATGTACCGTTAGGGCCCAAGTGGAGAGGTCCTTATGTTGTTCTTTTGTCTACCCCTACAGCGATAAAAGTAGCCGAAGTAACTCCGTGGATACATCACTCCAGGGTTAAACCAGCAGCAGTCGATTCTTGGCAAATTACAGCAGATCCAGAGAATCCCTGCAAGATCCGGTTGAAACGCACTACTCAGTCGGAGTAACGAGGAATTATTGTGGATTACAAATTTTATTGTTACAGGTGTGAGTGAGAAGGCCATAATAAAGCCTGTCCGCTTACCAACACATAGTGTATAAGCCAGGAAAGTCTCGAAGGGACACCTGTGAAGACGAGCAGAACTCCATTCCCTGCAGCCCTCACATCCTGGAAGCTGAGGTTCCATCGCACGGACGAAGACTGAGGATGACGGCGAAAGATGTGCTTTTGATTGTGTTTATTTACATGTGTTTTTATATTCAGGAAGGTAGAGGTACCGACACTCCTAGCTGTGAGGTATGCATTAAGACTACGAGAACAGGTAACCATATTTCCCAAACCCTAATTTGGCATTCACAATACGAATGTAAAGGAGAGGTATCAAAATGTAGATACCTAAATATAGACTATAGTGTGTGCCATTTAGGAGTAGGAGAACCTAAGTGCTTCAGTCCAGAGTATCAACCTCGTACAATTTGGTTGACTCTCAGGAATGGAGATCCTCAGGGGACCCTAATTAATAAGACGGTGTTAGAATCCGTATATTCTTCGGGTGTTCTGCTATTTGATGCATGTAAGGCGATATCAAGTGGTAGAAAACCGTGGAATGTATGTGGGGATCTTAGATGGGAGAGGACGTATGGGTCTAACGATAAATACATTTGTCCCAGTAGCAAAAATAAATATGTGAGTCCTAGATGCCCAAATAAAGACTATAACTTTTGTCCATATTGGTCTTGTGTGGGGTGGGCGACTTGGGGACAGACAGTAGATAAAGACATGATAGTGACTAAGTTGCCGACTAGCCCTTATTGTAAGTCTATGGAATGCAACCCAGTCCATATACTTATTAATAACCCCGACAAGTTCCTAGATAAGTATGGAAATTTATTTGGGTTTCAGATATACGGGACGGGTTTAGATGCTGGGACATTATTGTTTATAGGAATAGAGACTGATACGGTATCCTCCCAGACTCATCAAGTATACCATTCCTTTTATGAAGAGATGAGTATAGATAATAAGATCCCCCATAACGCTAAAAACCTGTTCATTGACCTAGCTGAAAGTATTGCCGGTAGTCTTAATGTTACCAACTGCTATGTGTGTGGAGGTACTAACATGGGAGACCAATGGCCTTGGGAAGCAAAGGAGGTAATGTCCGGTTCTGAGGCAGTTGACCAACTAATATCTACACAAGCCGATTATCATTTGAGTGTTAGAGGTAAATCTGAGTGGAGATTAAAGACCTCCATCATAGGTTATGTTTGCATAGCAAGGAAAGGAATAATGTATAATACTTCTGTAGGAGAATTAACTTGTCTAGGGCAAAAAGCTTATGATGATGATACTAAAAATACAACTTGGTGGTCGGCTTCAAATGTCTCAGAACCATCTAACCCGTTTGCTAGATATGCCAGTTTAAAGGATGTGTGGTTTGATTTATCCATCACATCTACCTGGAGAGCCCCAGCAAATTTGTACTGGATCTGTGGTAAGAAAGCCTATTCGGAGTTGCCACAGGACTGGGAAGGGGCATGTGTGTTGGGTATGCTCAAACCATCCTTCTTCTTGTTACCGATTGAAACAGGTGAGACTTTAGGTGTTAAAGTGTATGATGTGAATCATAGGAAGAAAAGGGGACCCTTAGAGATAGGCACCTGGGAAGATAATGAATGGCCTCCCCAGCGTATCATAGATTATTATGGGCCAGCCACGTGGGCAGAAGATGGTACCTTTGGTTATAGAACCCCAATTTATATGCTCCACCGTATTATAAGATTACAGGCGGTGGTTGAGATTATTACTAATGAGACCTCACAAGCACTCAATCTTCTAGCGAAGCATAATACCAGGATGAGGACAGCAGTGTACCAAAATAGATTAGCCTTGGATTACCTTTTGGCAGTAGAGGGAGGTGTATGTGGGAAGTTTAACCTGAGCAATTGCTGTCTTCAAATAGATGACGAAGGGCAAGCAATAGCTGAGCTTACTAGCCATATGGTTAAACTAGTGCATGTGCCTACTCAGGTATGGAAAGGGTACAATCCAAGTAGTTGGTTTGGTAGCTGGTATGAGTGGTTTGGAGGGCTTAAGGCAGTGGTAGGTGGAGTCCTACTGATTTTACTGTTGTGTCTACTCCTACCGTGTCTTATACCCTTAGTAGTTAGGTCTGTGCAAAGCCTGATAGGAAGTATAGCAGAGAGGAAGGCTGCTGCACAGATAATGGCGATATATAAGTATAAGGCTCTAGATCAAGGAGAACCAATGCAGGAAGATGAGTGTTAAAAGATTCACATCATAAGATAAGTCTGGTCTGGTTCATGGTAACCTGAGGTATATGCAAACCAAGGTTAAGTGATGCCTCAAGTAATTGTGAAATATCAGAGGCATCAAAGGGGGGAATGTGATGTAATTCCAGTAAAATACAAGTTTAGCAGGCTAAGATTGCCACAAGGCATATGTATGTATATGTGTTTGTAGTATCAGTTAGTTAATTACACGTAGCTAAGATACTGTTATCACTGTACTGACCAGGTGCAGGAATGTAAGAACTGGAATTACGCGTCCCTCTCCTTTGTATCAGATGAGCCACGTGGTTAGACCGGATGGATGAGTTTAGACTCTATTTATTAAATAGGTTAAGGGTATGTGTGGGTGTAGTTAATTGTGGGAGGAGCTACAGTGCTATATAAGGAATGTACTCTATGTATTCAGTACTCAGACTTTGCTGTATTTTGGTGACGCTAGTCCCTCTGAGTCCCGATCGGTGATCCAATAAAGAATCTCTTCCTTCCTGAAGAAACCTGTGTCCATCTCTCTGTGCTTGGCTTCCGTCAGTTTCTCCGGTATCAACTTCTTACTAATTAGTTTTGCTCTGCAAGCCAATCCTCATGAGTAATTGTTACTAATTAGTCACAACTTCATGAGGCCATCATCAAAACTTATGATTCTGGGTGTTGTAGTTTAATTTGCAGATTTCTATAGCAGAAAGGTGGTTATTGGCAACTCACTACTTCCATAAACTACTGCTTATGGGACAATAGCAGAACAGCTTTTGTGGGGTACCTGAATGTGCCATCAGGAACTGACTACATGAGTACTGTTTTTATCCTTAGCTGAAGCCAAGTTACCAGAAACAAAGCTTTAATCTGCATCTGTATAACTACCTCTGTCTGAATCTTTTTTTTTTTGCCAAGATATCTATCTCTCTATCTATGAGAGTCCTTGCACTCAAGCTATTTTATTTCAATACTGGGTGCCAAAGCCAGGGCTCACGTAGATAAAAATGTTCAAGATAAGGCTGCCCTCATGGTGTTTATAAAATCCAAAGATACTTTTTTTAAATGTTTCAAAAAAGATCTACGTTTCAGTCCCCACATGGGACTTTCTTCAGGATCAACAAAACAGTGTAACTAAAGTTGCACGTATTTCGAAAAAGCTCAAAATAGATTCATGTATGAGTGCTCATTGTTAAATACCTCGTGCAGGATCTAAATTAAGTTTTGTTAGTTAATGCAAACTCTATAATCAATCCCCCAATACTATGCTTACACCAACTCTAAATGTATACCTACCCTAACCCTAAAACAGTATTAATGTTAACCCTTACTCTAATACACTATGATAATATCAATACTGATATCCGCAGATGGACTTCCAAGCTAAAACAGTACACAGAGGTCTGTGACCACCACCTACTGGCTATTTTCAGCATGACGGAGATCTCCCTGTAATGCTGAACCTCCAGCATGTTTTCCCTGCCATTCACGCTTTGATCTATGTTGGGTTGTTGGCAATGCCCATCACCGATCACAATCAGTAGGAGGGCATGCAAGGATACCTTGTAATTGGCTGTTCAGACCCTTGAGCACCCGAGAATCACTACAAGCAGAGTGCAGTCTGCTCAGCCATGGTGTTTTCAATGGATCTATGTCTTTCCATTCATTATTAAGCTGTTTTGCTGAATTTTTACTCACACTGAGCTCATTGGTTATTCCGGTGCCACTAAATATAGCCACAGCAGATTGATACCTGCATCTCCCTGGTGTGAGCAGGTATTTGACTCTGCTCACATCAAACTTTAAGTGAGGGATTTAAATCTCTATTTAAAGAGCTATAAGTAGCGCTCACTTTGTCTTTGTTTACTGAGAAGTGTCAGTAAAATGTCGGGTGCAAAGCACAGTAATGGCTCCTTCACATTCTAGTGCCCATTAGTGAGTGTAGTACCGTAAGGAAGCAATTACTGTGCTTTGCAATGGATGGAGGTGCAAACCACATGCTCCCTGGCCTGACCCTGTATAAGTCCTTCTGCTTGCCCGCAGCAGGGCTAAAGGGGAAAAAAAAGACTGCCTGTCCCAGGTGTCAGCTGATAGGAATTCCCCATCCCTGAATCCTGATTGTTAAATGTTCTATATGTCTTGGATTAATCTTATACCAACCTCCAACCCTATACCAAACTTACCCCTAACTCTATGCTTACATTAACTCTAACTGTACAACTACCCTAACCTCACCCAGCATTACTTTACTTTACACTAACACAAACCTTAACACTAAAAACGCTTAAGTAACATTTATGGATTCCTTCTGCTAATGTCAGCACTGGTATCAACAGAGGAATTTCCTAGAAAAATAAGAGCGGTCTCTGATGGCCATCTGCTGGATGTCCCTTTGTCCAGCTCTGATCTCAATGCATTGGGCATACAATATGTAAAGGGACACTATAGTCACCCAGACCAGTTCAGCTCAATGAAGTGGTCTGGGTGCCAGGTCCCTCGGGTTTTAACCCTTCAGATGTAAACATAGCAGTTTCAGAGAAACTGCTATGTTTACATAGCAGGGTTAATCCAACCTCTAGTGGCTGTCTTCCTGACAGCCGTTAGAGGCGCTTCTGCGACGTTGGATGCGAAATTCGCATCCAACGTGCAGAATGTCCATAGGAAAGCACTGAGAAATGCTTCCCATTGGACTTTTTGAATGCGCGCGCGGCTCCTGCCGCGCATTCCTCTCCACTCGGGAGCTGACGTCGGCGGGGAGGAGAGGATACCAGCGCTGAGGGAGCCAGGCACTGTATTAAGGTAAGTGGCTGAAGGGGTTTTAACACCTTCAGCCCAGCGGGAGGTGGACCCTGAGGGTGAGGGTCCCCCAAGGATGCTATAGTGTCAGAAAAACGAGTTTGTTTTCCTGACACTAAAGTGATCCTTTAATAAAAAAAAGACGGGAAACTGTCATACTGAAAATAGCCAGTAGATGGCAGCAACTTACCACTCTGTTTTAGTTTAGATTTCCCTTTGCTGATATCAGTACTGATATTAGCAGAGGGTAACCTCTGGGATTAGGATTAAATTAGGGATTAAGATTATGGACCTTAGGTAAAAAACCTGTGATGTCTACTGTATATAAATATATACTTTTCTGTGGCAGTTGTGTTTTCTGTAATGGCTATTAAGCTTACAAAACAAATATACCAAATTCTAAAATTGATCCACATTAAAATTTCATTTTACGAGGGGCGTGGCTGACTAAGCTGCAGGCAAGACATGCTTGAAAGGAGCTCTGCCAGAGAAACTATAAAAAAGCTGATTAATCACCCTTGAAATCGCTCCAAAAGCAAAGGAAAACGGAAACCCCCACCCAGTCGACACAATGGCGCGTAAAAATAAAAAAAAACAAATGCAGGAGACCCGTAAAATGCCTGATATCAGGCTATCATTTGAAAGGCCTACCCCGCGGGCCGCTCCTAAAATGGCGCCGGCAAAGCTGAGCGATAGCGAAGCCTCTGAGGAAACACATGAGACGGAGCAACATACCGGGACTGGCCCTGCAAGCGGTAACAACAGCGAGTCCAGATCCGATGAGGACTCCTCACCGGCTACCAAAAGGGACATAAACACCTGAAATGAGGCAAGTGTGGAAGGCGGACCTACGTGCAACACAAGCCGAGCTGGGAACCCTGCGCACATGGATTGCGGACCGGGAAGCCTGAGAAGGAGCCAGAGACCAAAAGCTACAAACAGCACAGGAAGAGATTCAGGAACTCACCCACCAGGTCCAGACACTTGCCAGAAGTGTGACGGTGATGAAGTCTAGACACAGAAGGAAGAACATACACCTTTGAGGAGTGCCGGAAAGAATCCAGGGAGAAGACCTGCTGCCCTTCATACACCGCTTACTGCATCACATAGGGGCCACGAGGAGTGCTGGCATGGAAATAGTGACCGCAGCGTTTCGGATCCGAAAGGCGGCAGCTGCTCCAGAGGAAGCATCACGAGACATTATTGCAGTCACCAAGGACATCACAGCCAGGTCCACCATAATGTCCCGTTCCAGAGAGATGAAAAATATCAGATTTGAGGGCTCAATAATAGCCATATATGGGGATCTCCCGTTTGCCGTATTAATGGCAAAGAGGCACCTCACACCAGTGCCAAAAAAATTGAGGGAGGCAGACATTAAATATAGATGGGGGTCTGAGGGATACTTAGTGGCCCAGAGGGAAGGGGAATCATATACGCTAACCCCCCAGGGAGACCAAGCGGCATTCCTCAGAAGCCTGCAAGCAACTGGGAGAGACCCAGAGAGGGTACATAGAGCCAGATCTGGCGCACACCGCTAAACCCCCACACACTGCACACCTAAGGCCGTCACGTGGCCGTCACAAGTCCCCCACTATGACCATGTAGGTCACGGGGAGACTGTTCAACGCACGACATTGCAAAGTTGGCCCAGACAGGGGAAGTCACGATCTCTCTTCTGACCAGAAGACAAACACATAACACACTCCCCTACAGCCCAAAAAAAAAAACTGAGAATGCTCAGAGGTGAGGTAAATGGTTACAATATAATCACTAATTTACCACCGCTGCACGGGGGGCATTAGCACCTAGTTAACCTATGACTGGAAGGGAGACCCCAAGCCCAGGGCAGCCCACATATATACTGGCCCACGAGAGGGTCCCCACATGAAGCATCCCCAAACGATGTACCATGAAGATGTAAGCCTACACAGATGGACTGGAATAAGAAATTGTTGACCATTGTCCTTAACATAATATTTCTACCATAAGTTGATATAGTGTGTTTTGTGTGAGAAACCTCAATAAAATACAAATTGAAAAAAAATAAATGTAATTTTACTTTTATTTTGTGACCTGTAACTAACAAACATAAACTGAAATCCCATGCGTATAATGTACTCTGTAAATCAGGACATTTTATTTTTTTTGGATTACTATAAATTTTCATTTTTTGTATTATAAATAAGAAATTATACATGTATATGTCACATCAAATTAAAGCTCTTTCTGTTTTTTTTTAACAAATGATATGCAATACGTATGGGGGCATTCGAAGAGGAACCCTTAAATTACGGTGGAACAAACCTATAGCTCAAATGCAAGGCTTTGCTATGTTCTGAAGGTGGTTTTGTTATAGTACCTCTGTCCTTAATCCCCTTTAAAAAAACAGGATAAGGTAAGATAACACACAAAATGGGGCAAGAGGTACAAAAGGAGAAAAGAGGGACAAAAAAAAGGGTAATAAAGAAAAAGAGTACAAGAAACTAGAAGGATATGGAATACAAAAGGAGGTAAGAGACAAAAGAAGTGTGGGAGGATAATAGACCAAAAGACACAAAAGGGGCAGTGCTAACACAAAAGGTGGTAAGAGTCAGAGACACAAGAGGGGGAAACGACACAACTAAGGAGGTAAGAGATATAAAATGGGGAAAACAGCAGCAAAAAAAGGGGGTAAGAGACAAAAAGGATGAGGGATAAGAAAAGCAAAATAGGGGATAAGAAGCACAAAATGGGACAAGAGACACAAAAAGAGTGAGGATAAAACACAGAGTAAGAGGGGTTAAGAAATGCAAGGCGCTAAACCTTCTTGTGTCTCTCTTGACCTCCCTTTAAGAGAGATACCATATGTTAAGCGGGTCTGTCTGAACAATACACAAAAATGGATGAATTTCTTACACAAAATTGCCTCTAGATGGGGATCACCTCCCACTGCTATGAATCTAAATTGTAGAGGCTTGCATTAAGCATTTATGTAAATGATTGATAGCCAGAAAATTAACCACCTCATTCTAAAATGTTTACCTGTAGTTTGCCACTGTAATTTTCTGTGCATGCAGTTGTTTTTTTTTTTTATTATTATTTTCTTTTTTTTTTTAATTCTTTATTTTTGCGTGCATAATGATGACAAACATTCCGGCACTGCCACAACAGCAGGTACCGGTCATTAATCGGCATAGGTTACATCTGCACATTTTTTGGTATTAAATTCAGGCTTGGTTCAAGGTTAATCAACAGTTATGTCAGTATAAGAGGCAATATAAAGCGTGGAAGAGCAGTATGAAAACTGACATGAAGGTTTAGTAATAAAATAATACAGTAATACTGGTACTTGCTGAACAGGCTAGCAGTAAGCGTTTAGGTAACCAAAGGTGATTAACTTGCTAAAGTTACATGAGGCTTGGCTGACTGACCCTGAGAATGGCTATAATACCTCTACTGTGCTGTGCCTATTAGTGGTAGGGAGGCAGTTTAGACACCAGTGAGGTTGCAGCTATATTTAAACTCAGAGGCTAGTGACTCACGAGTGAAATATCAGGCTGTTGGTAGATCTGACTACCGCTAACACAGCATATGATTGGATTACAGACTATGATCTAAAGAATCTTAAAGATTGCCTTTAGTTCTTTCAGCCGCTGTTCTTAGAGGATCACTGAGTAACCCGAGTAACCTGAGTCCAGAATATTTGAGCAGATCGCTCCACCGATCCGCAGCCACCATCCGCTCTGGTGCAGCGCCCCTCTGAGGCCCATCCTGATCGGTCGTTGGGTCAGCAGCGTGTGGGCTTTCCGGCTCACGTGTTCAGCTCTGCTGGATGCTCGCCATCAGGGACCCTCCTGGGTAGCCGGCTCAGGTGAGAGGCGGCCGGTTTAGAGGGCCGTGCCGTCATGGCTGATGCTCAGATCGCGGCATCCGTCTGCGTCTGCACCTCCGCGGTATCACTGAGGGACACACAGTTGGGGCCGCTCCATGCCTTGTTCGTCGTCAGGTAGGTACTGCTGGGAGTCGTGGGCGCAGGTTGTCCGATTCGTGTGCGGGCGGGCCCAGTTCTGGCCATCTTGATTTGGGCCTAGTGCTTATGTTAGGTGCGGCGGCCATTTTGTTGCTCCCCATGCGGTCTCAGGTCGCGCTTTCTGCCGATCGGCTGTAGTGGTCGGGCCTCGAGGGTGTGTAGACCGGGATCACCCCCCCGGTCCATAGGGGGGGGGGTACGGGGCCGGTGTCCCTGTGGGTCTGACTCCGAGTGCTGGACGGTGTGTTGCAGGGCGGCGGCCGTCCGCCCCGCTCGCCACCGGGGTAGGCCTCGATGGAGTCATGTCGGCTCTCTCTACCAGGGGACTGAAGCCTATCAGGCCAGCCTCACCCTGGTTCCAGGATACTCCGCCCGGTGGGGTCCGCCATTGCCGGTCAGTTTGGGGTCGAAAATCTTTAGGTTTGTGTGTGTTTCCATTATAAGTTGCAGGAGCTGGTCCTGCGTGCGACCAGCCAGCTCGGCGGTCCGGCCCCCTTTTATTATTATTTTCGTTTGATGTATTCATCTAATATTTCATGTACACATCGTTATTAATATTTTGGGTGATAGAAATTGGTTGGCATACTTTTAATTGGTATACAACAAATGTTTGCTCTAGCCACCCCCTCTCTCTCCATCCTTTCCTCCCCTCCTGGCTGCAAATACCTTCATATAACTGTCTCATCTCCATCCAGAGGTCGCTCTCTAATTAGGCGGTCTAGGCGGCCGCCTAAGGCCTCGCGCTGGCTGGGGCCTCGCGGCCGCCTAAACCGCATGTGGGCAGAGTGTGTCAGGTCCTCGGTCAGTGACCGAGGACCTGACACCAGGAGGGGGCCCGGCGGCTTGCCCGGTATGCCGCCGGGTGCGAGGCCCCTCCTGGCTGCCCGGCCACCATCGCAGACACTGGTCTGCAGCTCCGCAGTGTGCAGAGCTGCAGACCATGTGACTCGCGAGTATTGGCCAATTAGAGCGTTGCCGCGGGTTACCACGGCAACGCTCTGAAATCTCGCGAGACTATACGGTCTGCAGCTCTGCGGAGCTGCAGACCGGGAGCAGTGGCCACCGGACCACCAGGGAGCCCACTGAACCACCAGGGAAATCAAGGTAGGCTCACCATCACCCCCCACAACACTCAGCCTCACCCCCCCCAGTCCCCATCACCACACTCAGCCTTACCCCCAGCCTCACCATCCCCCCACCACCCTCAGCCTCACCACCCCTAGCCCCCACCACCCTCACCACCACCCCCACCACCCTCAGCATCACCCCCCTCAGTCTCACCCCCAGCCCCCCTCAGCCTCACCCCCCACCACCCTCAGCCTCACTACCCCTAGCCCCCACCACCCTCACCACCACCACCCTCAGCATCACCCCCCTCGTCTCACCCCCAGCCCCCCTCAGCCTCACCCCCACCCCCCCTCAGCCTCACCCCCACCACCCTCAGCCTCACCTCCCACCACCCTCAGCCTCACTACCCCTAGCCCCCACCACCCTCAGCCTCACCCCCCCACCACCCTCATCATCAGCCCCCACCACCCTCAGCCTCACCACCCCTAGCCCCCACCACCCTCACCACCCCCTCAGCATCACCCCTCAGCCTCACCCCCACCTCCCCTCAGCCTCACCCCCCACCACCCTCAGCCTCACCTCCCACCACCCTCAGCCTCACTACCCCTAGCCCCCACCACCCTCAGCCTCACCCCCCCACCACCCTCATCATCAGCCCCCACCACCCTCAGCCTCACCACCCCTAGCCCCCACCACCCTCAACACCACCCCCACCACCCTCAGCATCACCCCCCTCAGTCTCACCCCCAGCCCCCCCAGCCTCACCACCCCTAGCCCCCACCACCCTCAACACCACCCCCACCCCCTCAGCATCAGCCCCCTCAGCCTCACCCCCACCCCCCTCAGCCTCACCCCCACCCCCTCAGCCTCACCCCTACCCCTCTCAGCCTCACCCCCACCCCTACCCCTCTCAGCCTCACCCCCACCCCTCTCAGCCTCACCCCCACCCCTCTCAGCCTCACCACCCCCCACCACCCTCACCATCACCCCCACCACCCTCAGCATCACCCCCCACAACCTTCAGCATCACCCCCCTCAGCATCACCCCTCACTACCCACCACCCTCAGCATCACCACCCACCACCCTCAGCATCACCCCCCACCACCCTCAGCATCACCCCCCACCACCCTCAGCATCACCTCCCTCCACCACCCTCAGCATCACCTCCCTCCACCACCCTCAGCATCACCTCCCCCCACCACCCTCAGCCTCACCCCCCACCACCCTCACCATCACCCCACCACCCTCAGCCTCACCCCCACCACCTTCAGCATCACCCCCCTCACCACCCTCAGCATCACTACCCCTGGCCCCCACCACCCTCAGCCTCACCCCCCCCCCCACCACCCTCAGCATAACCCCCCACCCCCTCAGCCTCACCATCACCCCCCTCACCACCCTCAGCATCACTACCCCTAGCCCCCACCACCCTCAGCCTCACCCCCCCACCACCCTCAGCCTCATCCCCCACCACCCTCACCATCACCCCCACCCCCTCAGCCTCACCATCACCCCCACTACCCTCAGCCTCACCCCCACCCCCACTGTGGTGGAATCTCGGTAAAAATAAATTTAGTAGGCCGAGATTACCACGTGGCATGTGTACGTGCATATGCTGACGTATCGATCAGTTGGTTGCACGAGGCAAGATACGATCAGTAGTGTACGGAGCATGTGCAAGAATACAGGATGTAGTATTCCCCTCCTCCATTGTGCTGGACAAGCCATGCGGTCAAGCAGGAAGTTAATTCTTATTTGTATTGATTGGTCAAGAGAATGTGCGGGTGGAGCTTAATATGGGAGGAGTTATGTGCCTATATAAGGAGCCTGCACTATTGTCCGGGGCTCAGAACTTGCTGTATTTTGGTGACATTAGTCCCTCTGAGTCCCGATCGGTGATCCAATAAAGAATCTCTTCCTTCCTGAAGAAACCTGTGTCCATCTCTCTGTGCTTTGCTTCCGTCAGTTTCTCCGGTATCATTTGGTGCATTGGCCGGGAAGCTCATCGTTCAACGGTAGCTGAGAGGCAGAGGCGTGAGACGGTCTATCTTTGCCCACGTTCTCTACGGCTGCACCCCTGAACTTCTGCGTGGACCTCCCTTCGTCTCGGCGCCACTGGTCTGTTGTCCAGGAGATCATCGGCCTCTACGTAAGAAGTGCTGGGGTGTCCCCGTCGATGAGTGTGAACTCAGGTTCAGGAACGAGGAGGTAAGACAACTGCTGTTTTAGACGGCAGACCCACTAGGGGTATACCGATTGTGCGGTAGGCCCATAAGGGGTTTGAATTGTGTATGGAATCTGCCCCCTCTGTCGGAGGGAAGGAGCGAAGGCGCACCGCTCAATCGAACGCTCTTTAGTCAGACCGTTTGATTTGGTTAGTCAGGCGGGGTTCTGGTGTAAATAGCCCTAGCCGGACACCGGTGTCTTGTCTAGACTAGCGTTCTAGGGTGTATATTACGTTCGCTAGGTCGGAGGGACCGGGAGACTAAGCGGCGCCTGTGTAAATTCGGTTCGCTAGCTCTCAACCTATCTTGGCTAAGTGGGAAGGCGTGTAAATTTGGAACCCACTAGATTTTTGATAGTAATCGACTAAGAGGCGTCTGTGTAAATTCGGTCCTCTAGCTCGCTATATGTGGTGCTTGGGCAGTGTGGCTAACCAAAACGGGTGTACATAGTTTTAGGTAGTCCATTCAAGGTACTGGCCAATAGTTTAGTTGGGAATTGTAAATGTGTTAAAGATTGTTAGTAAAGTGTATATCTTGTTAGATAGCGCGAGCTCAGCCGTCTAGCGAGAGTGTTAATAGTGTGTTGCTGTATCATAGTGCACGGTACCATAACCCTGTATATTTACTGACACTGTATATAAGTACTAATCACTGTCGTCCATTGCATGTTTAACACCATAACCACTAATAATTGTATTGTGACCTTAAATTGTGCTTTGACCTATGCTAACCGTACTGTAACCGCACCGTAAAAGACGATGTTACTGGGGTGTGTTATAGACGGGTAATTCATATATAGAGAATTATAGCGTGGGTGACTGTATAGTTTCGCCAAAGGGCATAATATTGATTATCTAGTGACTGGTGTAACAGCTGTGTGTGTACGGGAATTCCCTGAGTGTTTATTGTGTTATTGTGTACGTTTCACTTGGTAACCGTACCACGTGGTGCTGTTGCCAGAGGAAACGGGTGTGACTGTTGAATAGTACGCGTGCATAGTATTCGTTGTCAACGACGTTCCATTGATAAGTATGGGCGCGTCAGAGTCAACGATTCCGGATCCCTTAGGTTGTATGGTAAAGAATTTTAAAAAGGGATTCAAAACATGTGATTTGGGGGTTAAAATGTCTCCTGTACGTTTGGTTACTTTGTGCGCTAGGGAGTGGCCTACTTTGGTTGCGGCATGGCCGCCACGTGGTAGTTTGGATCCAACCCTGATACAGCATGTACACGTGGCTGTGTCAGGTAGGCCTGAACTTTACGGACAGTTTCCATATATTGATTGTTGGAGACAGGCCGTAAACGACTCGCCAAAATGGATTCAGATATGCCACGAGGAGCAATGTCGCCTCATGGTGGCCAGGACTTGTTTGTCCACTAGGACTGTGGTTAGGCCCATTTTGGACACGCCCCCTGAGTCCGAGATCCCTTTGCCGCCCCCTTACTTCCCTACAGGAAGAGGTAACGCGAATGCAGGAAGTTCTATACCCCTCCCCTCATTGCCCTCATCCACTTCCGCTTCCTCCTCCAGTACAGAATCCACCCCCCCTCGTATTAAACCTCCCCTTCCGGAACCAGAACCAACCCCCGTTAGATCTAAATATCCTGATTTGCCGCCACTTCAAACTTCCGGTCAAGCTTCTTCTAGCTCGGCTGGGAGTATTCTATTTACTAACTTTTCCCAAAATCAAGCTCCCACATCCTCATGCCCTATTTCTCCCCGACTGGAACCCATAACTGACGCCCCTCCACGTAGCCCCATACTAACCCGACAACTGACCGGTACCCAACAATTAAAACATTATCAGATGCCTCTTCGTCTGAATCCCGGGTCAGCTTATATCGATGCCGCAGGTCAAATGGCACATGCTGACCCAGTCTTCGTATATGTCCCGTTCACGACTACCGATCTCTTGAATTGGAAGACCCACAATTCCTCGTACACTGAGAAACCACAAGCTATGACCGATCTGTTCACCTCGATAGTTCAGACACATAATCCGACATGGGCTGATTGCCAGCAGTTATTAATGACTTTGTTTAATAATGAGGAAAGGACAAGGATTAATCAAGCGGCCATTAAAGCGCTAGAGGATAGAGCCCGTGCTTTGAATCAAGCCAATCCAGCAGCATGGGCCGCAACACATTACCCTAATACCGATCCCGACTGGAATGTAAATGGCGCAGATATGGTTCAACTCAGAGCCTATAGAGACGCTATAATTGCTGGCATGAAAGCCGGAGGGAAGAAAGCTATTAACATGTCGAAGACAGTTGAGGTGATTCAGAAAAGTGATGAAGCGCCCAGTGTCTTTTATGACCGATTATTGGAGGCATACCGCTTGTATACCCCCTTTAATCCGGAAGACGCAGATAATTCCCGAATGGTGAACTCCGCCTTTGTCAGCCAAGCTTACGGAGATATTAAGCGCAAGCTACAAAAGTTAGAAGGGTTTGCAGGTATGTCTATCACCCAACTAATGGAGGTAGCGAATAAAGTGTATATGAATAGGGAAACAGAAAGTAAGAAAGAGGAAGAGCGCAAGATGCGTAAAAAGGCTGATATGCTAGCGGTAGCGATTGCAGGCGTAGATAGACGGGGCCCAGATAGAGGCGATAGTAGATGGAATAGGGAGCCTTTGAGTAGGAATCAGTGCGCGTATTGCAAGGAAGAAGGGCATTGGAGGAACGAGTGTCCACAAAGAGAGCAGTACGAGAGAGACCAACCCAGGGCAGGTTACGGAAACTTTAGAGGCAGAGCGAGAGGTAGAGGAGGCCCCGGAGGGAGTAATGGTAATAGAGGGAGCAATGGGAACAGAGGAAGTGTTAGGGAAGATAGGTATTATCCAGCAGCGCAAAGGTCCTGCGATAGAGAAGGTAGGGACTTTGTAGGATTGGCTGACACGGTCATGGAGGACTATTGATACCGACCGGGCTCCATCCCCCTTGGTCGAGCGGAGCCTATGGTCGATGTATCAATAGGGGAAAAAAGGAGTGCGTTCATGATCGACACTGGTGCTGAACATTCGGTGGTGACTGACCTAGTTGCTCCTCCATCTGGAAGAACTATTACTGTAATAGGAGCAACTGGAAGAAGTGCTGCAAAACCGGTTCTTAAAAGTCGACTCTGTACATTGGGAGGCCACGTAGTAAAACATCAATTCCTTTATATGCCTGAATGTCCAGTCCAATTGCTGGGACGTGATATGCTATCTAAGTTACAAGCGCAGATTACGTTCCTACCAAATGGAACAACATCCTTAAAGTTTAATGGACCTTCAGGTATTATGACATTATCCGTACCAAAGGAAGAAGAGTGGCGACTCTATACAGCGTTGACTAGCCAAAACCCTAGGAGTGATGAGTCCTTATTCAACAAACCAGGAGTTTGGGCAGAGAACAACCCACCAGGACTGGCCCGCAATATTCCACCTATTAAAATCGAACTAAAACTTGGGGTTTATCCAGTGAGCCTAAGACAATATCACATCCCGCAGAAGGCTAAGAAGAACATCCAATCTTATCTGGATAAGTTCATACGGTATGGTATCCTAAAATTCTGTACTTCCCCCTGGAACACCCCATTGCTGCCTGTTCAAAAGCCCGGTACAAATGAGTATCGACCTGTGCAGGACTTGAGAGCAGTCAATGATGCGGTTGTTAGTATACATCCAGTTGTGCCCAATCCATATAACCTGCTTGCTTTAATTCCGGGCGGGGCTACTTATTTTACAGTCTTAGACCTCAAAGATGCCTTCTTTTGCCTCCGAATTGCCGCAGAAAGTCAATGTATCTTCGCTTTCCAATGGGAAAACGCTGTAACGGGCTCAAAACGCCAAATGACCTGGACAAGACTGCCCCAAGGGTTTAAAAATTCACCTACCCTATTTGGTTCAGCTCTAAGTCAAGATTTATTGGATTTCGAGTCCATCCCAGGAGAGTGTGTATTGTTACAATATGTAGATGACTTGTTGATAGCAGCAGTTACAAAGGAAATATGTCAGCAAGCGACGCACGATCTACTACACATTCTCTGGAAGGCAGGATACAAGGTGTCTAGAAAGAAGGCTCAGTTGTGTTTGCCAACTGTCAAATATCTGGGATTCCATATCTCTGAAGGTCAAAGAATTATGGGGCCAGAGAGAAAAGAAGCTGTGTGCCAAATACCGATACCCAAGAATAGAAGACAAGTGCGAGAATTCTTGGGGGCAGCAGGCTTCTGTAGGATATGGATTCCCAGCTACGCGATACTGGCAAAACCTCTGTATGCAGCTATCAAAGGTACAGAGCACGACCCCTTCTTATGGACTCAAGAACAGCAAACGGCATTTGAAGATGTGAAGAAGGCTTTGATGAGTGCCCCAGCATTAGGTCTACCTGATCACACACGACCATTCTACTTGTATGTACATGAGCAAAGAAGAATGGCTGTGGGAGTATTGACACAGTACTTGGGATCATGGCAAAGACCTGTTGCCTACATGTCTAAGCAACTGGATGCAGTGGCCAGCAGACTTCCACCTTGTCTAAGAGCCGTAGCTGCAGCCGCCCTGCTGGTAGCTGAAGCCAATAAACTCACTCTGGGTCAAGAACTTTATGTACGAGTCCCACATGCAGTACAGACGTTGTTGGATTACAAAGGAAATCATTGGTTTAGTAACAGCCGTATGACCAAGTATCAAGCAATGTTGTGTGAAAACCCAAGAGTGCATTTAGAGACTGTAAACACCTTAAATCCAGCTACCCTTTTGCCACAACCTACTGAAAGTCAACATGATTGTTTGGAAGTAATGGATGAAGTATTTTCAAGTAGACCCGATCTTCGTGATTTTCCCATCCAGAACCCCGATGTTCAATATTACACCGACGGCAGTAGTTATGTGAAAGAAGGGATCCGCTATGCAGGATATGCAGTAACAACAATAGACAAGGTGATAGAAGCTCGGCCACTGGCAAAAGGAACATCAGCACAAAAGGCAGAATTGATAGCACTGACACGAGCATTACAATTGGCTGAAGGTTTAAGAGTGAACATCTACACGGACTCCAAGTATGCGTTTTTAACCACTCATGCCCACGGAGCTTTGTATAAAGAAAGAGGACTATTGAATTCAGAAGGCAAAGAAATCAAGTATGCAGCTGAAATCCTACAACTATTGGAAGCAGTGTGGGAGCCGAGAGAAGTCGGTATTATTCATTGTCGAGCGCATCTGAGAGGAGATGGTGATGTAACCAAAGGAAATCGGATGGCAGACAGTACAGCTAAGCGTGCCGCTTAATCGGGAAGACAGGAGTATGTGGGGCATATAGCTGCTCTTATACCAACTCCACTGTCTCAATGGACTCCAGTTTATACATCTCAAGAAGAGGAGTGGTTAAAGACTGAACCTGGAAAGTATTTGGAGAACAAATGGTATCAGCTAGAAGATGGAAGAATAGTCATTCCAGCATCACTAGCGGTAGAAATTGTCCAAAACTATCACAACGGGACACATTCTGGGAGAGACAGCACAGAAGAATCTCAGAAAACATTTCTACATACCAAGATTCTCCAACTTGACTCAGGCCATTGTACGAAGATGTGTAACGTGTGCTAAGAATAATGCAAGGCAAGGACCAGTAAAGCCACAAGGAGTCCAGTTTATGGGGGGACTCCCCATGTCCGATTTACAAATTGACTATACAGTGATGCCTAAATCGGGTGGACATCGCTACCTGCTGGTAATTGTGTGCACCTATTCAGGCTGGGTAGAAGCATGTCCTACTCGTACAGAGAAAGCAGGAGAAGTTGTGAGATTCCTGCTACGAGAAATAATACCCCGATATGGACTACCCTGCTCTATAGGATCGGACAATGGACCAGCTTTTGTTCATCAGTGCCTACAGCAACTGACTCATATGCTTGGTATAAAGTGGAGGCTTCATACGGCATATAGACCCCAGAGTTCTGGTAAGGTAGAGAGAATGAATAGAACTATTAAGAATCAGTTGGCTAAAATGTGTCAGGAAACCCAACTTAAGTGGAACGTTCTCTTACCCATAGCTCTATTGCGAATCCGCAGTACACCTACCAGAAGGATGGGCCTCTCTCCTTTTGAAATCATGTATGGGCGACCACCTCCCGTACTTGGTAACTTAAGGGGGGATTTGAGTCAGTTGGGAGAAGGAATTACCCGGCAGCAGGTTGTAGAGTTGAGTAAGACTATGGAGGAGGTACAGAAATGGGTACAAGATAGATTACCTGTGAATATTTATCCCCCAGTTCATAGTTACCACCCAGGAGACCAAGTGTGGATTAAAGAGTGGAATAATGTACCGTTAGGACCCAAGTGGAGAGGTCCTTATGTTGTTCTTTTGTCTACCTCTACAGCGATAAAAGTAGCCGAAGTGACTCCGTGGATACATCACTCCAGGGTTAAACCAGCAGCAGTCGATTCTTGGCAAGTTACAGCAGATCCAGAGAATCCCTGCAAGATCCGGTTAAAGCGCATGACTCAGTCGGAGTGACGAGGAACTTTGTGGATTACAAATTTTATTGTTTCAGAGATTTGGTAAGTGAGTGAGAAGGCCATAATAAAGCCTGTCCGCTCACCGACGTATAGTATATAAGCCAGGAAAAGTCCCGAAGGGACCCTTGTGAAGACGAGCAGAACTCCATTCCCTGCAGCCCTTACATCCTGGAAGCTGAGGTGCCTTCGCACGGACGAAGACTGAGGATGACGACGAAAGATGTGTTTATGATAATGTTTTTATATGTGTATTTTTATATTCAGGAAGGTAGAGGTACCGACACTCCTAGCTGTGAGGTATGCATTAAGACTACAAGAACAGGTAACCATATTTCCCAAACCCTAATTTGGCATTCACAATACGAGTGTAAAGGAGATGTATCAAGATGTAGATACCTAAATATAGAATATAGTGTGTGCCATTTAGGAGTAGGAGAACCTAAGTGCTTCAGTCCAGAGTATCAACCTCGTACAATTTGGTTGACTCTCAGGAATGGAGATACTCAGGGGACCCTAATTAATAAGACGGTATTAGAATCCGTACATTCTTCGGGTGTTCTGCTATTTGATGCGTGTAAGGCGATCTCAAGTGGTAGAAAGCCGTGGAATGTATGTGGGGATCTTAGATGGGAGAGGACGTATGGGTCTAACGATAAATATATTTGTCCCAGTAGTAAAAATAAATATGTGAGTCCTAGATGCCCAAATAGAGATTATAACTTTTGCCCATATTGGTCTTGTGTGGGGTGGGCAACTTGGGGACAGACAGTAGACAAGGACATGATTGTGACTAAGTTGCCTACCAGCCCATATTGTAAGTCTATGGAATGCAATCCAGTCCATATACTTATAAATAACCCCGACAAGTTCTTAGATAAATATGGTAATTTATTTGGGTTTCAAATATATGGGACGGGTTTAGATCCTGGGACAGTATTGTTTATAGGGATAGAGACTGATACGGTATCCTCCCAGACTCATCAAGTATACCATTCCTTTTATGAAGAGATGAGCATAGATAATAAGATCCCCCATAATGCTAAAAACCTGTTTATTGATTTAGCCGAGAGTATTGCCGGTAGTCTTAATGTTACCAACTGCTATGTGTGTGGAGGTACTAACATGGGAGACCAATGGCCTTGGGAAGCAAAGGAGGTAATGTCCGGTTCTGAGGCAGTTGACCAATTAATATCTACACAAGCCGATTATCATATGAGTGTTAGAGGTAAATCTGAGTGGAGATTAAAGACCTCCATCATAGGTTATGTTTGCATAGCAAGGAAAGGAATGATGTATAATACTTCTGTAGGAGAATTAACTTGTCTAGGGCAAAAAGCTTATGATGATGATACAAAGAATACAACCTGGTGGTCGGCTTCAAATGTCTCAGAACCATCTAACCCGTTTGCTAGATACGCCAATTTAAAGGATGTGTGGTTTGACCTATCCATCACATCTACCTGGAGAGCCCCAGCAAATTTGTACTGGATCTGTGGTAAGAAAGCCTATTAGGAGTTGCCACAGGACTGGGAAGGGGCATGTGTGTTGGGTATGCTCAAACCATCCTTCTTCTTGTTACCTATTGAAACAGGTGAGACTTTAGGTGTTAAAGTGTATGATGTGAATCATAGGAAGAAAAGGGGACCCATAGAGATAGGCGCCTGGGAAGATAATGAATGGCCTCCCCAGCGTATTATAGATTACTATGGGCCAGCCACGTGGGCAGAGGATGGTACCTTTGGTTATAGAACCCCTATTTATATGCTCAACCGTATTATAAGGTTACAGGCAGTGGTTGAGATCATTACTAACGAGACATCACAAGCGCTCAATCTTCTAGCGAAGCATAATACCAGGATGAGGACAGCAGTATACCAAAATAGATTAGCCTTGGATTACCTTTTGGCAGTAGAGGGAGGTGTATGTGGGAAGTTTAACCTGAGCAATTGCTGTCTTCAAATAGATGACGAAGGGCAAGCAATAGCTGAGCTTACTAGCCATATGGTTAAACTAGCGCATGTGCCTACTCAGGTATGGAAAGGGTATAATCCAAGTAGTTGGTTTGGTAGCTGGTATGAGTGGTTTGGAGGGCTTAAGGCAGTGGTAGGTGGAGTCCTACTGATTTTGATGTTGTGTCTACTCCTGCCGTGTCTTATACCCTTAGTAGTTAGGTCTGTGCAAAGCCTGATAGAAAATATAGCAGAGAGGAAGGCTGCTGCACAGATAATGGCAATTTATAAATATAAGGCTCTAGATCAGGGAGAACCAATGCAGGAAGATGAGTGTTGAAGATTCACATCATAAGATAAGTCTGGTCTGGTTCAAGGTAACTTGCGGTGTATGCAAACCAAGGTTAAGTGATGCCTCAAGTAATTGTGAAATATCAAGAGGCATCAAAGGGGGGAATGTGGAGGAATCTCGGTAAAAATAAATTTAGTAGGCCGAGATTACCACGTGGCATGTGTACGTGCATATGCTGACGTATCGATCAGTTGGTTGCACGAGGCAAGATACGATCAGTAGTGTACGGAGCATGTGCAAGAATACAGGATGTAGTATTCCCCTCCTCCATTGTGCTGGACAAGCCATGCGGTCAAGCAGGAAGTTAATTCTTATTTGTATTGATTGGTCAAGAGAATGTGCGGGTGGAGCTTAATATGGGAGGAGTTATGTGCCTATATAAGGAGCCTGCACTATTGTCCGGGGCTCAGAACTTGCTGTATTTTGGTGACATTAGTCCCTCTGAGTCCCGATCGGTGATCCAATAAAGAATCTCTTCCTTCCTGAAGAAACCTGTGTCCATCTCTCTGTGCTTTGCTTCCGTCAGTTTCTCCGGTATCACCACCACCCTCAGCATCACCCCCCACCACCCTCAGCATCACCTCCCTCCACCACCCTCAGCATCACCTCCCTCCACCACCCTCAGCATCACCTCCCCCCACCACCCTCAGCCTCACCCCCACCACCCTCACCATCACCCCCACCACCCTCAGCCTCACCCCCACCACCTTCAGCATCACCCCCCTCACTACCCTCAGCATCACTACCCCTGGCCCCCACCACCCTCAGCCTCACCCCCCACCACCCTCAGCATCACCCCCCACCCCCTCAGCCTCACCATCACCCCCCTCACCCCCCTCAGCATCACTACCCTAGCCCCCACCACCCTCAGCCTCACCCCCCCACCACTCTCAGCCTCATCCCCCACCACCCTCACCCTCACCCCCACCCCCTCAGCCTCACCATCACCCCCACTACCCTCAGCCTCACCCCCACCACCTTCAGCATCACCCCCCCACCACCACCCTCAGCCTCACTACCCCTAGCCCCCACCACCCTCACCATCACCCCCACCACCCTCAGCCTCACCACCCCCACCACCCTCAGCCTCACCACCCCCACCACCCTCAGCATCACCCCCTCAGTCTCACCCCCAGCCCCCTCACCATCACCCCACCCCCCTCACCATCACCCCACCACCCTCAGCATCACCCCCACCACCCTCAGCATCACCCCCCACCACCCTCAGCATCACCTCCCCCCACCAGCCTCACCCCCCACCACCCTCAGCCTCACCAGCCCCACCACCCTCACCATCACCCCCACCACCTTCAGCATCACCCCCCTCACCACCCTCAGCATCACCCCCACCACCCTCAGCATCACCCCCACCACCCTCAGCATCACCCCCCACCACCCTCAGCATCACACCCCTCACCACCCTCAGCATCACCCCCCACCACCCTCAGCATCACACCCCCCACCACCCTCAGCATAACCCTCCCACCACCCTCAGCCTCACCCCCCCTCTCACTCTCACATTATCCCCCCTCTCACTCTCACATTACCATTACCCCCCGCTCCCTCTCACCATCAACCCCCCGCTCCCTCTCACCATCAACCCCCCGCTCCCTCTCACCATCAACCCCCCCTCTCCCTCTCACCATCAACCCCCCCTCTCCCTCTCACCATCAACCCCCCCTCTCCCTCTCACCATCAACCCCCCCTCCCTCTCACCATCACCCCCCCTCCCTCTCCCTCTCACCCCCCCTCTCCCTCTCACCCCCCCTCTCCCTCTCACCCCCCTCTCCCTCTCACCATCACCCCCCCTCTCACCATCACCCCCATACCATCACCCCCCTCTCACCATCACCCGCCTCCCCCCACCCCCCCTCCCCATACACACAACACACTTCAAGCAGCTACCCCATACACATAGGGTCTCAGACAAAAACGCAAACATGTTCAGAGACATACATTCACACACTCAAGGATACTCTCTGTCAGACACACTCTCAGGCACATACACAGGTAGACAGTGCATCAATGTGTATATGTGACACTTTTTTTGTTAGTGGGGCCTCATGTTTGCGTTTCGCCTAAGGCCTCATAAAGTCTAGAGCCGCCTCTGTCTCCATCCCTGTGCCCTAGACCTCACTTCACACAGCCAGTTACAAGCAATGTTGTATCTCCCAATTTTTTCTAATCACTCTTTCAGTGCATATTTAAGTTCTATCTGATGCACCTTAGAAGGTCATATGGTCATAATTTCAGTCAAGGGTATATAATTATTTCAGTCAAGGGTATATAATTATTTGCCATCCTCACACCCACAATGTTAAAGCCGATGACTTTTTGTTCTGAAAAAAAAAGCAGATTGTACCAGTTATTCTTGCTGAGTGTTTATTTGCAATTACAATGTGGTACACAGAGTTGTTTGTGGCACCCATTGAAAGAAAACCATCACTGTTCTTGTACTTATTTTAGGAAGATAGCTAGTAATCCTGGCATAACCAAGAGCACTCGTTCTATATGGAATTGTATGATTATATTTCTATGTGTCAAGTGAGACTCTTGCTTAAGATTTGCTGTAGCGTATAGTAGGGAGTTAAAGGAACACTAAAGTGTCAGGAATACAAACATGTATTCCTGACACTATAGTCCTGAATGGCTGGTTAGGTTACTGGCCCCTTTCAGTGCTGCACACTGAGTGACTGCCACTAGAGGTGCTACTAGGCACCAATGTAACCACTGCCTTTTCTCTGAAAAAGCAGCAATAGATGGAAAAGTCTGTATGGGCAGGCTATAGACACCAGAATCATGGTGCAAATATGCATTTGTATTCTGTTAAAGTAAATGAGGAATGAGGAGCTAGAGGTAGGGTGAGAGCGTCAGCTGATACTCTCAGCCAATCAGGGGAGAGCACTCTGAGGCTTCCTCATTGAAGCCTTGGTTGGACTTTTATATAAAGTAGAGGGGCAGAATAATCAGGCTCTATATTTCACAGTTACGGGGTTACCTTCGTTAATGGTTTAACCAGTTAAAGTAAGACAGAAACATAGAATGTGTCAAAAGCTCCTGTGGCCTCCTTACACCAAAACAACGTCATTGTGATGAAGTTGTTATAGTGCCTAAAGAGGTTTTTTAAACCCCTTTTATGTTACTGAATCTCAAGTAAGATGGTTGACAACAGAAGTAAATATTAAATAAAATGATCTTAATGACAAAGACAAAGTAATAAGCAGAAAAAAAGTATAGGGTCGCACTCAGTCACAACAATTAAACACGGGGTGCTACTGAGCATAGGTCAGCAAAGATCCCCAAGGAATATATGCAAATAGAAAAAATCCCAGGCACTCACTGTGATTGTTCTCCAGGCAGATTTATTGCAATAAATCTGCCTGGAGAACAATCACAGTGAGTGCCTGGCATTTTTTCTAAAGTAATAAGCAGAGTCATCATAATAAAGTGAAATAAAATTACACTAGGCACTTTTTGACTAGCTACAGATAACTTGTAGTACTAAAACATATAGTTACAAACCTATCTTCGCAATCCTCTACAAGTTAATTGCATGAGAGTACTACATATCTGAAAAGTAACAGGCCTGGACAGTACAAGCAACAGTCTATGATACTGAAATTCCGAACTGAGCATTTTTGCAAGAAATATCAAATACGTAGCATAATGTTTTCCTGATCAAACATGGCAGCATTTGCTCATGGGTTAGCTTACTCTGAAATTGGTATAAGTAGATCCTCCCCCTTCCCATCAGGCAGTCTTTTTTTCCTGTCCTTCACAGCAGTTTGGAAGGAGTCTGCTTAAGCAGACCTAGATTTTTATTTTATAATCACCAGGCAATATTTGTGTAGCCCTACCAGGGTTCAGCCTCTAAGCCCTGAAGACCCAGCAACAGCCCATCCCTATAAGTCGCCAGCCTTAGTGACCGAGGGTTTGACCCAATCTCTTCCTCAGGGGATGAAAATGGTCCACTATATGCATGCCAGGGTTCAGCCTCTCATCCCTGAAGACCCAGCAACAGCACATCTCTATGGGTCACCAGCCTGGGTAACCCCTTTTGTGACTGGGGGTCTGACTCAACACTCTCCCTCAGGGGATGAATGTGGTCCACTGCTTACATGAGACCCAGCCAGGGTTCAGTCTCTAATCCCTGAAGCTGGCTTGGGTAACCCCTTTTGTGACTGGGGGTTTGACGAAACTCTCTCCCTCAGGGGATGAAGGCGATCCACTGCATACATGAGGCCCTGCTTAAGCTAAGCCTCTTTTCCCTGAAGACCCAGCAAAGAGCACTTCCATACGGTGATCTACCTGGGTATGCCTCTTCTATGCATTCCACCTTGTCTGGGGTTTGCATTAAACCTTCCCCCACTAGCGATGACAAATGGAATATGGGGTACAGATGGAAGCCTATAGTTTAAACTGTTTAGGCTATCAGTTGTTCAAATCCCCATTTGCTGCTAAAATTCAGGCCTGATAGTGCAATGATGCATGTTACAAAAGAGTGCTGATAATGGATATCCAGCTGTATAAAGTCTTCCTAAATGCCACAGTCCTGAAGACAGAGAAGAGGCCAAAACACACGGTAAGAGAAAGTGTCTTTGGATGACTGAAATACACAAATGTATATGTCATAAGTTTTAAAACCTGACACAAAGTCCACGCAGACACTTGTTCCTATCAAGGCACATGGCAATGATTGCTGTTATCTGTGCATTGTAGCACATAAGCAGGCTTTCTCAGAGAGTGGAAGATAATATATTGTTTGGATCTTCTTGCTTACCTAAATCAGCATATGAATCTAAGATACTCTATTTGTATGAACTGGTGAGAAGACCTTTTATAGGTTGGTTATCACACAGCCTCAGTATGTGTTGCTGATATTATCACTGTATATGAAGCACAGCATCAGTATGTGTCCAGTATATGCTATATTAGGCATTACCCGTAAGCCCAAGTTATGTCTGACCCACCGCAGCTGCACACTGCCCATTCGTACAGGTATAAGAGTTGATATTATGAGACCTTGAAGGTATCGGACATGCTGGGTCATCCGGCCTCTGCTTTATCATGCAACGTCCTGCGTTTTCATGTATTATTATGACTCAGTATTATACCCATGTTATTCCACTGTAACTATGTCATTGTGTGCGACACATTTCATGTTCTCTGACATTTCATGTTCTCTGACATAACCGAAACCCTTTTTTCCTTCTGTACCCTTAACCCCTACCTTTTATTGCAAAATAAAAATTGTCAAATTCAAAAATATTAGGAATTACTATGCGGACATAACCTCAGTATTAACAGGGGAGGGCTGGCAGCCTTAGGCCTGGGGGGGAAATCCAGTCAAGTGGCCCATTGCACCAAGAGGAGAGTAAAAACACCTTTCCCATGTGATTAAAAGGGGGCGGGGCAGTCACCTCACTGACAGGCGCGCACACGCACACACACACACACACACTGCTACAGGCATACTGACTCACACAGACAGACATACTGACACACAGAGACAGACATACTGACACACACACAGAGACAGACAAACTGGCACACACACAGACATACTTGCATACACAGACAGACATACTGGCACACACGCACACACACAGACATACTGGCACACACACACACACTTTACAATTTAAAAAGCCAGTAGACAGGGGCTGAGTAAGGGGACAGGGCTGAGGAAGGAGACAGGGGCTGAGCAAGGGCACAGGGGCTGAGGAAGGGGAACATTTGTTGGGGAAAGTTTGTGTGTATGGGGCAGTTTATGTGTGTGGGGGGGGGGGCAATGTGTGTGTGTAGGGTGTGTGTATTGGGGGCAGTGTATGTGGGCAATGTGTGTGTATGGGGGAAGTGTATGTGTGTGTATGGGGGCAGTGTATGTGTGTGGGAGCAGTAGTGTATGTGTATGGTGGGTAATGTGTGTATGGGGCAGTGTATGTATGTGGGACAATGTGTGTGTATGGGGGCAGTGTGTGTGTATGGGGCAGTGTATGTGTATGGGGGCAGTGTGTGTGTATGGGGCAGTGTATGTATGTGGGGGCAATGTGTGTGTATGGGGGCAGTGTGTGTATGGGGACAATGTGTGTGTATGGGGCAGTGTATGTATGTGGGGCAATGTGTGTGTATGTGGGGCAGTGTGTGTGTATGTGGGGCAATGTGTGTGTATGTGGGGCAATGTGTGTGTATGTGGGGCAATGTGTGTGTATGGGGCAGTGTATGTATGTGGGGGCAATGTGTGTGTATGGGGTAGTGTATGTATGTGGGGCAATGTGTGTGTATGTGGGGCAATGTGTGTGTATGGGGCAGTGTATGTATGTGGGGACAATGTGTGTGTATGTGGGGCAATGTGTGTGTATGGGGCAATGTGTGTGTATGGGGCAATGTGTGTGTATAGGGCAGTGTATGTATGTGGGGCAATGTGTGTGGGGCAATGTGTGTGTATGTGGGGCAATGTGTGTGTATGGGGCAATGTGTGTGTATGGGGCAGTGTATGTATGGGAGCAGTGTATGTATGTGGGGGCAGTGTGTGTGTATGGGGGCAGTCTATGTATGTGGGGGACAATGTGTGTGTGTGTGTGTGTGTGTGTGTGTAGGGTATGTGTGTGATAAGGATGAGGGGCTTTTTTAATGTTTTTTATTTTTTTATTTGATAAAATGATTTTTTTTTAAATTTAAAATACACATAATGTCCCCCCTCCCTTCTTACCTTTGTTTAGGGAGGAGGGGGGACATTTCTCGATCCCTGGTGGTCCGGTGGGGAATCCCTGGTGGTCCATGTGGTGAGAGTGAACTCTAGCCCCAGTCTCCAGGGCTAGAGTTCACTCTCGCGAGATCCGGAGTGTTGCCGTGGCAACGCTCTGTGCTCGCGAGAGAAGGACCTGGAGGAGCTGCAGACTGAGCTCCCCCGAGTCCTCTCTCTCTCCCTCTCCTGCCGGCGGCCAGGAAACAGTGCCTGCGGACCAGAGAGGGAGATCTCTGATCTCCCCTCTGGTCCATGAAGGCACATTGCAGGGCTGGCGCTTGGACAACGCCAGCCCTGCATTAGCCGGCAGGGAAGAGGGAGAACCTCGAATTCTCGGGGGGGCAATTGGCTCTTTGTATCACCAAGTCAAAATTTTAGACTATGTTAATCTGGGCTGGTTTGGGTTTAGCACATGCCAGAAGATAAATAGGGTTGGCCATTACTGATTCTGGTATGGGAGACCAGTCAGTGCTGACACACAATATCAGCATTTGCTTTAAAAAAAATTTTTTAAAAACTGGTCTGGTTTATAATTTTTATTCAGATTTCAGCTCAATACTCTGAAGTTGGTTAAGAAATGTCTTTAGAACAGAGTAAATTTCCCTAATGCATCATCTGTATACTTGAGAGAATATGCTATTTGTTATATTCAGTATTCTGCTATTTGATCCCTTGGTTAAAGTGTTAAGATCAGAATTTCCCTCAGTTTCTTAAAGGAAGTGAAGAAAGCTTCGGGGATTGTGATGGGTAGTTGTAACGGACGCCTTCCGTTGACGGATGCTCCTAGCGCTTCCTGAGGACTCCAAGCACTGCAGCAGACACCGCAACCACCGCGGACTCCACAACCGCCGTAGCTTAACTGGAGTCTCGCCGTCTTCCTTCCACCCTGTATGAACCTCCAGCATCCAGGACCGTGTGGAGAAGACCTCTCCTCCAAGGAGAGCCTAACAGGAGCAAGCTCTCAAAAGAGCTAAGTGATTAAAGCTCAAGGGAGTATGCAGCGCATAGCAATCCCCAGTTTGAATATAGCTGTCCCCTCCAATCACGAGACAAAACTACGTGTTGAGGGTCAAGAAGAACTCTGGTTTAATGGCACACACTCTGCTTTTATGCAATTCTCCCCTGCAAGGGAGACGCCCACAGACAATTATGCATTACCCAATCACACAATGGTTACATCCCACACATCTCCTCCCCTTAGCCTGAGAGGTAACCCAATTATCCGTACAGTTTAAACATACTTTTTACCCAACTTTCATAACTCTAAAACCATACAACCAATATTAATAAAAGTTACATATAATTAATCAGCACATTCCAAATACAAACATACCCAAAAATCATTCGAATCCATTCAGCCGTTCGGGAGATAGGTATAAGTCACTTTTGACCGACCGCAAGCACATTTTCATGCCCAAAACAGTTCCATGGATTTGGGCTGTGCGGTCGGTCTATTTTACACCGAGAAAATGACTAAGTCCCATTCGAACCAGCCTTCGAATCTTCGAACGGGACTTAGTCTCCAGCCGCAGTGTCGAAGAAGGTACGGGTCAGCGGTGTTCGTGCAATTGGGTAGCCGCAAACAGTTCCATAGATTTGGCTGCACACACCGCTGACCGAGTTAGAATAAGTTAAAATGGCCGCCGCCACGTGTTCGTTTGTCGAATGGCGGCCACTTTGATGACTTCGGCACTTCAACGACTTCGGCACTTCGACTGCATCCGAAGTGCCAGTTTAAAAGTTGTAACACTGCTCCAAAGTAATTAAAGGGCCAGGAACAGTATTATAAAAATCCATTATGCCCAAATACAGTTCTTAAAGGGCAATACATCCCAGGGCCATAGTCGCAGGGCAGGAGGCTAGCAATCAGTCCTCTCCAATGCCCAGTGGCAAATGGCAGTTTGTCACAGTAGTGTTTGGAAAAGGTAGCGTATTCAGGGTAGGAGTGTCAGCTTTACTGTCCCTATCCTACCAAGCCAGGAGATGCCCGGTCTGGACCAGTCTTCTAGGTCTCTTTGTACACTGGGCAGTACGGGGTGGAAGTTCGCTTGATAGAGTTGTGTGAGGTCTCAAGTTAAAGGGACACTATAGTCACCAGAACAACTACAGCTTATTGAATTTGTTCTGGTGTGTAGAATCATTACCTTATTATCTTTTCAGAGAAAATGCAGTGTTTACATTACAGCCTAGTGATAACTTCACTGGCCACTCCTCAGATAGCTGTTAGAGATCCTTCTTGGGTCATGGCTGCCTAAAATGCATCAAAACATTTAGTATCTTCTCCCTCCGCATACAGACACTGAACTTTCCTCATAGAGATACGTTGATTCAGTTCATCTCTATGAGGAGATGCTGATTGGCCAGGGCTGTGTTTGAATCATGCTGGCTCTGCCCCTGATCTGCCTCTTTGTCAGTCTCAGCCAATCCTATCGGGAAGCACTGTGATTGGATTAGGCTACCACTTCTGATTATGTCAGCAGACAGCTTGTTTTTTTAGGCAAACAGCATGCAGATCTACAGCTTCTGGCTTGAATACAGTAAGATTTTGATATATTTATGGAGGAAAGAGGGGTCCAGGGGGGCTAGTTGGGGGTTTTAACACTAAAGGGACAATATAGTCACCTGAACAACTTTAGCTTAATGAAGCAGTTTTGGTGTATAGAACATGCTCCTGCAGCCTAACTGCTCAATCCTCTGCCATTTAGGAGTTAAATCCCTTTGTTTATGAACCCTATTCACACCTCCCTGCATGTGACTTGCACAGCCTTCCATAAACACTTCCTGTAAAGAGAGCCCTATTTAGGCTTTCTTTATTGCAAGTTCTGTTTAATTAAGATTTTCTTATCCCCTGCTATGTTAATAGCTTGCTAGACCCTGCAAGAGCCTCCTGTATGTGATTAAAGTTTAATTTAGAGATTGAGATACAATTATTTAAGGTAAATTACATCTGTTTGAAAGTGAAACCAGTTTTTTTTTTCATGCAGGCTCTGTCAATCATAGCCAGGGGAGGTGTGGCTAGGGCTGCATAAACAGAAACAAAGTGATTTAACTCCTAAATGACAGTGAATTGAGCAGTGAAATTGCAGAGGAATGATCTATACACTAAAACTGCTTTATTTAGCTAAAGTAATTTAGGTGACTATAGTGTTCCTTTAATGTTGTAGGATTTGTTATTGTGTTTGTCTGTGTTATTGCCACATATATGTTGGCACAGTTTGCAGAGTGATTTGTTGCATCGTACAGTGCCATTCTGTGTTCTGTTCTGTGGTTAATTTGCTGCGGACCAATTTTCTTAATGTAAATGAATTGATTTCCCAGTGTCTACATCTTGCCAAAACTTTCATGTGTGTCAAGTGTGAGCTCAATCCAAACTCTGGGTTAAGATTTTGTGTATGGTGTTAAGGCACAGTAGGGAGTTAAAGGAACACTATAGTGTCAGGAATACAAACATGTCTTCTTGACACTATAGTTCTGAAAATGGCTGGTTAGGTGACTGGCACCTTTCTGATCTCAGTAAAAAGATGATTACGCTCCCCTTTTTCTCCCATACCAGTCTTGTCACGGCTGTCCCTGCCTCCATGACTGAGATGATCATTATTGATCTCGGCCAATCCAACAAATTCCCATAGAAGAGCACTGGGAGGCTACTGCTCATGCGCGGCAAAATGCTGCACTGTGCCAATCAGCTTCTCCTCGTAGAAATGCATTAAATCAATGCATCTCTGTGGAGAACATTCGGTGTCTCCACTAGGATGCACCTCTAGTGGCCATCTGAGTGACTGTCACTAGAGGTGTTACTAGGTATCAATGTAACCACTGACGTTTCTCTGAAAAAGTAGCATTAGATGCAAAAGCCTATAGGGAGAGGCTATAGACACCATAACCATATAGTTAACCCCTTAAGGACAGCAGGCGTACTATGAGATCCTTAAGGAAGTGGTCCTAAAGGAATAGAGGGCAAATAAAAATGGTGAAAGGGGACATCCTTGTTGCCTTCCGTTATGAATCAGTAAGCTATCAGTTAGCGATCCGTTAATTCCAGTCTTTTTTAGTGGCCACTTGGTCACAAACACTGGCCAAAGTTAGTGTTCATATTTGTTTGTGTGTGAAAAATGCAAAAAACTAATTTGAACGCCAATTTTGGCCAGTGTTTGTGACTAAGTGGCTACTAAAAAAGACTGGACATACCCCATTTGCAATACCTTGGGTTGTCTACCTTTGCAAATGGTATGTCATGGGGGTAAGTCTCATTCCTGGGCTACCATACGATCTCAAAGGCAACGTAACCAATCTGGCGAATTTCAATGTGAAAAAACTGAAACTCAAGTCTTATATTTGACTCTAACTTTTGAAAACGCCAAAAAAACTTTTCATGAGGGGTACTGTTATATTCAGGAGACTTCACTGAACACAAATATTAGTGTTTCAAAACAGTAAAACGTATCACAATAATGATATCGTCCGTGTAAGTGCCATTTGTGTGTGAAAAATGCAAAAAATTTCACTTTCACTGACAATATCATCGTTGTAATACATTTTACTGTTTTGAAACACGAATATTTGTATTCAGCAAAGTCTTTTGAGTAAAACAGTAGCCCCCATGTACAGTTTTTTTTGGTGTCTTGTAAAGTTACAGGGTTAAATATAGTGCTAGCAAATTAAATTCCCTGGACTTTCGGCCTGGGTTGTCAGGCAGGTCCCGCAAATTGTAATTAATAAAATGACCTAATTATGTAAAATTATTACATAAATATATACGTAGAATTTTATATATATATATATATATATATATATATATGTGTGTGTATATAATTTTTTCAAATTATTCTTATTTATATATAGTGATATATATTATTTAGTTCTATGTGTATTTTGATATCTATATATGTATTAATTTTAAAATACAGTTAGAACAAAATGACACATTTTTTTTACGTATTTACATATTTATTTATTTTATATTATATATAAATATATATAATGATAATTATAATATATAATTATAAACATATATAATGATAATATAATTCTATGTGTATTTTGAATATATATATATATATATGTATATATATAGTGTATGTGTATATATGTGTAATTATGTATATGTGTGTGTATATATATATATTTGTGTAAGGGGCAAATAGCCGTACATGGAGTAAGGATCCAGCATAAGCGTAGGATAGTATAAAGAGAGCAAGTCGGTTGTGGTGTGCCGAGACCGACGATACGGTAGGCCTGTAAATAAAGAGGGCCCACCAAGGAGTAAGAAAGTAAAGTAAATGGAAAGAAAAGAGAAAGTGTTGAAAAGAGGAGTGGGTGCGAGGGTCATTCTGATGCTGACCTCAAGCGATATGAGTCAGGTAAGGGGTGTCCCTTATATAGGGGAGTGAATTAATTAAGCCCCTCCCACAAATACAGGCCAAACGGCCTTAATACTTGTGTAAGGGGCAAATAGCCGTACATGGAGTAAGGATCCAGCATAAGCGTAGGATAGTATAAAGAGAGCAAGTCAGTTGTGGTGTGCCGAGACTGACGATACGGTAGGCCTGTAAATAAAGAGGGCAAAAATGAGTAATCAAAGATTTAATACAGTCAACAAATATATACAAATTAACCAGACATTTCCTTAAATGCTTTACAGTATTTAATTCCTAGAAGGATTTTGAAGGTAGGATTCTAGGACCAAAAGTGGACACCATTTGTTGTGGGTAGGATAGTATGTTATCTCTACTGTTGGTGCATCTTGACTCGTTTTGGAATGTGGTAGAGCCAATAGGTAATGATATATGTGTTTACGTACGTGGGATCGTTGAAGACAATGATCTGTCTGAGTGGTGGTGATGGTAGTGGATTCTCTGGCCTGAGAAAGGCATAGAAGGCAATGTGCATGGCTGGTAATGGCCGACTTGGTAGTATAATTGAATGGTTGTAGATCTAATAGGTCCAATAAGGATGGAAAAGTTGGATGGTTATTGGTAATCTCTGAGAGGAACATGGGGGAATGGATTCCTGAAAACCTCTGAGTATATTCTTGTCTGGTACGATAGCATGAAGTTATGGTAGTTTTGGCCATAGGTTATCCTGTGTAGTTGAATGCCTGTAAAATATATAATTAATGGTGTGTGAGATAGTTGAAGTTTAAGGTGGCAAAAAGAAGCACAACTTAGGAGAAATGTTATGACACAGGTTGAGGGGTCCAATGAGATTCTTTAAGCCAGGTGAAAAGCTGTGTTATGCGTTCTACAATTATGGGACGAAAGTGCTAGGTGTGATAGTGCATTCTATGCTGCATGAGTATATCTAATCCATGAATTTGTCTCTGGAACGAAAGAGTGGCCATGACTGTATGGGCGGCTGTAGGAAGCGTATGATGAACATGCCTGGAATATAAATGAGACAATTGTCGGCAGGGATGTATACCCCCGCCTGGAGAATGAAAGTAAAAGAAATGTGATAAGTGGCCAACCAAGTGAGTTCCCCAGAAATATCATGACCTTATGGATGATGAGTGGTGTTTGTTGATGATATAACATGTGCTTAGTTGTCTGAGTAACAACGGATTGATGACCGTGACCATGATTTACCCCATGCCACAGCAGCTGCTTCCACGGGGTAGATCTCCCAAAGGGGCTGAGGTGGTGGAAAAATGTCCAAACCTGGATGCCATGGCACAACAGCTCCAAGGCAATCGTTCCCGGTAGATCGCTGCCAAACCCATGGTAGACGCCGCGTCTGACCATCTGGTTGGAGAAGTGTCAGAAGATCCTGGAAGGAACATGCTTTTACCATGCCAAGTGGTTAAGAAATTCCCCCCCATGAGCAGGTCTGCTGTTGCTGGGGTGTCTAGGGACATCCTCTGATCGTCATGTTGGAAGCGTGGAAAAAAGGGGAAAGTACTCTGGATGTGAAAGCGTGGTCTTGTGGTATGATTGGCATGGCAAAATTAAGGAACCTGGTAGGGATTGTAGTTCCTTGCAGTTGTAAGTACTAAGCAGGAGGTAGTGATTGATGTAGTTGAGAATGTTCCCTATTTGTCTTGTGGTAACTTGCGTGTATGGATGCCGATTCAAGTCGTATGCCCAGTAATGTGATGATAGTGTCTGGGCCTTCTGTTTCTTATGAGGTACTGGGACGCCCAAGTGGTCAACCAGACTAAGCTGCCGTGAGGCTTCTAGTGAAAAATATGTTATCTTTGATCAACAAGAAGTCTTCTAGATAGTAACAAATATATAAAAAACAAAAAGAAAGTATATACACTAAAGGTGAAAAACGTATAACTGGAAGTGATCCCAGGTGTACTCCACAGCCACCTAAGAGAATATACACATATATAAAGAAGTGGAAACCACCCAGAATATGTTGAGATATATATATAAAAATAGAATGACCTGTATTGAGGTAGATCCTCCAAATATGTGCTCTGTATAAACAAATCAGATAGCTAACATAGCGTAAAATTGTTTAAATTAGGAATATAAGTAAATGTGATATGAGTGCACTCACAAACAGATGAGGGAATCAGGCCTTTCACCCACTCAGGGGTACTATGATGAATATAAGATGTAAGATGTAGTTTTCTTCCAATCAGATATGAAAAGTAAAGGAATCAAATATGGTGAAAGTACGTTATAAAAAAATATAACACATTTATTGGTCGCACTTACATTTTAGGATGTAAAAAACAGCATATCTCCAAATAATTATGGACCTCTTGGTGGTGTTCCAGAGTTATCACACTGGGAGTCCAAAAGCAGTGATTAAAATACAGCAAAACATAAAATAAACAATATTAAATAAAAAAAGTTCACAGGAAAAAATATCCAACGCGTTTCGTCCGTTAGAATGCTGGACTTCTTCAGGGATTTCTAGACGTTCTTCCTTGTGAGTCTTTTATAACTGGTAAAATCTCCGGTTCATCCCGACAGCTGAAATTTTGGCGTGCGTTTCACAGATGGAACGCAAAAAGCGCGCCGAGTGTCCGGAATGCTGGACTAGTATTTCCGGGTATGAGGACGCATGCGCGCAACACGCGCATGCGTGAAAACAGCAAGTACCGCAACCTACGAGGGACATAAAACATAAGGCGGAAATCGCCTGAGAATCTGATACAGAGAATGTAATATCATGTTAGTGTGATCCCACCAGAACCATCAATGCAGAAAAAGGAACATGAAGATAAAAAAGGATGAACATATATATATATAGAATAAAAAAGGGGGAGTTTAACTGAAATAAAACTCCCAGTTAGTTTTACCAAAATTAATATATATACATATGTATTTTGCAATGCGCCAACTGGTCCATTCGGCATATAGTGTTCTGATGTATCCCACCAAGCACATACATGTAATTATTTCCAAATACAACCATATATTAGAGAGAACATGTATATCAAGTATATAATACATTAGCTTAATCAAGCAATATGTTTGAAGGTAAAATCCATTATAGCCCAACAGACTTTTATACAAAGGATTTATTAAGTGATACATATTTAAGTGCATCTACATAATTACTTATGAGAAATACAAAAAACCTTAAATCAGCCCTTGTAAATCAATTTCCTGATTTAGTCCCAAGTCCAGAGTTTTGAGGTTAAAAATCCAGGAGGCTTCTTTTTTAACTAGCTCCTGCATTTTGTCTCCTCCCCTCCATCCTAGCTGTACAGAATCAATTCCAAAAGCTTGGAAAGAATTCCAACAAAAAAGGGGGCATGCATTGCAGTGTCTTGGGACACTATGATCAATTTTATTTCTCTTAATGTTGTTAAAGTGTTCCAAAATTCTAATGTGCAATGTTCTGGAAGTCCGGCCCACATACTGGGCCTCACAGTCACATTGTAACAAATAGATGACAAAGGAAGATGAACAATGAATATGTTTTTTGATAGTGTACGTTTTTTTGGTGTAAGTACCCACAAAATCTTTGATTTTTCTTTTCTGGTGTTTACAAGTCGAGCAGTGACCACAGCTAAAAAAACCTTGTATCGGGACTTTCAAAAAATTATTATTACAAGAAGGTGCACTAGGTAGCAGACTAGGTGCTAATTTATTTTTTAGATTAGTGGATTTTTTATATATGACCATTGGAAAATCAGGTATTACGTGTTTTAAGATGTCATCTCTTTTCAGGATGTACCAATGTCTTTTAAGTACTTTTAAGTACTTTTTCTATTTGTTTTGCTTTAGAGTTGAACTGGGTTACAAAAGCGAACCTCAAAACTCTGGACTTGGGACTAAATCAGGAAATTGATTTACAAGGGCTGATTTAAGGTTTTTTGTATTTCTCATAAGTAATTATGTAGATGCACTTAAATATGTATCACTTAATAAATCCTTTGTATAAAAGTCTGTTGGGCTATAATGGATTTTACCTTCAAACATATTGCTTGATTAAGCTAATGTATTATATACTTGATATACATGTTCTCTCTAATATATGGTTGTATTTGGAAATAATTACATGTATGTGCTTGGTGGGATACATCAGAACACTATATGCCGAATGGACCAGTTGGCGCATTGCAAAATACATATGTATATATATTAATTTTGGTAAAACTAACTGGGAGTTTTATTTCAGTTAAACTCCCCCTTTTTTATTCTATATATATATATGTTCATCCTTTTTTATCTTCATGTTCCTTTTTCTGCATTGATGGTTCTGGTGGGATCACACTAACATGATATTACATTCTCTGTATCAGATTCTCAGGCGATTTCCACCTTATGTTTTATGTCTCTCGTAGGTTGCGGTACTTGCTGTTTTCACGCATGCGCGTGTTGCGCGCATGCGTCCTCATACCCGGAAATACTAGTCCAGCATTCCGGACACTCGGCGCGCTTTTTGCGTTCCATCTGTGAAACGCACGCCAAAATTTCAGCTGTCGGGATGAACCGGAGATTTTACCAGTTATAAAAGACTCACAAGGAAGAACGTCTAGAAATCCCTGAAGAAGTCCAGCATTCTAACGGACGAAACGCGTTGGATATTTTTTCCTGTGAACTTTTTTATTTAATATTGTTTATTTTATGTTTTGCTGTATTTTAATCACTGCTTTTGGACTCCCAGTGTGATAACTCTGGAACACCACCAAGAGGTCCATAATTATTTGGAGATATGCTGTTTTTTACATCCTAAAGTGTAAGTGCGACCAATAAATGTGTTATATTTTTTTATAACGTACTTTCACCATATTTGATTCCTTTACTTTTCATATCTGATTGGAAGAAAACTACATCTTACATCTTATATTCATCATAGTACCCCTGAGTGGGTGAAAGGCCTGATTCCCTCATCTGTTTGTGAGTGCACTCATATCACATTTACTTATATTCCTAATTTAAACAATTTTACGCTATGTTAGCTATCTGATTTGTTTATACAGAGCACATATTTGGAGGATCTACCTCAATACAGGTCATTCTATTTTTATATATATATCTCAACGTATTCTGGGTGGTTTCCACTTCTTTATATATGTGTCTTCTAGATAGTGTATGACTGTAAGGTCTCTGGATATGTTATCATAACCAGCACTGAGTATCTGCAAATATCGATAGTAGGCTAATCTGTAGCCCGAAAGTTGAGCGGGGAAAGGATTGCCCATTTTATGCCATGTAAGTGCCAGTGTGTAGGGTAGATGGTAGCCGTTTACTGCGTTGATGATATTGGTCTTCCTTAACCAAGCTTCAACCCATGCTTGAGTGATAGCTGTAAAGGTAGATCAATGGTGTTGTATAGTAAGGAAACTCCTCGGAGGGTACCAGGGAGTTGAGACTTGGGGTAGCGGAGGTGTGTGGTGCCAATAAGTCTATGGTTAGTCTTTGTTTAAGGGTAGATTTCATTGTGACAATACCAATGTGTTTGTGTTTGGTGCCATGCTGTAAATGGTGGAGATTGGAAAACCCAAGTAAAGACCCCTCTGCAAATCTTGGCTGTGAGTGTGTTTACAGCTAATGGTTCTGTTGTGCTGACTGTAAGTGAGGGCATGCTATATTCCTTGAAGGTGTATTTATGATCCTTGTATGGGAGCCCTTTGAAGCTCCAGAGCTTTAGTAAATCTACTACAAGTCTGGAAGGGTGAGGCCCAGCCTTGTGAGGGCTGTGGTGACTGACTCGAGATTGCCAGTCGGTCATACATTTTTTGGCTCATGAGTTTATGAGTGAGGCTGGCATGGCCTGGGTGTCACCTGAGTTAGTGTAGCTGGGCCTTCCCCTGCTTTCCTTGCTGTGGCAGAGTACGGGATTTGTCACCTCCTTAGGTCGGTGGTTACATAGTTACATAGTTACATAGCTGAAAAGAGACTTGCGTCCATCAAGTTCAGCCTTCCTCACACCTGTTTTTTGCTGTTGATCCAAAAGGCAAAAAAACAAACAAACAGTTTGAAGCACAATTTTGCAACAAGCTAGGACAAAAAATTCCTTCTTGACCCCAGAATGGCAGTCAGATTTATCCTTGAATCAAGCACATATTACCCTACATTGAAAGATTATATCCTTGAATATTCTGTCTTTGCAAGTATGCATCTAGTAGCTGTTTGAACATCTGTATGGACTCTGATAAAACCACTTCTTCAGGCAGAGAATTCCACATCCTGATTGTTCTTACAGTAAAAAAACCTTTCCTTTGCCTTAGACGAAATCTTCTTTCTTCCAGTCTAAACGCATGGCCTCGTGTCCTATGTAAAGTCCGGTTTGTGAATAGATTTCCACACAATGGTTTGTATTGGCCCCGAATATATTTGTATAATGTTATCATATCCCCTCTCAGGCGACGTTTTTCTAAACTAAATAGGTTTAAATTTGTTAACCTTTCTTTATAGCTGATATGTTCCATTCCTTTTATTAATTTTGTAGCCCGCCTCTGCACTTTTTCTAGTGCCATGATATCATTCTTTAGAACAGGTGCCCAAAATTGCACAGCATATTCAATATGTGGTCTTACCAGTGATTTATAGAGAGGCAAAATGATATTCTCGTCCCGAGAATGAATGCCCTTTTTCATGCATGACAATACCTTACTGGCCTTGGCCACTGCTGATTGACATTGCACATTGTTGCATAGTTTGTTGTCTATAACAATTCCCAAGTCCTTTTCGTGTGTTGTTATCCCTAATTCACTTCCATTAAGGGTATACGTTGCTTGTGTATTCTTTACGCCGAAGTGCATAACTTTGCATTTTTCAACATTAAATTTCATCTGCCATTTGAGTGCCCAGTCCTCCAGTCTATCTAAATCCTTCTGCAGCAAAGTAATATCTTGCTCACATTGTATTATTTTACAAAGTTTTGTGTCATCTGCAAACACTGAAACATGACTTTCAATGCGGTCTTCAAGATCATTTATAAAAATGTTAAATAGAAGGGGTCCCAGAACAGACCCCTGAGGGACACCACTTGCCACCTCTGTCCAGCTTGAAAATTTACCATTAACGACAACTCTTTGTATTCTGTTTTTAAGCCAATGTTCTACCCAAGAACAAGCATTTTCATCGAGACCGATTTCCTTGAGTTTGAACACTAATCTTTTGTGTGGAACTGTATCAAATGCCTTGGCAAAATCCAAATAGATCACATCCACTGCAACACCCTGATCTATACTTCTACTTACTTCTTCGTAGAACGCAATCAAGTTAGTTTGACATGACCTGTGCTTCATAAAACCGTGCTGATTTTTGCTGATAACCATATTCTTCTCAAGGAATTCTTGAATATTATCCCTTAATAACCTTTCAAATATTTTACCAGCCACAGAAGTTAAGCTCACAGGTCTATAATTTCCAGGCAAGGATTTTGAACCCTTTTTGAATATAGGAACCACATCTGCTGCTCGGTGGAGATTGCGTGATGACGTAGGGCGGAGATACGCACGCACTCTAAGGCGGGGAGGCTGAACCCGTAATGGAGGATGAGCGGCGGCTTTCTGGAGCACCCTGTAACAGAGGAAGCAAGTCGATCTCCTGAACCGGTTGAAGGGGCTGCGTGAAGTCAGGTCGGGTCTAGCGCAGGAGCAGGAGTGCTGACACAGTACAGAGAGATCTGACCGTTGAGCCGGGTGACTACAGGTGATTGTTGGGGATCGTTGGAAACGCGGGAGCATACACGGATCCAATCAGCGAGCATATACAGACGCCCAAGAAGCTCCGAGACGCCACCAGAATCAAAGGACGCCAAGGAAAAAAAAAAAATTTAAGAGTAAACAACCGGCTTTTATGAAGATAAGCTAAGTACTTTCCTCTTACATTGTTTTTTTTTTTTTGCACTGGGGTAGAGACGAGAGAAGACTAAGAAAGGAAAGATAAAGTAAAGAGAAGGTGGAGTTGACAAGAATTTTTTTTTTTTTTATACAATTTGAGTTCAATTTAACTTAAATACTATGAGATAATCAAGAAAAAAAAAAAACGCAAGAAGCAGTGAGAGGACTGAACAGGGGAAAAAAAAGGAGGATACAATAAAAGGAAGTAGAGAGAGAAGAGGAAAATAAAAAAAATATTAAACTATAGGAGTAATTTAACTAATCAGAATTATATGCCCAAACTAAGAGGTCTAAGACTAAGAGATTCGAGGAAAAGAACAACCTTTATTTAAAGGGAGAGTATTGGAAGTATTGGAAGAAAGAAGGAAAAAAAAAAAAAAAAGAGTTTTATAATCCGAAAAAGCTACTGAAAAAGCTGGAATTTTGAAGGCGGGGGGAAAGAAAGATTTTGAAAATCCCTAACCTGAAAATCTGAAAATCTAACTGAAAGTCTCCAATAAGTCCCCAATAAAACCCCCAATTGAAAAGCCTCATTGAAAGGCGAAGAAAAAAAAAAAATAAATAAAATAAAGGGGAGGAAAAAGAAATAAGTAAAGAGAGATAATGGCAACTAAATCTTCAGGAAAAGCTGCCATAAAAAAGCAGCAAAACAAGATCTACAAATAGAAAAAAAAAAACCTTCAAACTTTTTTTCACCAGGACAAAAATCAAACGAAGAAAAAAATCTAGATAACTCAATTATGTATACATCAAAAAGTGAAGAGTCAATTCAAAGTCCATCTAGTCAAACAGAAATCTACATTACAGCAGATTTTTTAAAACAGTGCTTAGAAGAGCAATTGGTAGCAATAACAGCTGAATTCAATAAAAACACAGCCGAGACAAAAAGACAATTTGGGCAAATATTGGAACAATTAAAGCAAAGTGAAGATAAAATCACATCTTTAGAATATGAAAGCAAAGTAATTAAAGAACAAAATGTCCAGCTGAATAAGCAAGTGAGACAAATAGAAGAAAAACTAGGTGACTTAGAAGACCGTTCAAGAAGAAATAATTTGAGACTAAGAAATGTCTCAGAGGCTGTTACACAAGAGAAAATACCGGAGTACCTGAATACCCTTTGGGTAACACTCAACTTAGATCTGGTGACCCTAAATACTAAAATGGAGAGATATCATCGTATAAACAAACCTAGAACAGCCCCTCAACAATCACCGAGAGACATAATAATTAACTTTCAGTCCTTCCACTTTAAGGAAGCAATAATATATGCATTTCAGGATTTATCTTTTTATACTAGACAACAAAGAAAGAAATTCATGTCGGCTACAAGCTCATTAAGAAATTCAAACATCAAATACTCGTGGATCTACCCCAGCAAAATAAAAATTATCACAGAAGGAATAACTGAGATATTTGCGAATCCATCTCAGATTGAAGAATGGATAAAGAAGAAAGAGAGATGACTTTAAAAAAGAGAGAAAAAAAGAGAGAGAAAAGGAAAAAAGTAAAGAGGAAGAAGGGGGGAGGGAGAGGGGAGGAGGTGAGAGGGAAGAAAGAAGAAGGCTACTGGAGATTAAAAGAAGTAACATTACTTGCTTTAGAGAAACCTAGAGACTTTAAAGGACGCTAAAACACTTATGATAAAAATACAAAGAACAGTTTGTACTCAAAGAAGGAGAAATCAAATCAGAGAAGAAATCTTTAAATCTAAAGTTTTTTTTTTTTTTTTTTTTTTCTTCTATAAGAATTAAGATATAAGATTTAAGTTAGTAAATGCATAAGTATGTATATGTATACGACACTAAGTAAGATATATTAACTATATGAGGAAAAAATGATACACTTAGAAACAGAATCTGCACATTGAAAATTTTTGAAAAATACGAATTTAATGAGCCACTATAAAATCACAATAGATCAATACAACTTTAAAAAGTATAAAGTTAAATCACAAGGTGTAAGAAATAAATGAAGATAGTATGTATAGGAGAAGAGAGGGTGGGGGAAATAGAAAAGAAAAAAAGTGATATAGAAAGGTTGATTAATGAACTCACAGTTCAAAAGGTAAATAATATATATATATATTTTTTTTTTTTTTTTCTTCTTCACCAAATTAAGTTTTAGATAAGAAAAGGCACACAAAATAATGTTTGAAATTTCACAGTTTATGAGGAGAAAATTATATATTCAGGAATAATAACATGCACTTAATTAATTAGAAAGAAATAAAATTAAGGAGGCACTTCAAAATTCACAAGTGATTAGTATAAATTAAAAGAAAAAGGAAAGAGAAGAAAAAGGGAAAAAGTTTTTGAAACATTACATAGGGTGGCAAAATGAAAGAAAGTAATGGGAGAAAAGGGAACTAACGTGTATATAGGGGAGGGAGGAAGAAGGGAACGAAAAGAACAATAGAAATACAAAGTGTTGATTAATGAACCCTCAATTTTTCCTCAGAGCACCCAAAACGATCAAAGAAATAAAGAGATAAGATCATATAGATCAATAGTAAATAAAAGAATAGAAAAAAGGAAACAATCCAGAAAGATAATAGTAAGATAATCACCAGAGCCTTTTTTTTTCTTTTTTTTTTTTTCTTCTTCTCCTCTCTCTTTCTCTCGCTTGTCTCTTCCCCTCTCTCGGCCTCCTACCTCTATCTCTCGTTTTGAAGAGAGGGAGGAGAGCAGAGCAAAAACAATACTTCACAGAGCAGAGGGAAATGAGTGTGAGAAGGGAAGATAGAGGAAGGTAGAAAAAGGAAAGCTCTACAGTTCCTCCAAGCTTAGAGTCTTTGGAATGAATGGAAATACACTCCAAGTTATGAAGATACTTGTAGGTATTTCAGTTATGTACTGTAATGTCAATTTTTTGTATTGGTTACGAGAGCTCATTAGAATAACTAAAGAAAAAACTTTTTTAGAAAATGGTTAAAATAATTACGTTAAATATTCAAGGTTTAAATATCCCCCAAAAAAGACAAGCTTTTCAAGAATACCTAAAAAAGGAACAGGTCCACATTGCTATGATACAAGAAACACACTGGCGTAAACAGGATGAAAAAAGATGGAATAGTAGATCTTTTCCCCTAAAAGTCTGTTCATCTAGAGAGGAGGGAAAAAAAGGAGGAGTAGCAATACTCTTTTCAAAAGATTTAAAAATAAACATAAAGTATGAGGAAACAGACTTAGAGGGGAGATTTATTATTTTAGTAGCGACAATAGAGGACGAACTTTTTACTTTAATTAATGTATATTTGCCCAATAAAAACCCCATAAGCTTATTGAGAAAAGTATTACACAAGGCTGAGAAAGTAGCAGTGGGACTAAAGATATACGCAGGAGACTTTAATAGTATACAAGACCCTTTATTAGACAAGTTTTCTGAAAAAAAAAATAATATTTGGGAGAAACAAGTACTGAAAAATGCAAGGAATTTTAACAACCTGATGAAAAAAGAAGGTCTATTCGACATATGGAGGCTCAATAACCCCACAGAGAAAGAGTTTACATTTTATTCCTGGCCACATGATTCATATTCTCGAATAGATTTTGTTTTCAGAGATTTAAAACTGATAGAAAGAACATATAAAATAGAAAACAAAGCAGTAATATGGTCAGACCACAATAGTGTATGCCTAGAACTAAAGAGTAATAGACTTAAAGGTAGTAAGAACATAACTTGGAGGTTAGACGAATCCATACTAGATGACAAGGAATATAAAGATCATATAAACAAAATGACCATCTGCTATTTTGAAGAAAACAATAATGGACAAGTGGAGAATGACACTCTATGGTGTACATTTAAAGCAGTAATAAGGGGACATTGCATAATGCTTAATAAACTAAAGCAAAAAAAAAAAGGAGTAAGTGCACAAAATCTATATATTGATCTATATAACTTAAATAAAATAAACAACGTAAACCCAAGTAAGGAGAATCAGCTAAAAATAAATAAGATCAAAGCTGAGATTCAGGAAAAAACTTACGAAAAAATAAGAATAAATATGCATAAACTTAAAATTAAATACTATCATAAAGCCAACAGAGCCGATAAAATTATGTCGAATATGCTGAAAAAAAAAAATATATCTAATAAGGTTGATAAAATAATAACAAATGACACTATCTCCCTTCTACCAGATCAGATAGGGAAAGCATTTAATCAGTACTATGCAAATTTATATAGTCAATCAACATTCACCTCTTCAGAAAAAATAAAAAAATACATTAAATCAGCAAAATTGAATAAAATAACAGAAACACAAGTAAAAAATTTAAATAAAGAAATTACGGAAGAAGAAATTAATACAACAATAGATAGATTAGAAACCTATAAAACGCCAGGCCCAGATGGATTTGGAAACAAATTCTACAAAGTAATGAAAACTCAATTAACAGGCCATTTAAAAAATACTTTCAATACTGCAGCTAAAAAGGGTAGTTTTCCAGAAGAAATGCTTAAAGCAAATATTTTACCTATACTGAAACCAGGCAAGGACCCAACAAAAGTTCAGAGTTATCGACCAATATCATTGATTAATGTAGACGTTAAGATATTCTCTTCTATTCTAGCTAAAAGATTAAAAGAAGTAATTAACCAAATAATCCATCCCGACCAAACAGGGTTTGTCCCTGACAGAATGTCAAATAACAACATTAGACGTCTGATAGATGCATTAGACATATCAAAGTGTAAAAAAAGTCCCATGCTGATCCTGTCTCTAGATGCTGAAAAAGCCTTTGACAGGGTCAGCTGGGACTTTATGAAGCTTTCTTTAGAAGAAATAGGCATTCAGGGATGGCTGCTTAATGCAATTCTCGCGCTATATAAAGACCCAATGGCTAGAACAATAGGCCCCGGCATATGTGCAGATTGGTTCAAACTAAACAACGGAACCAGACAAGGTTGCCCATTGTCTCCCTTATTGTTCATAATAACTTTAGAGGTTCTAGCCAATAGAATTAGAAATAATGAAAACATTAAGGGATTTACAACAAGACAGAAAGAATTGAAAATTTCTCTTTACGCAGACGATACTATTCTTTTTTTAAATAAGCCTGCAACATCAATAGTAAATGTAATGACTGAAATTGAAATGTACAGTTCAGTATCAAACTATAAATTAAATAAAACAAAATCAATAGCTATATATAACAATATGTCAAGCCAAGAAATAGATTTTTATCAAAAAACTTATAATTTTACCAGAGCCAAAACGTTTCCATATTTAGGTATTAAAATATGCAAAAATCTCAAAAATATTATGCAAATTAACTTTATGGACCTTCTAAAAGAAACAAATAAAAATCTAAAAGAATGGAGGAAAATAGAGGTATCTTGGGGTGGGAGAATAAATATTCTGAAATCATATGTCTTGCCAAAATGGATTTATATCTTTAGAATGCTCCCTTTGAGCATCCCAAATGAATGGCTGACAATGATTAATACTTCCTTCTCCAATTTTGTATGGCAAGGGAAAAAACCCAGAATTAAAAATGGAGTATTATCAAAAGGACTAAAGAAGGGAGGTATGGGATATCCAAACATAAGAAAATATTATGAAGCAGGGATCATAATGCACGTCTTAACTACTCAGATAGCCCAAAATAAAGAGGAAATATGGTGGTGGTCTGAACTAGAATCTAGCCACTTAAGTGATTCCCAAAATTTAATCTGGAAAAATAAAAAATGTGATTTTTTTAGATCATATATCCTAGGCCAAATTATGCCAGTTTGGCAAAAAATAAGGAAAAAAATGGACATAACCAACAAAATATTTGATTTCCAAAGAATAGACACAATAGAAGCAAATATAGAGAATATCTCCTTAAAAACGTGGAAGGAAAAGGGAATAAATACAATAAAAGAACTGATTAAGGATGGAAAAATCAAACCCTATAAAATACTGATAGAAGAGTTTAAGTTTTCCACCAAAGAAGTATACACCTACCTTAGAGTTAAACATTTTTTGGAGAAAGTAGAGATAGTAAAAGACGGCAAGCTGTATGATATTTTAAAACCAATTATACATCAGAACAGAACAAAGCAGATGTTCTCGAGATGTGTAAGAATGTTGGATTCAATGGAGGACTTAGTCCTTCCTAATGCTATTAAAAAACTGAACAGGGAACTAAAAATAAATGTAGAAGTAAATGAATGGTTATCAACTATACAGAAAATTAATAAAAATGTACATTCCTTTATACTGACAGAAACACACTTTAAGTTAATACATCAATGGTATATGACGCCAACTAAAATAGCTAAATTTGACACACATAAGGACGTAAACTGTTGGAGGTGCAGAGAGGAAAAAGGCGACTACATTCATATGTGGTGGTCTTGTAGACTAGTGATTGTGGTATGGCAGTGGGCTCAATTTATCATCCATACGCTTTGCGGTGTTGAAATATCTCTAAAACCAGAAACAATGCTATTACACTATCAATGGCCAAAATTAAATAAAATAAACCAATTTTTAATTATTCAATGTTTAATAGCATGTAAAATAATAATTGCAAGAAACTGGAAGGGAAACACTGTCTTCAGTATCAAATTGATAGTAAGTCAGTTGATTTATCAAATCAAAATGGAGAAGGACCACTGCAGGGCCCTGGATGATAATTTGAGACTATGGGTAACTTGGGAAAAAAAATTACTACAAATGTAAAGGCAATATGATTACCATTTGAAAAAAAAAGTAAAAGAAATTGGAAATATGTTGAGCTCTCGAGAGGGGGGGGGGGTGATGAATGTTTTTGTTGTTTTGTCTACATGTCTGTATAAAATGTTTTTATATACTTTTTTTCTGTAAAAAAATAAATCAAAAATTAATAATAAAAAGAGTTAAAAAAAAAAAAAAAAGGAACCACATCTGCCTTCCTCCAATCCTCCGGAACACTTCCTGAAAGAAAAGAATCTTGAAAGATTAAAAACAGAGGTTCACTTATTTCTACACTTAGTTCCTTAAGTACACGTGGATGGATACCGTCAGGCCCTGGAGCTTTGTTTATATTAACTTTCTTTAGTTGCTGCAGCACATTGTCTTGAGTTAACCAATTACAATTATTCTGCAAGTTTTTAGTAGCAATCATTTGCATATCTATTGCCATGGGTTCTTCTTTAATATATACGGAGGAGAAATAGTTATTTAGAATTCCTGCCTTTTCTTGGTCTTCATTAACTAACACCCCCGTTTCAGTTTTAAGTGTACCTATACTTTCATTTTTGTTTTTTTTGGAATTTATGTACTTAAAAAATGCTTTGGGGTTGGTTTTGCTCTCTTTAGCTATCATTTTTTCATTTTGAAGTTTAGCAAGTTAAATTGCCTTTTTGCACGCATTATTTGCTTTCTTATATCTTTTATAAGATGCATCTGATTTGTCTGATTTAAATGCTTTAAATGCCCTTTTCTTATTTTTAATCTCTTGTTTTACTTCTCTACTAAGCCACATTGGTTTTAATTTGTTTCTTTTATACTTATTTCCCAATGGTACATACTGAGAAATTTACCTTTCTAATATTTGTTGGAAGATGATCCATTTATCCTCAGTGTTCTTTTCACTAAAGAGGTTATGCCAGTCAATATATTGTAAAGCTTCCCTTATCTTATTGAAATTGGCCTTTTTAAAATTATATGTTTTAGTATACCCCATGTGCTTTTGTTTTTTTGAGTTTATTTCAAAGGACACTATATTGTGATCACTATTTCCCAAGTGCTCACCTACTTGAATGTTGGTCAAAAGATCAACGTTGTTTGTTAAAACCAGGTCCAGACAAGCGTCCTTTCTAGTTGGTGCTTGTACAAGTTGTGACATGAAGTTGTCATTTAACAAGTTTAAAAACCTAATTCCCTTTGCTGAGCTACTAGTCCCTATGTCCCAATTTATGTCTGGGTAATTAAAATCTCCAATAATTAAAGTGTTACCAAGATTTGCAGCTTTCTCAATTTGCTCAAACAGCTGTTGTTCCTCGTCAATATTAACATTAGGTGGTTTATAACATATCCCAACCAATAGTTGGTTTTCCTTCTTTTCCCCCAAGCAGATATTTACCCATAAAGCTTCCACATTGGCTTTAAATCATGGTTGACATACAAACATACCCCACCACCCTTCTTGTTTTTCCTATCCTTCCTAAATAATGTGTACCCATTTAAGTTAACTGCCCAGTCATGTGTCTCATCCCACCATGTTTCAGTTATGCCTATTATAGATAGTGTATGACTGTAAGGCCTCTGGATATGTTATGGATCGTGTGGGATCGTCCAGGAGCTGATTGCTGCTGGACTAGCAACATCTCCTCTGCTTGAAGGTGTATCAATTCTAGCCAGAGTGCTAGGAAGAGGTGATTCTTCAACATCTTTCTGAGAAATACTTAAAAAACAATAAAGATTGCAATTATTATTTGTACCCAGGGGTCTTGTACTGGCTTGCTAGCTAAGCCATAAGGCGAAACAATTAGGCTTGGTGTTTTTTGGTGACTGGTGAGGCCCTGCTAGTTGCCAAGTGGCTTGAGAGGCTCTATCTATGCTTGGTGCGAGTGGATTTTGTGTGGCCACCGAACGGTGTGGCAGGATGTTGGTCTCTCGGAGACGTAACCAGAAAATAGGAAGGGGAGTGACAGGTGAGGCCCTCTCTATGATACAATGCGAGGCGGCTAGCTCACGAGTGGCCCGAGGGGTGTATGCCTCCGAGTGTGAGGCGGGGTGTTGGCCTTGCGGGACTACTAACTGAAGCATAATGCAGAGAAAAAAGGGGGTAATACCTATTGGGCCCTAGAACCCTAATTGCCAGTACGCTATTACTATTCCAGGGAAGGTAAGAGATGGACAACTACGTGAGCAGGTGTATGTACCTGGTAGTATAGTATTGAACCTGACAATCCGTATAGATTTTTTAGTAGTAACTGTAACCTGAATGGATAAAACTGTATGGCATAAGGAAATATGGCATAGACCAAGCTTATCTTAATACGTGCAGTATATGTGAAAAGTAAAGTGCCGTGATGTGTAAATATTAAACATCATAAACATCGTGCTGCGAAAAATGTATGTGAACTATATTACCAGTTACGTATATACAGATGCGTCTGCTACTGTGTAAGAATATATGTATTTATACCAGATGTTGATATACTACTTGCTATGTGAATTGTTGTATGTCTTATTGAATTGTAGGGGTCAGTGAACATGGTGTTGCAAACTGCAAGTGCACTGGAGATCTGCCGAGTGCCCTATAGGTGGCAGTGTAGTTAAATACTGATTGGTATGTGAAATGTTGTTTGTCTGTTGACCTATAGGGGTCAGTGTTTTGGTGTTTGTAAAACCCCATGAAAATTGTCAATGTACTTGACAGACCTGTATGTGGCAGTGTTGATAGAACCACTCTTGATGTGAAATGTAAATTATTGTGAATTAAACCTGAAGTTGAGCCCGTGCTGGAGTTTAATTTATGGTTTATGGTTATGTTTAAAACAATCTTATGTGTAATTTATATTGGCTGGTAAATTGTATATGACATGTGAAGACAGTTCTGCTGTTGACCAGTAGGGGTCAGAAATGCTGATTGTATGGTAAAAATACCCTTTAAACCAAACCCGTTTGACAATATACAATATGTGAACATAATAGCTTAATAACATTCATTGTAACAAACCAAAGTTCTGTTTGTTGGTTGTAAACGCATGAAACGTGTGTGTAGTACAATAGTAAATGCATGAACTAGTTCCCGTTTGGTAGAAAATTGCACAAACCGTGAGCCTGGTATATCAGGGAAACAAAACGAAACGAGCAGTGAGATTCAAAATGCACGCACGGAATTGCCTAGTATGTTTAGGCAATTGAAACAGAATGTGTTCCCGTTCGGGAGTATGCTAATGCTCGAAATGAGCCAGTGACAGATATAAACAAGTGAGTTTAAACGAATGATATGCATGAACATGCAATGGTTTTAGAACAGACTTGGACAAAATGCAGCCGTAAAGTGAGGACCTGACCCGTGCATGGTGCCGTGAGACTGATGCCTGGTGTAATGGGTAGGTCAACTTACGGTTTGTGAGTCACTTGGACACCATTCACGGCGATGGATTGAAGAAGAAGGTGGTAGGCCGGAAAAGCCTGTGGCTGGATTCCTGACACAGCTCAGCTTAGAAAACCTCATGGAGTAATCAGGTAAAATGGCGTCTGGATGACCAGGAAGTGGAAAACATTCTGATGCTGAGCTCAAGCGATATGAGTCAGGTAAGGGGTGTCCTTTATATAGGGGAGTGAATTAATTTAAGCCCCTCCCACAAATACAGGCCAAACGGCCTTAATAATATACATATATATATATATGTATATATACTTAGATCATATATATAATAAATATATATATGATCTAAGTATATATAATGTGATTTTACACAGTTTTAAACTGTTTTCATTTTTTTTTGTTCAGGCAGCAGGGCTATGCCATCCATGTGATCGTGAGGTCCTCGCAAGGACCTCGCGATCCCATGGCCCAGGGGGCCCAAAGAGGAAGGAGGAGGACTCCCAGGTAAGTCCCCAGACCGTAAGTACATAGGACGGCGGCGAGCCAGGTCCCTAAGGATGGCATAGCACGCTCGCCGTCCTTAAGGGGTTAAAGGGATACTCCACTGCCCAAACAAAACAAAAATAATCACCTTTTAGTAAATTATGTTTTTTGTTTTTTTTTATTGGGGATATATCTAAAAACAGCTTTGAAATCATGCAGATCTCTTGTCTGCAGCCTTTGCAAGCCCTTCTCCTTTTCCCCAGTCCAGAATTTCTGTGGCTGTCCAATCACATACTTCCCAATACAGCTCAATGAGAAGTGTTTGCAAGGCAGGTGCTCAGGGCAATTGACTTCCTCTTGCTTAACAACAAGGACATAACAGGACCAGTAGTCTGTTTGAAAGCCAGGGCATGCCTCCCAAATATCCTGCTTTCGTCGAGACAGTTCCAGAGGCTGATGAAGTGACACTGAAGTCACGAAACGCGTAAGGCAGACTTTACGGCACATGCTACAAGATCATCCCATTTTCGGGTTTGAAGTGGAATGCAGGCTTGGACAAAAAGGAACGCACGCGGAGACTTCACAGTCTATCACGGAGCATCATCTCCTCTCAACTGACCGGAGGGAAGCTTTACACCGATCCACTCTACCTCTTTATCTGCAGCTCTCTATCTCTCAAGAATAAACCCTTATGTTTTTAAGGAGAGCACTTTGGCTTGTTAACCCCTTAAGGACACTTGACATGTGTGACATGTCATGATTCCCTTTTATTCCAGAAGTTTGGTCCTTAAGGGGTTAAAGGACCACTATAGGCACCTAGACCACTTCAGCTTAATGAAGTGGTCTTGGTGCCAGGTCCATCTAGGTTTAACCCTTTTTGCTGTAAACATAGCAGTTTCAGAGAAACCCTCAGGGCACTATAGTGCCAGGAAAACGAGTTTGTTTTCCTGGCACTATAGTGGTCCTTTGATTTTTCTTTCAGAGCACAGTGACGATCAAGACACTTTAGATCTGTCACTGTGATATAAAAGTGAATATACACCACCTCCTACTGCATTTTTTTTGCGGCTATCGATACCTTTCAAATTAAATTATATACATCTTACACTCTATACTTCAGAGTATACTATACCAGCTTTGGATAAATTGCAACATATATTATCTCATAACAAAGTTGCCTATCCAGCTAGCGGAAACATCTTCAGACTGTTTTCACAATTGTAGATTATACTAGCTTTAGTGTAACTATAATCTTAATTTTATTAATGACAGGAGGCAAATATTTGCTTAAGTCTCTCTTTAGTTACACTAAAGCTACTAAAGTTACTCCACATAATTTGCAGAAGTCATCTTTACACCTTCGGGGACCCTAAAGATGCCGACCAGCTCTCTTCCCATGATTCTGGCCCAAAACATGACTCCACCACCCCCTTGCTGACGTCGCAGCCTTGTTGGAACAGGGTGGCCGTCCACCAACCATCCACTACTCTATCCATCTGGACCATCCAGGGTTGCACGGCACTCATCAGTGAACAGGACTGTTTGAAAATTAGTCTTCATGTATTTTTCTGCCCAATGCTGCCATTTCTGCTTGTGAGCATTGGTTAGTGGTGGTCAAATAGAAGGTTTATATACAGTTGCAAGACTCTGGAGGACTCTACACCTTGATGTCCGTGGGACTCCAGAGGCACCAGCAGATTCAAATATTTGTTTGCTGCTATGTAATGCTATTTTAGCAGTTGCACTCTTGATCTGATGCATGGATCTGGGAGAAATCTTCCTCAATGTGCCTTTATCTGCACGAACCCATCTGTGCTCTGAATCAGCCACAAATCTCTTAATAGTGCGATGATCATGCTTGAAATCCATCCAATCACAGTGCTCTGTGTCATTTTACACAGCGTGGGAAAGTTCTTTGGAAGAGCACTCTGATTGGCTTAAACCTTTCAATCAGAGTGTTCTAGCCTAATTGCAGGGCGGGGCAAGGCTTTATAAGGCTCTAGGCTCCGCCCCCGCCGCAATTTTTTTTTTTAATGATCCCGGCCGGCCATGTGTGAGCTGTGCCGGCCGCCTGGCTCCCCCTGCTCCCATGGGGCCCTGTGCGGCCGCACAGCTTACACATGGCCGGCCGGGATCACAGGAGCCTGAGCAATGATTAGGGCTGTCAGCCCAGCCCCAGGTGCTGCGGACCACCGGGAAATTTCCCGGTATCCCGGTGGGCCAGTCCGGCCCTGGATGGGGATGCTGCACGGGTGCTAGCTCTATCCATTTCCATGAATTCCAGAAAGCACAGTGGGATCCCAGTAGAGGCGCCGGTGTCCAGGGACGTTTCTCCAGCTGCTAGGAAGCCATCCCACTGCTGCCACCAATGTAGCGGAGAGCTGATTTCCCACAGCTTAACTCCACTGGGATATTAGAAGAATGCAGGAACAAGTAATAAATCCAAGAGGGTATCCAGCACAATCAGCAATAAAATCCAATAGTATCCCGTCACCTTTCCCAATCACTGGACGACACACAGTATCAGGAGTAGAACTGACGTTTAATGACACAATTCCTGCTTTTATGAGATTCTCCCATGCAAGGGAGGGACTCACCATAATTACTACAGTAACCAATCCCATAGACGTTACCTCCCACACATCTCCTCCCCTTAGCTTAACAGTTAACATAATTATAAAGTACATACTTTTCCCCAATTCCTGGATGTACCCCAAATATGGTAGGTACACCTTTAAATATGGTACCCTCTGGTAGCCCTGATCTGGGTGAAGACCACATCCAAAAATCACCCAGATCAGACCAGGGGTTCGGGAGTTATGAGGAAGCAAAGATTTGACCGACTGCATGGGTAAAGTAGCCGAAAATAGTTCCATGAGATCTGGCCCTGCGGTCGGTCTCTGTTCGTGCATCAAAAGTCCCGAAAGGCTATGCCATCCATGGTTAAGTTTGTAGTCGGATGAATCCCCTAGTTCGTGGGATTCATCTTACCGAACGACGGGCCGTTTGTCTGCACTTTCTGAAGTCCTGGAGGTCTTAGCGGTGTACGGTTAGTCAAGTGTTTTGAGTTCCAGACACTTGACGACCAAACACCGCTGTTTGCGGGTTTAAGATGGCCGCCGCCACGTGTTCGGCTGCCGAAATGGCTGCCACCCAGGGAATACAGCAGACCATTCGTGCGTTTAAACCAGGGAATGGAACGAGCATAGGGAGCTAAAGTACAGCCTCACTTCACACCGGGGTGGTCCAGTTGTTCGGTACTTTAGTTTGTATGGTGAATATAGCCGTTCACAAGCAGACTTGTACATCTTTTTACCGAACAAAGTATGGCCACATATGGTTGTATGTGATTCTGTATAATCCAGGCACCGGAAAAACTCTTAGGTTCCAACAATAAAAGGGAATATATTGGACAGCCAAAGGGGTTCTGCTACAGTGATGTTGCGTTGGAAGCAGAAGCTGTAGATCTCCTTTGTCACCTCTGAGTGTCCGAGAACGAGCGCCTCCCAAACGGTTGATTAATGCACCGCCGAGACATTCAGAGGACGCAGCAATCCGAAAGGTGGTTTGCCAGACTCTGAATCGCAAACGATCCCGCAATCAGTTCCAGGCAGTCGACTTGCCATTCCAGGCTGACATGTGCAGGAGCCACCAGCGCAGTTCGGTTTTCACGTCCGGAGAAAGGGGAATCATCTAGTCGTAGGCAGGTTTCCTGCGTAGAAAGCGGGCCTTCAGCCGCTGCATGGCCCTGTAATGAAGCGGGCCCGGGTAGATCGCCTGAATCGAGGCCGAAAGGAGACCCACTACTCGAGCCAACATCCGCAGTGGGATCCGGTCTTGACATAGGATCGTCCTTATTTCTTTTCGAATGGTTGCTATCTTGGATAGAGGCAGACGAAGGACACATTCCTTCGCATCTACTTTGAGACCCAAGAACTCTACTGACTGGGAAGGAGAGAGAGCTGACTTCTCCAGGTTGACCACGAACCCCAGGTGTTCGAATAAGAAGACCGCAAAGTGCGTCTGATACCTCAGTCTGGAGGGCTCCTCGCAGAAGATCAGCAAATCGTCCAAGTAGACGATACAATGGACGCCTTCCGATCGGAGACGAGCGATCACCGGCTTCAAGAGCCGAGCTGAGGCCGAAGGGAAGACAGGTGAATTGGCAAGGACTACCCTTCAAGAGGAAACGGAGGAATTTGTGACACTCGGCATCCACCGGGACTAAGAGATAGGCGTCCTTCAGGTCCAATCTCATGAACCAATCTCCCGGCCAGAGGAGGTCCCGCAGGAGATGGATGCCCTCCATCTTGAAGTGGTGGTAGACAACGAAGGCGTTCAGGTTCCGCAGAATGATCACCGGGCGGAATTCTCCTGACTTTTTCCTTACCAGAAAAATCGAGCTAAAAATGTTTTCGTGTCCGGAGCCCACTGGACTGCGCCCTTGTCGAACATGACCCGAATCTCCGCATCTATCAGCGACTGTTGCTCCCTTGAGGAAATGGGAACTCACGGAGGACAAACCTGAGTCGGAGGGGAATGAAAATCTATGACATATCCCCGAACATTCCAAAGGACCCATGCATCTGAGGACACCACCTGTCCCTGCAGTGAAACAGTCTGCCCGTATGCAACAGGGGGAAGGGAGAAATGGCAGGAGTTGCTCTCACCTGAAGAGAATCTTGCATGTCCTCTGGCACGATTTATTCTACCTCTTTCCGACTGCTGAGTGTAGAAGGGCTGGGATCCTCAATGGATCGAAGGCCAGAAGCGGCTGGAGACATGACTCCACTGTCGTCCAGCCCTGCCAAAAACCTGTGAAGTCTGCTGGTGAAACACCCTCTTCATAGAGATCTGGGCCTTGTCCAGGGAAGTGAACAGGTTCACATGCTTATGCAGTTCCTTTATGAACAGCTCCCCGAACAGAAGACCCTTAGCCAGGGGGCCCAATTCCTTAGACCCCAACTCCAACAATTTGTTGTCCATCCATAAAAGGACCGCCTTCCTGCATTCCGTGGAGAGTGCAACATTAGTATTGCCCAGCAGGCAAATAGAGTGCCAAGCCCAGTCCCGCATGGTGGCCGGGTTCAGGGCAGCTCCCTCCAAGTAGGCCTCGCCTGCCGCATCAGCATCCTGCATAGGGGACCCAGCATGTCCAGCAGTTTGTCCTGCGCTAGGCAGTTTGTCCTGCGGTTGGGGTCACGGCCAGTACGGGTCATGTATGTGGTGACCAGGGAATCAAATTCTGGCGTCGTGGCTACCTTATCTGGCAGCACAGGCCTGGGGCATTCCGCCTGGAGTTTCATGTGAACTTCCCAATCCAGGCCTGCGGACCCAGTAGTGCACAAATTGTGCTAAGTGGTCAGGTAGAGACCATTCAGAGGATCTGGGGTGCTGAATGGACCGAGGGTTGAACAGGGGTTCGCCCGTGGCGTCAAGGAAGGTGTCGTCCTCCACCACGGTATGCAATGCCCCTGGCGCAGGTGCGTCCTCAGCCTCACGGTGCCATTTCGGGCCGTCTTCATGGTCCTTGCCCCAAGCGTCCTCCTCCGAGGACTGGTCATAGGCGATGTGACACCTAGGAGCACAGAGATCAAGTGTCACCAGCAGAATAATTGGGGCAGTACCCCATATAGTGGCAGTGGCAAGTAGGGCAGCGCATGCAGGCAGAAGCCTGTGTAAGTAGCAGGTAGGCCGTGCGAGCAGAGGTAGTGGCACAGACAGTGCAGGCCAAATCAAGGGGCACAACCAATGGGGCACAGGCAAAGCAGGCCAATCAGTGTGTGTATATAATCGTCATGCAGAGCTACACAGACTATAGGTCAATCCAGGTGCAGGGCATGCAGAAACGAGTGGGTACACACTGTAGAGGTCAGCCCAGGAGCAGGGCATGCAGGAATGAGATATGGATTACAATAGAGATAAATGAATGAGATACACCTGTGTGACATTTCAGCAGCTGATTTAATCCAAATTTCGCTGCTTTGTTTGTTCTGATTTTTTTTTTGTACTTTCCAACATTTAGTTGATGTTCCCCAGTTTTCAGTAGGGGCAGCACTTTTCCTGGACATCTCCAATTGAATGTTGGATTATTTCCTGTTAATTAGTGTTTTATATGGTATTTCATTTATGCACTGTCTCTAGCTGCTACACTTTTAACATTTATAACCTATTTTAGAACCAGCATTTATATATTCATATGCATTTTCTGCAAGTTATCTCCTGGTACTTTTAGGATTTTCATATCTTAATTTTACACTTTACCCTGAAAATGTGGTGGAATCTCGGTAAAAATAAATTTAGTAGGCCGAGATTGCCACGTGGTATGTGCACGTGCATATACTGATGTATCGGTCGGTTGGTTGCACGTGGCAACGATACAATCAGTAGTGTACGGAGCATGTGCAGGAATACAGGATATAGAGAATTCACCTCCTCCATTGTGCTGGGCAAGCCATGTGGTCAAACAGGAAGTTAGTCTTTGTTCTGTTGATTGGGTAAGAGTACATGTGGGTGGAGCTGATTATGGGAGGAGCTATATACCTATATAAGGGACCTACACTGTATGATCAGGGCTCAGACTTTGCTATTTTTTGGTGACATTAGTCCCTCTGAGTCCCGGTCGGTGAATCGAATAAAGAATCTCTTCCTTCCTGAAGAAACCTGTGTCCATCTCTCTGTGCTCGGCTTCCGTCAGTTTATCCGGTATCAAAGATACATGACCATTGGGTGGCTCTAATTGCACGGGACACTCGATGGGCCCCGATATAACCGCAACACCAGCACTCCCTGTAGTTCCACCGCTGTGCCTTCCTTGGAAGGGACTGTGGTGAAGTGTGTGTATAGAGGAGTCTGTTTATGGTGTACTATGTGTAACTAGGGACTGTAGTATGAGCACGTGCTCATGTATAGGAGCACACACCCATACACAAACGGACTGACCCATACACACAAACTGAATCCCCCACCCCCACTGAATCCCCCACCCCCACACACAGACTGAATCCCCCACACAGAGACTGACCCATGCACACACAGACTGACCCATACACACAAACTGACACCCACACAAACAGACAGAACCCCCCACCCCCACACAAAGACTGAATCCCCCACACCCATACACACACAGACTGACCCCCCCACACAGAGACTGACCCATACACACACACACACTGACCCATGCACATAGACTGACCCACCCCCCACACACTAACCCATACACACAGACTGAATCCCCCACCCTCACATACAGACTGACCCCCCCCACACACACACACAGACTGAGCCCCCCCCCCCCCCCCACACACACACAGACACACAGGCTGTCTACCAGACACGCTTCCGGAATGTTACCGGACTTTTCGTTTGCTAACTGATGCTGGACGTCAACTTTTTCCAAATAGGAAAGCATTGATTCAATGCTTTCCTATTAGGAGGCCTAATGCGCATTAGCACCATCTCGTCAAGTGACAGAGGAGGCGGAGGCACGACCCAGCATTGTGGGACATCGGCTCTGGGATCAGGTAAGTAATTAAAGGGTTTTTAAACCCTTTATTCATACTGCAGTACCATCAATACACTGTTGTCACAAATCTTTACTGACCAGTCATTACTCAATAAAATGTCCAACACTAGCGATAGCAAGTAGCAACTCTTTACCAACTCCAAAATTTTTACCAATAACTCCAGGGAGTTCCCAACTGCTGTTGCTTAAAGGATCACTATAGGTACCCAGACCACTTTGGTCTTATTTAAGTGGTCTGTGTGCAGTGTCCCTGTTTCCTTAACCCTGCAATAAAAAACATTTAAGTTTTAGAGAGACTTCAATGTTTACAATGCAGTGTTAAGACTGCCTTTAGTGGATGTTTACCAACAAGTTTGACTCCATGAAACGATACTGGACATCCTCATGCTGGACATCCTTATTTGTCAATGCTTTCCTATGGGGAAGGCCTAATGCAAGCAATTAGGTCTCCCCTTTTTGGCTAACATGGGCGGAGGAGTAGCACAATCTACCTCTAAGAGAGGGAGGGGCCAGAGGTCACTATAGTGTTGGGAATAAGATTTTGTATTTATAACACTATAGTCAGGGGCGGACTGACCGGTCGGGCACTTCGGACATGGTCCGAGGGCCTGGCCGGAAGGGGGGCCCGCCATCAGGGGGCCCGGCGGCAGGGCCAGATTGGCCCACGGGGGCTAAGCAAATAGGTGCCACTGGGTGGCCGGTCCGGTGGCACACTCTGAGGGGGCCGGCCCTTTAAATGCTGCAGCCGCCTGAGCGCTCTGTTAAGATCCTCAGGCGGCTGCAGTTGCTTCTCACCTCCCCTCCCCTGTAGCGTGGCCAAGCTGCTCTCCGGTCCGCGGTGCCCGGCCGAAGTGATTGAAAGGTGCACACTGAGTGCACTTCCTGTCAGTCCGGCCGGGTACAGGAAACAGAAACTCCTGTTCTGAGCAGAGCAGTAGTGGTTATTGTGCATGGATTATTTCTTTAAATAATCTACAAGTGCCCTAGTAGCCCACAGGCCAGCCAGCCCACAAGCCAGCCAGCCAGCGCACAGGCTGGCCAGTAGCCAGCCAGCCAGCCCACAGGCCAGTAGCCAGCCCACAGGCCTACAGGAAGCCACAGGCTTACAGCCAGCAAGCCCACAGCCTGCCAGCCACAGCCAGCAAGCCACAGACTGCCAGCCAGCAAGCCACAGCCTGCCAGCCACAGCCAGCAAGCCCACAGACTGCCGGCAGTAGCCAGCAAGCCCACAGCCTGCGAGCAAGCCCACAGCCTGCCAGCTGCAGCCAGTAAGCCCACAGCCTCCCAGCAAGCCCACAGACTGCCAGCCAGCAACAGTAATTAAGGTAAGAGGAGCCAACTTGGCCTAGGTATCAGCGAGCTATGTTGTGTTGCTATATTGTGAATAGGAACCAGAGTGTTGGAGAGACCCCCCTCCAGGCCCTATTAGACTCCATTGTAATCTCTAGTGGGACCTGGAGGAAATTCTTTCTAACACACTCTCTAAAAGACACTGAGATAGCCTCTGCTAGAATGACCCCCCTCCATGGCCCATTAGCCCTCAACTGTAGTCTCTACTGGGGCCTCGAAGGGATTATTGCACTTTTGTTCCTTGTGTCTAAAGATTGTGTAGGGTGTGGCTGGAGGTGGTGCATGGAGGCGGGACATGGGTGGGGCCTGTAAGGGGCCCCTTGATTTATTTTGCTCGGGGGCCCTGAGGGTTCTCAGTCCACCCCTGACTATAGTTTTCCATTAAAGCCTATTGCTTAGATAAAGCTACCAGCTCCCTTTATTCTCTCCTATATCCTATAGGAAAAAATACATGTTAGCTGTATGGCATTACACTGTACACATTGTTGCTATTTCCTGCTAAGGCCAATCACAGAATGAAGCACACTCACGGTGAGCCTTTTTTACTGGCAAATTGTGGTGGGTAACAGCTTACACAGCAAATGTTTTCTGTGTTTTACTAATGAGTAATTAATCTGCAAGTGGTTGGTGTTACTGGAATCAGACATTACTGGCAGACAGCTGATAAAAATAGTGACAAGGTCTGAAACCAGTCATTAATTAGCAACTTCTATTAACTTTACCTGCTGTTAATAGAGACAGCTTATTATTATATATACAACTGAGTTAAGGCAGTTTCTTTTCAACATTGGTGACATCAACACAGCAGTTGAGGTCATAGCATTGTGCTCTGTCATTGTGCAGTTGCTGTTATATATCTGCTGCACAGCACCTACACAACCAGTTAGCACTGCATAACCATGGCAGGAAGGTTAGCTAAAGAGGAGCAAATGTTTCCACTTCTTTCAAGACAGAAAATTATATATGGCAATGTAAGTTGGGATTTTATAATCAAAGCAGTAATGCTAAGGTTTAAAATATAAACGCAAATTCAAGAGAACTGTAGGGAAATATATACCACAAAAATGATATCTAATTCAATAAATTTGAATCTATTGAATTCAGCAGGCCAACCAGAATTAACTCAGGAATATATTTCCTAACATTTTTTTAATTATATTCCACACTGCTATAACCCCCCCCCCCAAAATGGTCGGACTTCTGGATGCATTATTCCTTTTCTTTTCTTTTTCTTTTTTTTTACCCTTTTACGCTTTACCTCTCCCTTTTTTTTTTACCCTTTTACGCTTTACTAAATCCCTGTACTCGTCTACCCATTTGACCTATTCCAAGTTCTGTTTTAATGAACATGCAAATCTGTCAGATACTGTTGGAAGATTATATAGGTATTTCACATGATCATGTAATTTTAAAACTATGTTCTGACCGTTCTTCTTTTTCTTGTATTTAAACAATAATAAACAAAATATATATGTAATACTAGGAATAAATTTACATTCATTTGGACCCCTTAATACTTGAAGGGGCTAGCAAAATGTCACTTCCAAAATGGCAGTTGTGAATGTAATTATTATGAGCCATATTACTTGTAAATATATTATAAATAATTTGATGCCTAAAAATGATAAAAAAAAAAAGTAAGTAGTAGAATAGCAAATTGATGCTAATACTAAATCTTTTCCCAGAATTAGTATTCTATAACATTACCTAAAGAGCATCAAAGTCAGTTTCCTAATTTTTTTATTATTTCTGCCAATTGTGTTTGCTTCACTGAACTTCACAAGAACCTTCTAGGGTAACAAAATTCCTGCAGAACCTGTTGTTATGCAAAAAATAAATACATTCAAAGTTCGATTTCTATTTTTTCATATTTTGTTTTAAGGAAATATATCCTTGATGCATGAATAAAATGACGCTTTGACTCTAACCTGGATTTTTCTCTTTAAAAGCTTAATGAGGGTTCCAAATATGAACTTTTGTGAATAACCTTTTTAGTGTGATGTAAGAAGGCCATTATCATGTATTTTCCGCATTCTAGGATTTTTACATTTAAATTTGTAATTTTCTTGCAATTCATACTGTTATTATTTTAGTTTTTTAGATAGTTTATAACAAATTAACATAGTTCATTGTCTGGTGAATGATCAAATAAGGTATGTTTTCTTTACATATATATGTATGCATACAATCTTTATAAAATTATTTTCTATTTTAGGCCTCTTCCATTAGAGCAACGCCAACACAGAAAAACACAACTTCTGGGATCAGAGTCGCAGCACATCTTAAAAATCGGATCCAGATGCGTACCATTGATCGCTCAGAAAAGGTATACTCTACAAATGAAAACAATATTCTGATTCATATTAGAAAGGGCCATTTTACAGGCATAGACTGCAAACCTGAGATTTTTTTTTTTTTACAGTCTTAGGTTTTCTTGATACTTACATTTTTTTTACAATATTTTTTGTGGATGTCATTCTCCAACGAAAGGCCAAACAATGTATACATTCTATTCATATTCACATGATCATCATTTGTACTGCAATCTATTTTAACTGAGTTTCTATTTTTTTAGGTGGATGTCATTAGAGCACCACCAGTAGAGAAATTGGTAGATTTACCTCCTGGAATCAAATTCCCAGTGTGTCCTAAACATCCCATCCAGTTCTGTACCACCAAGCTTTCACAAAAGGTATATACTATTTAATACCATAATCAAATCAAGATTAATAAGCATATATTTCTAAGACATTTAATAGACACCCATGGATTAATAAGTAGCTCTGTAGGTTTAATGTAAAACCGTGTAAGTGATCTATTAGAAAACATTAGAGGAATATGAAAATTAGCATCACATCAATCATTGGTTCTATTGCACATTATTAAGGGGACACTCCGGTCACTATAACAATTTCATCTCATTGAAGTTGTTATAGTGCCAGGAGACCCCCAACCACACTCTTAGCTTAAGGGGTTAAACCGTTAAACTCAAAAAGTTTGCCTCCAGAGCTGATCTAAGGTCCCCCAAGTAACATTTGGCTTCTGGATCTCTTTTATAGGAAGCTCTCGGTGCCGCATATTGGCTTATAGCAGTCAGCTGATGCTCTAAGCCAAACAGTAGCTCCCGATTGATAAAAAAAAAAGTACATGTCTTTTTTTTTTTTTTATCAATCGGGAGCTACTGTTTGGCTTAGAGCATCAGCTGACTGCTATAAGCCAATCTGCGGCACCAAGAGCTTCCTATAACCGAGATCCACGGCACCTAGAGCATTAGCTAACAGCTCTAAGCCAATCAGCTGTGTCATTGCCTGGGAACACTCAGCAATTCATGTAATTAAGAACCAGAAAACGGATGCCACCTGGGGGACAGATCGTGACTGGAGGCAAACTTTGGGGTTAAACTGTTAGAGAACAGTTTAACCTCTTAAGGTAGAATTCCACCCCTGGGTCCTCCTGGCAAAATAACAACATTATTTAGATGAAGTTGTTATGGTGATCTGAGTATTCCTTCAATTCTTCTACCACATAACAGAACACCTGTACTTTGACCCTAAGATAAAGTACTCCCTACTTTGCATTATGATATTTTTTTCATTGTGTTCAGTCGAATATATTCCATTATAGTCAACATTCATATTTCATAAAAATGTTATCCTTATGAAATACTAAGTAAGTAACTTGAGGTAACAGAGCCGCTTTAATTCAGGACTATGTTGTTTTACATATTGGTCACTTTATGCTAATGAATGCTCTTCAGAATAGGTTTACAGAATGAGTACACAGAATTCTATGTTGTAATCTTTTTGCAGCTACATAAGACGGGTCCAACATTTGACCTTGAGGATCCACAACACCATTTGTTTAAGACAACCTACAATAACTTACATGACCCACACTTAAAGCAATATTTCAACCGTAAGAAGATCAAACAACGGCTACTTGATGGTGGATTTATCACCAGTGATAACCAGGTAGGTATATGAAAAAAAAAACAAAACAAGACACTAACTATCCTTTAATTTTACACTAACATAAAGTGAAATTGTGGAAAACAAGTTATATTTCCTTCTCAAAATACCTAATGTATCTGTAACGGAGCTTCCTGTACCCCGGTTGGGTACCTCTGCCGACGGATGCTCCTAGTGGTCACCGAGGACTCCAAGCACTCCACCAGACACCATCAGCACCGCAGTCTCCACATCCAGCATTACAGCTTGGCTGAGAACTCGCCGTCCTCTACCCACCCTGGACCTACGACAAGGCTCCAGGTTCCAGTGGGTGAACCTCTCCTCCAAGAGAGAGTAGCAGGAACAAGCTCTTAAAAGAGCTTAGTGATTATAATCCCTGCGGAGTATAGTGATATAGCAATCCCCAGTGTAGATGCAGCCTTTTCCCCCACACATGAGATGAGTCTCTATGTTGAGGGTAAAACAGGAACTCAGATCTAAAGGGTTTATTGAACAGCTTGGTCTTTTATACAGTTTTCCCCCCAAGATTACCACCCAGGTGGACCTTGTGGGGCACAGGGACACAGCAACAACAAGCCAATAAAAACATAGTTTTACGGGGGGCGTGGCCTGGAGCTCAACCGCGGCGGTCGCATGTTAGGGTAGCACCTGCTGCACAGGCCTGAAACCATAGCGAAACATAGCCATCAAAATCCCACAGTGATGTCCCAGCAAAAGGGCAGGCGCCAGACAGACAAAGGCGATAAATCAAGCTTTTTCGCCGTCCACACAACCCAAACAAAGACTGTGGGAGCCCTGGAGGAGGCCCAAGATGGCGCCTACGACGAAATCGGCGAACTACAGAAAGAGACCACGGCAGACGCACCGATAACCCAGGGCGTACTACAACGCATGCTGGATGTGATGCACACCAAGCTCCAAAACACCCTTCAGACCTCACTAAACGACATCAGGTCAGATATAAGGGAGCTGGGAGAGCGCACTTCCACGTTGGAAGACAAAATGGCCGACCAGGCCGAAGCATATAACGGCATAAGCGCCCGTATGGAGGAAATGCAAACTAACATTTGGAGGCCAAAATAGCGGATATGGAGGACCGTTCTCGCCGCAATAATCTCAGGCTGAGAGGGGTAGCGGAAACAGTGGGTGGCGGCAGACCTGCACACTCATCTGCAAGGCCTATTCAAAGTCCTGGCCCCAGATGTGCATCAAGACATGCTGCTGCTGGACTGTTACCACCGTGTCCCAAAACCGCCCTTCCTAACATCAGAAGCACCGCAAGACGTCTTGGTGCGGCTGCACTATTTTCACATCAAGGAAATTTTGCTAAGAGCGAGCAGACTACGTCCTAACCTACCACCTCCTTACCAGGGAACCACGATATATGCGGACATATCGGCAGCAACCCTGAAGAAAAGGAAAACCTTTGCCGGGATCACGGAACAACTACGGCTGCACAAGAAGCCATACAGATGGGGTTTCCCAGTCAAGCTTTTAATTACACACGAAGGTAAAACCACCACCATCATGACACCAGAAGTCAGAGAGAAAGCCCTTAAAGACTGGGGCCTACCACCACCGCTGAACCCAGCCAACGCAACAGGCCAGAACAAGCTCCAGCCGTCATGGAAGAAAGTACATAGAACCTGACTGAGTGAACGTTCATGGGCCGCAAGAAGTGGCAAGAACAAAAAGAATGACTTTGGGGCTGACAAAATAGTGGGGGGGGGGGGGGAGAGTACGGTGCACACAGGGCAAGGGGCTACAGAGATCCCCTCCCCGAACCCCAACATACATATAGATAAGCCACAGGATTGAAATGGCGGCAACCACACACAAAAAAAAAAAAAAAAAAAAAAGAGTTCAGAAATAGCCAAACTATATAGTTTAGGGGTGAAAGATAGTTAATGACACAACCAGTGAGGTTTCAGGCCTACAGACCGCACCGCACAGGCATGGAAGCATACCGCTTCCTCCCTCACAGCGCCTTAGCTTGGCGCAAGGCCATCTACGCGGCACTAAGTTTTTATGTTTTAGTTACCATGTTTAACTTGTTTCTTTACATTAATTTTTGTGTTTCACATTGTATGCACACCGTGTCACAGATAATCCAATGCTACGCCACACGTGGCGATGACAGGGCACACAAGGGGCCACACCCACAGTTTACCCACCTTGGGGAGATGCCACCCGGTTCGAACAAGCTGGGTAGGGGGGCACTCCCACACAAAAGAAAGATATCGCTACAACAAACCGAATTCCCTAGGTACAACCCCCCATGAAAATATACACCCACAATACAAAAGGCCTCAACCACCCATCCAAAAGGAACCTACTCCGCAGAGACCTTAACCGACAGAAACCGGAGGTGGTTTGCCTTCAAGAAACCCACTTTAAAACAAATGCCCACGCACCATTACTCACACGGGACTACCCCTACCAATACCATGCCACCCACACGAGCAAATCCAAAGGTGCCTCAATACTAATTAGCAAGGATGTAAGGAGTTTTCCCTTACACACCTGGAAATAGATGACGAGGGGAGATATGCCATAGTGGTGGGGTCATTCAACGATGTTGAATATACTATAACAAGCATTTATGCCCCTAACCAGGAACAGAGGAATTTCCTCCACAAAATATTCAAAAAATTGGAAACTATACAAAAGGGAATAGGAGTTGTGTGCGGAGACATCAACCATGTGCTTGACCCCACGGTTGATACCACGATAGCGCCCACGGCCCCTAGAATGAAGCCACTCAAGAGACAGAGCAAAGCAATACAAAAATTGTTACACGAATACCACTATTACGACACTTGGAGGGCAACACACGTGGAGGAAAAACGATACACATTTTTCTCAACTGTACACAACACCTATTCTAGGATAGATGCCATATTGATAAAGGGCCAACACTTGGAACAGGTCAAGGACTGCTCTGTAGAACAGATCACATGGTCGGACCACGCTCCAGTCGTGGCGACCCTGGCTGATCTATATGAACCCTCACACAGAAGCCCGTGGAGACTCAACAGCTCTCACCTAGCAGACCCAGAATTCACTAAGTTAATAGCAAAAGAACTAAAGCATTATTTCACAGAGAACACTACAGACCTAATTCCGCATAACACTGTATGGCAGGCCCACAATCTGTGATAAGGGGACTGTTGATAGCAGCTTTTCTAAAAAGACAGGCACAGGCACAAATGAGAACGTGGCAAAAAGAGCTCCAAGACCTTAACACTCAAAACAAAAGTGCCCCAACTCCAGAGCTAAAGACCCGCATTATGACAATCACACAGGGAATACACAAGCAAGCCCTAGACCAAACCGGCCGCTACTTAAACAAACTCAAAGCAACTAACTACTCACAGGGTAACAAAGCAGGCAAACTAGTAGCCCAACGACTTAAAGCCATACAGACAAAACAGAAAATAGCATACCTCACCACAGAAGCTGGACACAAAGTAACAGCACCCAGGGACATAAGCAATTCTTTCGCCAAATACTACACCTCCCTATACAACCTAGCGGACGACCCAAACACACACCAACCACAACCACAAGCCATAAAAACATACCTAACTGCGATACAGCTGCCCACATTTACACCTCAACAACAACAAGAACTTGAAGCAGACATCACACACGAAGAGGTCACCGCTGCCATCCGATCCCTACCATCAGGCAAATCCCCAGGCCCAGACGGATTCGCTAACTGCTACTACAAACCGTTCCATGCCATCTTAACGCCTCATTTAACCAATACTTTCAATGAAGCCACACGTCAACAAAAATTGCCCGCTGAGACATTACTGGCACACATAATCACACTCCCAAAACCTGGAAAACCCCCCACCTGCCCACAAAATTTTCGCCCCATCTCCCTGTTAAACACCGACGCCAAATTGTACGCAAAAATGTACGCGCGGCGTCTGGGAGCTATGCTCCCACACATCATACACACGGACCAAGTGGGGTTCATAAAAAACAGGCAAGGAGGGGACAACACTAGGAAGGTAATTGATATCATACACAGTGCCCAACACATGAAGGTGGGTAATATACTGATGTCGCTATACGCGGAAAAGGCCTTTGACCGGCTGGGATGGGAGTTCTTAGAACAGGTCCTCCTTAAATTTGGGGCACCGGGAGGCTTCCTCTCAGCGGTCAGGGCACTATACAACACACCAACGGCGAGGGTCCTAAATGCAGGCTTTGTTTCAGACCCCCTCACCATAACCAATGGATCACGCCAGGGGTGCCCCCTCTCCCCATTGCTGTATGTAATGGCTTTGGAGCCGTTGGCGGCAGCCATAAGACAAAATGCCTCCATCCACGGAGTGACAATAGGGTCCAAAGAATACAAAGCGAATCTATTCGCCGATGACATTCTGCTGACCCTTACCCAGCCACACATCTCACTCCCAAACCTAATGGCCACCATAGCGGAGTATGGGAAACACTCATACTACAAGTTAAACGTAAACAAGACACAGGCAATGAGAATAGGGATACAATGGGACACCCTGGAGAGACTTAAATCAGCCTTCCCCTTTGACTGGAGAACAGACCACCTCACGTTCTTAGGCATCAAAATTCCAACAAACCTGGGCAAACTCCTAGACAAACATTACATAACACTCACAAAAGACATTGCCACTACACTGGAAGGCTGGAAAGGAAAATTCCTGTCCTGGGTGGGACGATTGGTGGCGATCAAAATGATGCTGCTGCCCAAGTTCCAGTACCTATTACACACCCTTCCTATAGCACTGCCAAAACCATACATAACCTCTCTACAGAGACTGATAACTCAGTTTGTGTGGGCCAACAAAAGGCCAAGGGTGGCAGCGGTGATCCTACACAACCCAGTTGTGGAAGGAGGACTGGGCCTCCCATGTGTACAAACATACTACAGAGCAGCCCAACTGGCAACGGTCAAAACTGCTACAGCTGAGGGGGAACCACTACAGTGGAACCAGATAGAATCACACTGGGCTAAAACACAAGAACTACGGGATTTTTCTGGCTCCCAGGACACCTACGCCCCAAGCTCTTCCAACCCCTAGCTACCACTGCTACCACTGCCCTAACACTGAATTGCTGGGACAAACAAAGGGGAAAGGAGGGAGACCACAGGGACATAAAAGGGTACGCCCCAATCTCATGCCTAGCGGTGGGTATCCCATCCCTTGACACTAGGACATGGGGGGAGGCGGGTTGCACCACGATAAATCACCTATACGAAGACAACCGCTTAATCCCCTTCCCAGAACTCCAAACAAAGTGCAATATACCCGGCAAAGCACTGTTCTCTTACTTACAACTTAAATCATTACTCACGGGAATCAAAATACAAGCTCATAAGCCACAAACCGCACACAAAGCAGCAACCCTCTGTTTGACGGGCAGACCCCAAAGAAAATTCTCTCAAACCTATATACCGCTTTACTAGCGGAACGATCAGGGGAAATCATGACATTCCAAAAAGCTTGGCACACAGAACTGGGAAAGTCACTGGGGACAGATGACTAGAAGCGGGCTTTTACGATACACAAAGGAAATACATTATGCACCACACACCTAGAGACCATACGGAAGCTACAATATCGATGGTACATGGTACCGGAGAAGCTAGCAGCGCTTTACCCAAACTCGCCCAACACTTGTTGGAGATGTGGAGCTGCAGAAGGCTCGATGAGTCACAAATGGTGGGCATGCACACAAATTAGGCAATACTGGAGAGAAGCGGAGAACATAGCGGGAAACCTATTAGACAGAAGATGGCCACTCACTATTGAACAAAGCATCTTATTCATGATACCAAATGCCTTAAGCAAAACAGAAGAAGGGCTAATATTCCACTTGCTCATAGCAGCTGTAACACTCATAGCCAGGGCTTGGAAGTCACGGATAGCACCCAGGAAAGAAGCCCTACTTGACCAAGTTTCCCTCAACTGGAAGTACGGGCAGATGGCAGACAAACACCTAGGACAGCGGAAACATATTGGCAAAGCGGGAGAGAAATGGAAGACATACATGGGAAAATACCACACTCGGCATGACACAGGGATCAGGGGGAACACTACCAACGAGGGTGGGGGAGAAAGAGGGACAGGGGACACATCAGGGGCAATAAACGAAGCACAGTAAAAGGCATGCAAAGAGAGGAATAACACCAAGGGACAACCAAGCCAAACTATAAAGGACTGCACTAGTCCTAAGAGAGTAGCACACGAAAGTGGGAAACAGGAACTGGGTAGACTTAAAGGGAGTGGGACCTCATATATCCCACAAGGCGATACTCTTGAGCCTTACATATAGTGGCTCCTTACTTGTGAGTTTATATCTATTAGAATACTCTGTGGACAATACACAAAACAATACCAAACCATATTGCACCATATTTGCTTTTTCTCCTATCTTTTATCTTGGGATTATACCTATGTAAAGATCCATCTTTATTGTGTATGTAAGATCCTCCACCTTATTATTTGTTTGTGACTAATATTAATATGTATGTGATGTGTCCAGGAAAACCTGTAGATATGGCAAACCTAAATGGAAGCTGTTATCTGTATTTATCAAGTTACTTTAGTTTCACACAGAAAATACAAATCATCACACAATATTGCATATATATTGTTAGTTAACTGAATGACATTAAATTAATAAAATAATTCTCTTGTTTAGATTATTTGCACTTTAAAGGAATATAATCAATACAGGGAGTACCTCTCAAGCCTACACAGAAAGGAAATGAAAATAGTAAGTTGGATTTTGATTTATGGGAGAGACAGTCAACGTAACAGACAAGGTGTAATTTTCAGTTGAATGATATTTAGCTAATAACAGTATAGATACTGTATAATACTGTACTTTCCAGTAAAGCCAAAAGAAAATGCAACAATGGATCACAAAATATAAAGTCACTCGTTTACAAGTGAGTAGGTCCTGGAACAAGTAAGCTGCTGTATTTAAAATATCCATGAAAAATAGCAAAGGCCAAAATCAGAATAAAAATAGTATACAGGTGATACTCGAAAAATTAGAATATCGTGCAAAAGTTAATTTATTTCAGTAATGCAACGTAAAGGGGGAAACTAATATATGAGATAGACGCATTATATGCAAAGCAAGATAGTTCAAGCCGTGATTTGTCATAAGTGCGATGATTATGGCTTACAGCTCATGAAAACCCCAAATCCACAATCTCAGTAAATTAGAATATTGTGAAAAGGTGCACAATTCTAGGCTCACATTATCCCACTCTAATCAGCTAAGTAAGCCATAACACCTGCAAAAGGGTTTCTGAGCCTTTAAATGGTCTCTGTCTGGTTCAGTAGGAATCACAATCATGGGGAAGACTGCTGACCTGGCAGTTGTGCAGAAAACCATCACTGACACCCTCCATAAGGAGGGTAAGCCTCAAAAGGCAATTGTGAAGGAAGTTGGATGTTCCCAATTTGCTGTATCAAAGCAATTAATAGAAAGTTTTGTGGAAGTGAAAAGTATGGAAGAAAAAGGTGCACAAGCAGCAGGGATGACCGCAGCCTGGAGAGGATTGTCAGGAAAAGGCCAGTCAAAAGTGGTGGGGACTTTCACAAGGAGTGGACTGAGGCTGGAGTCAGTGCATCAAGAGCCACCACACACAGACAGATCCTGGACATGGTCTTCAGATGTCGTATTCCTCTTGTCAAGCCGCTCTTGAACAACAAACAACGTCAGAAACGTCTTACCTGGGCTAAAGAAAAACAGACCTGGTCTGTTGCTCAGTGGTCCAAAGTCCTCTTTTCTGATGAGAGCAACTTTTGCATCTCATTTGGAAACCAGGACCCAGAGTCTGGAGGAAGAATGGAGAGGCACACACTGCAAGATGCTTGAAGTCCAGTGTGAAGTTTCCACAGTCTGTGTTTATTTGGGGAGCCATGTCATCTGCTGGTGTTGGTCCACTGTGCTTCATTAAGGCCAGGGTCAATGCAGCCGTCTACCAGGAGATTTTGGAGCACTTCATGCTTCCTTCCGCAGACGAGCTTTATGGGGATGCTGACTTCATTTTCCACACTGCCAAAAGCACCAAAGCCTGGTTCAATGACCGTGGGATTTCTGTGCTTGATTGGCCAGCAAACTCACCTGACCTGAACCCCATAGAGAATCTATGGGGCATTGCCAAGAGAAAGATGAGAGACATGAGACCGAACAATGCAGAAGAGTTGAAGGGCGTGTGATCCTTGTCTGCAGGTAGCACGGTCCTCTAGGGCAAAACATGCACAGTCTTTTAATGCAATTTCATTCCAGGCACTTTATTTGCAAGTTTACACATGAGGCAGCAGCAAATTAAAACATAAATATAACACAAATCCCTATAAACAAAAACCTAGCTTGTCTGAGCACTAACTAACATTAGGTTCCCTATGTCTCAGGGGTTAAACTAGAACAAAAATGATTGGTTTCACCAACCTAGAGTCTTTGTCCGCTCTCAGCACTCCAGTATTTAGTCAGCCTGCTGCTTCCAGCCTTCCAGAGAGAAACAAACATTCTCCCCCTTACCTGCCTAGCAGGGAGGGGTTTATTCCCACTGCTGCAGCTGATTACCTGCAGCTCAGCAGTAGGTTGGAGACAGTCCAAAAACCCTGGCCTGGATCTATGTCTTCCAAGAAAACCACTAAACTGTGGAGTGGAGCACTGGCCCACCCTGCTCTTCAAATGCTCCACCCCAGGGGCCCATAACTAAATATTCATTCTGGTTATATACACAGAAACATACACTCCCCCTGGGGTTAAAAATCATATGTCTCTCTGAACAATTCTGTCGAAATATAGACTCCCTCACAGACCACCCCATTCACCTTATCACATATCCCCCTCCCCAGCTCAGACCCATCGGGGCGAGCGGCCTGGGACCATAAACAGTGAACTCCGGAGAGGCCATCTGCATTACCTTGGGCAGTTCCGGCCCTGTGAGTAATAGTAAACTGGTAAGGCTGAAGACTTGGGAACCATCTAGTCACCCTGGCATACTTTTCTTTGTTTTGCCTCATCCACGTTAAAGGAGCATGGTCCGTGATCAGTGTAAAACATCTCCCCAGTAAGTAATATCTCAGGGATTCTAAAGCCCATTTTATTGCCAGGCATTCCTTTTCCACTACGGAGTACCTCTGTTCATGGGGATTCATTTTCCGGCTCAGATACATGACAGGATGTTCCTCTCCTTCATGTACCTGGGACAGAACCGCGCCAAGGTCCACATCAGACGCATCGGTCCGTACCACAAATGGTTTAGTGAAATCCGGAGCCACCAAAACATGGTCAGCACACAAGGCTCCCTTCAAGACTTGAAAGGCATGCTCCGCTTCAGGGGTTCACTAAACCATAATCGGGCCTTTTGTCTTAGTAAGTTCAGTCAATGGGTTGGCAATGGTAGCGTACCCAGGGATGAACCTGCGATAGTAGCCGGTTAAGCCTAAAAAAGCCCTGACTTGCTTTTTTAGTTATAGGACGTGGCCAACTGGTGATGGCTGCTACTTTGCTCTCTTGTGGTTTAAGGAGCCCCCGCCCGATAGTGTACCCCAGTGCTTCTTCTAGCCCTAAAGAACACTTAGCAGGGTTAGCTGTCAAATCGGCAGCCCTTATACTATCCACAAATGCCTGAACCTTCATCAAGTGGGTTTCCCAGTCCGCACTGTGAATCACCACATCATCCAGGTAGGCGGCTGCATACTGTCTGTGGGGGTGAAGTGTCTTATCCATCATACGCTGAAATGTGGCTGGGGCACCATGCAACCCAAATGGCAGTACTTTATATTGGAACAACCCATCAGGGGTAGAAAACGCGGTTTTCTCTTTTGCTTTTTCTGTCAGGGGTACCTTGGTGAGGTCCAAGGTGCTCAGATATCTGGCCTTACCTAATCGCTCTATTAGCTCATCCACATGAGGCATCGGGTAGGCATCAAACTTAGAGATATCATTTAGCTTACGGAAATCATTACAGAAACGGATTTCCCCATTTGGTTTGGGTACTAACACAATTAGGTTGTTCCACTCACTTTGTGATACTTCAATCACCCCCAACTCAAGCATCTTTTTAACCTTTGCACTAACCGCTTCACGTCTAGCCTCAGGTATCCTGTAGGGCTTCAGATTGATCTTCTTCCCAGATTCAGTTAGGATATCATGCTTGATTATATGTGTTTTTCCTGGTATTGGGGAAAACACATCCCTATTTTTAGACACAAACTCCCTGACTTCCTGTTTCTGATGGGGGGCAAGAGTATCAGCGGCATGCACCTCCGGACCCTGCTCACGAGTGGTTTGAGTAGGTTTATCTCTGGTCATGATGAGAACCTCTCGTTCTACCCATGGCTTCAATACATTTATATGATATGTCTGTTCTGGCTTCCGTCTGCCTGGCTGTCTTACTTTATAGTTCACGTCACTGATCCACTCAGTGATTTCATATGGCCCTTGCCAGCTGGCTAAGAATTTGCTTGTCAGGGTCCACCCTTGTACCCTCCACTATTTGCACATTCTCTCTTGCAGCTGTCAAGGACATATCTTCCCATTGGGCTGCTCGGAAGTTACCAGGGGGGACTCTGAGATCCTGAAACTCCACTTCTTCTATAGGGTCTTCAGTATGGGGAGGTTCTACCTCATTACCCAGGCACACCAAGGGTGTCTCTTGCTCGTTACCCAATTCACATTCTAAATCGGAGAAAGGAAAAATATTATCTATACACTCTACCCCGGGTAGCTCCTCAGAGCGCATTTTTGGATGAACAGAGCACTTTTCCCATAGGTGGCAGAAATGGGGAAAGTCCCTCCCTAATACCAAATCATATGGTAATAGGGGCACTACCCCTACAGAGCATTTAACCTATGGTCCAAGGTTCGGTACAAAGTTTTGTCTTTTGTTTCCCACTTTCCCGCTTATCCGGTTGTTAGCCGGTCGGGACTTCTGATGAGGATCAATACTGTATGGCTCCTTGGCAACCAAATACCTCTCAATCAGGCACATCATTGCTTCTGGATCCTGAGGGTCCCCTTGGCAGACCCATTGTTGCAGTCCTGTTGGCAGGTGTCTGAGAAAACGGTCCATCACAACCATTTCCACTATCTTGGTAGCATGGTTGCGCTCTGGCTCCAGCCACTTCAGAGCGAGCCTGAGCAATCCATACATCTGGGCTCTGGTAGGTTTACTCACATCGTATGCCCAATTATGAATCCTTTGGGCTCTAATGGCTGGTGTTACGCCAATGCGCTTTAGAATTTCAGCTTTAAGTTGCTTGTAATCCTGGGTCTGGTCAGAAGGTAGGTCCTCATAGGATTTTTGGCACTCCCCGCTCAGGCATGGGGCTAGAAGCCCCGCCCACTGGTTCAATGGCCATCTTTCCTGGGCAGCAACCCTCTCGAAAGTGGTCAGATAAGCCTCCACATCATCTATCTCTGTCATCTTATGCAGGAAGTCAGTGGCACAGATACGGGATCCCCTTTCCCCAGGGGGGCTCCCTTCAGATGGCACTATCACTCTCTGCAACACCTCAGTAAGGGCAGCTCTATCCATCTGCTGGGCTTCCTTCAGGTTCTCAACCTGTGTAACCAGTAGACGATTTGTTTCTTGTTGTACAGCGGTTGCCTGTACCAGAGCTTTCACCAGTTCCTCCATTATAGCACCAAGCAGGTAACAGTCTTAAAGGTACAGTGCCACTTATTTGTTTAACAAGTCTGCAAAAATAAGAGTCCTCAAGCAGACTACCGAATGACTGGCACACCCACAGACCCTCAATGTGCTACAATGCCCGCATTCTCCACCATATTGTGATCTTTGTCTGCAGGTAGCACGGTCCTCTAGGGCAAAACATGCACAGTCTTTTAATGCAATTTAATTCCAGGCACTTTATTTGCAAGTTTACACATGAGGCAGCAGCAAATTAAAACATAAATATAACACAAATCCCTATAAACAAAAACCTAGCTCGTCTGAGCACTAACTAACATTAGGTTCCCTATCTCTCAGGGGTTAAACTAGAACAAAAATGATTGGTTTCACCAACCTAGAGTCCACTCTCAGCACTCCAGTATTTAGCTAGCCTGCTGCTTCCAGCCTTCCAGAGAGAAACAAACATTCTCCCCCTTACCTGCCTAGCAGGGAGGGGTTTATTCCCACTGCTGCAGCTGATTACCTGCAGCTCAGCAGTAGGTTGGAGACAGTCCAAAAACCCTGGCCTGGATCTATGTCTTCCAAGAAAACCGCTAAACTGCAGAGTGGAGCACTGGCCCACCCTGCTCTCTAAATGCTCCACCCCAGGGGCCCATAACTAAAAATTCATTCTGGTTATATACACAGAAACATACACTCCCCCTGGGGTTAAAAATCATATGCCTCTCTGAACAATTCTGTTAAAATATAGACTCCCTCACAGACCACCCCATTGACCTTATCACAGGCGCTATTGAAGCATCCTGGTCTTCCATAATACCTCAGCAGTGCCACAGGCGGATAGCTTCCATGCCACGCCGCATTGAGACAGTAATTGCTGCAAAAGGGGCCCAAACCAAGTACTGAGTCCATATGCATGCTTATACTTTTCAGAGGTCCGATATTGTCCTATGTACACACCTTGTTTTAATGATTGCATGTAATATTCTAATTTACTGAGATTGTGAATTTGGGGTTTTCATGAGCTGTGAGCCATAATTATCGCACTTATGACAAATCACTGCTTGAACTATCTTGCTTCGCATGTAATGCGTCTATCTCATATATGAGTTTCCCCTTTTACGTTGCATTACTGAAATAAATGAACTTTTGCAAGATATTCTAATCAGTATCACCTGTAAAATACACCTACATCAAGCAAAATTTAACTGATAAAAATACAAAAATAATTAAAGAAAACATAATTAATGTATAATATTATTAATATTCTGTTTGTTTGTTTTAGATGTTGGAGAAACAAGATTCTGTCCAAAGCAATGGTATTCCTAAGATATCAGAGAGAAAACAATTTTACTAAATCAGAAAGGAATTCTTCCTGTTAATTTCGTCACAAGTGGATTCCCTGCAAATGATAAACAGTCCACAGATATGGGAATGTGTCATCATATGAAGAGTTGTTAAGAAGTTAAAATTTGAAGTTTTTCTTTTAAGAAACACTCTAGGCAGTGTAACAATTTAAACATTATATTAGTTATAGTGCTTGCAGCCCCGTGGCTCCATTCCTGTGTTCAATGTTCAACCATGTCTGAATAGTTTAACATTCGATGAGAGGCCCGCTGCATGGCCCTTGCTTGGATGATGGTTACAATGTTGTTACACTGTAGTTACACTTAGCCATGCCAGCAATGGGTGTCTGTGACAGTCTGTGAGCCGTCAGCTGTTACTCAAACCATGCCACTGCTGCTTGGCCTAATGTGAATGTTTGTGCCTGAGCACCAGAGGAGCTGGGCAGCGGGCATCCGAGGACCCTCATACAATGTTAAACTATTTGAATATATTTTAAGAGTGAAAAAGGGACAGCGCCAGGGTACTACAGACACCTTAAGCATTGCAAAGAGACTGCCTTTAATCATACACGAGTTGTTTGCTGGTCGTACTACCTTTGTACAAAAAGTGGACAAACTTCATATTTTATCTGCTAAATCAGTCTTTCATATCATGAAATGTGGAAATTATGTCATGATTACTTAAATTGTGGATTAAAAAATGTTTTGAAAATTATATTTTTTTGCTTCTTAGTATGTTTTTTGTATGCATGTGTGCAGTTTACAGCATCCTGAATTACTTAACAGCAACTATCAATTACTTAACAGCATATTGCTCTTGAATTAATATTCATCTATTTGTCAATTTAAGTTCACCTAATTTGCAGGTTTCTTGAAATCAGAACCAGATAACCTATAAGGCAGCCGCCTAGGGCCCTGGCTTAGATCCAATGTGTGCCTCTACCTTGGCATAAAGCTCCAACTATTGCTGTGAAGGCGTCCTTTTTGAGCTGGCAGGGAGAGTAAAAGATCTCTTTGTTAAGGGAGCAATGTGGTCTGCTCTAATATCAAGTGTAAACCACATATATGAGCTCACTTTTGGTCCCCCCACTTTTCTTAAAAAAAAATCAGTGTACCACAGACAGCAGAGCCAATGACAGAGTCATTATCTAAGTGTTGAAACCATGAGAGAACTTTTACTATGGTCTGTACCCAATAATTGCAGACCACTTTGCCCCCCCCCCCCCCCCACTGGACTACCAGTGAAAGGTAAGGAAAATGGGGCAAACATACATACTAAGACATTACAAACAAGACTCAACCACCACAAATAACTCTAACAGAAACAGAGACCAGGGTTCTAGAAGAGGGACCCAGTCTGGTATCCAGTTTAGAGTCACAGGCAACCTTAATTCAGCTCAATTGAAACAGCCAAAAAATTGGGGATAAATTATCCCAGTGTTCCCTCAATAGTGGTGGGTTCCAATTCACTACATCATTCAACTAAACAATTTCTTATCTCCAGGCATGCCCTGGAAGGATGGAGATAGTTCAGGCAGAATATTTCTAAGAGCTCAAAAACAAATAATAAAAATATCATACATGATACTGACACTATGAAGTTCTTCCAAAATCCAGATTAATAATTCTCATTTTCAGGGATTGATACTGCACAGTGAAGGCCTGATATCCTAATTTAACCCTACTACTGTGACCTTTTACACACATATAAATCTCCTTATAATATACATATTTTTTGTATATCAGAGTTTATTATTTTTCAGAAGATTACAGGTGTGACGGACCGCCTGGCAACCGGGTGCCTCTGTCAATTGATGTTCCTAGTGCTCACCGAGGACTCCAAGCACTCCACCAGACATCATAAGCACTGTAGCCCCTTCTCCGCCACAGCTTGGTTGGGGTCTCGCCGTCCTCCACCCACCCTGGATCCAAGACCAGGATGGGTGGACCTCTCCTACTCCAGAGAGTATAGCAGGAAAAGCTCTTATAAGAGCTAGTGATTTGAACCCAGGGGAGTATAAGGAGTATATCAATCCCCTGAGTGAATATAGCTGTCCCCTCCACACATGAGACGAGGCTCTATGTTGAGGGTGTAAGCCCACATGGACCTTGTTGGAGACTGATTTACAGCATAACAGACCAATAACAATAAGGTTACAAGGCACGACACTCCTACACAGCATACAATCCATCCCCTCTGCCTGGGAGATAATTGAGTCAGATACTGTATTCACTCAATTATCTCCAGGCAGAAAAAAAACACATATTTCTAAAACCCCAAAAGTACCCCCAAAACACATAAAATCCCTACACTGGGTGACCAACATACCCAAAAATCACCTAGATCAGTTAAGGGGTTTAGGAATTCTATGGAAGTCATTTATTTGACTGACCACAGGCATGGTCCCATGCCCAAAACAGTTCCAGAGAATCAGGGCTTGTGGTCGGTCTAGTTTGGTAGTTTGAAAATGAACAAACTACCAAAATAGTCTTACCCTGGAGCTTGTTCCGCTCATCCAGATGAATGATCTCACCGAACAGTGCCCTTCTAAGTTGAATAGAATCGAATGCAGGTGATGATGGAAGTCCAGCGGTGTTCGGGAGTTTCTGTATTCGATTTTAGTTCCAGGAGATTCATGCCCAAACACAGCTGCCTGCGTTCATGCAAACAAGATAGCTGCCACCTTGTGGTTGTCCATAGAAATTGTGGCCACCCAGACGAACAATTAGAACACTGCGGTGAGAAACGTTCTAAGTCGTTAATAGGTGTTAACAAGCTCCAGGGTGGTGTCTGGTTTGTGTGGTTGTTCGGTAATTTGAAGTGCTATGCCCCTCCCCCAGTGGGTTGCTCTAGACTTTGTGAGGCCTTAAGCAAAACTCAAACATGAAGGCCGCGCTAACACCCTAAGTGAAAAAATTACTAGGGGTTGCATTGTGTGCATACAGAGCTATGGTTATATTGATGTACGGGCTTACAGCGCTGAATGGCGAGTGCTAGTCTCTGTATTCATTGTTCAGTGTCTTGCAGTGTTGTGGCTCCCTGTGGAGCTGCATTGTGAACTCTCTGACTGTAGTTATGGCATCATTTGCAAACTCAATTAATTTGCACTAAAAAAATTCATTAAGCAATTATGCTAATCATTTATACACGATTGCAGGGTGTGGTTACATAGCCTGGCAGTCGTGCATACATAAGTGCCGGTGTGAAGGGGTTATTGGAATCAAAAATGAAAATTTTGGTTGAGTAAAAAAAGCTTTTATAAAATCATTTATTAAATAATAAAGTTGCAAATAAGGAAACAGTGCCAGACATTTTCACCACATATTCTATAATACTTTAACATATACATTATCCAATATAATATATATGTGTTGTCCCATGTATTGCATAGGTATGTATATTATATATTATATGTGTTGCCACTTTACCTTTGCATTGCCCATACCAAAACACCCTCACACAAACACACTAATGCATGCACACAAATACACATTCTAATACACGTATATGCTTACACACACAAACACACCTATGCACAGAGGGGGCTGTGATAGGGTATTTATGGGGTGACAGGGTGGATAGGCTGTGACAGGGTATGTGGGGAGGAGTGACAGTGTGTGTTTGTGGGCTGTGACAACAGGGCCGGTGCAAGGATTTTTGGGTACATAGGCGAAGATGAATTTTTCCGCCCCCCCCCCTCTAAAATTAACATCTTCACCTATGTGCCTCCTAACCAGCCCCTCCCTCTTCCCCATCCCTTAGTGTTCCTCTCCCCCCCTCTTTTCCCTGTCCCTTGGTTTTTCTCTCCCCTCCCCTCTCTGTCCCTTGGTGCACCCCCCACTCTCTTAGCGGTCACACTCCCCTTCCTGGTGTGCCTCCTACCTGTCTTGTAGCGTTGCGGAGCAGACCCTCTACAGCAGCTTCAGTTTTCTGTACCTGGCTGGACTGACAGGAAGTGCTCTCTCAGTGAGCACCTACTTTCAGTCTGGCCGGGTACAGGAAACAGAAGCTCCTGAAATGCGCTGCGCTCCGCCACGCTACACTCAGTGGTGTATACACACTAACAGCCACACACACTCAATGACAAACACACAGACGTCACTGACAGACACAGACTCACTGATCTGACACACACTCATTCATTGACAGACACACACTCAATCACAAACATACTCTCACTGATTTGACAGACACTCACAAACACACACACACACTCACAGGCACACACACATTCATGCAATCATTCACAGACACATACACACACTCACACATACACAGACACACACTCACAGACAAACACATACACAGACACACACACACAGAAAAACTCACAGACAAACACATACACAGACACACACTCACAGACAAACACATACACACACAGACACATACATACACAGACACATACCCACACTCACACATACACAGACACACACTCACAGACAAACACATACACAGACACACACACACAGAAACACTCACAGACAAACACACAGACACACACTCACAGACAAACACATACACACACAGACACATACACACACAGACACATACACACACTCACACATACACAGACACACACTCACAGACAAACACATACAGACAAACACATACAGACAAACACATACAGACACACACTCACAGAAAAACACATACACACACAAAGACAAACACATACACACACACACTGACAGACACATACACACACTCACAGACAAACACACACTCACACATACACTTTCAGACACACACTCACAGACAAACACATACAGACACACACTCACAGAAAAACACACACACACACTGCCAAACACATACACACACGCTGACAAACACATGCACACACACACTGACAGACACATACACACACACACTCACAGACACACACTCACAGACAAACACATACACAGACACACACACTCAGACAAACACACACTCACACATACACTCACAGACACTCACACATACACTTTCAGACACACACAAATTAATAATAATATCCACCCAGCCTCCCTACCTGGAGAGCTGGTGTGGATGTGTCCCTGGGGTCCAGTGGGGCTTCAGTGCGGCTGGCGGCAGCGTTCTAATGAGAGGCGGCGAGGGAGCACTAACCTGTCTGCTCTGCTCCCTCGCGGGCTGTCTGCTGATGCCGGGAGCCGGAATATGACATCATATTCCGGCTCCCGCAGCATCAGCACACGGCGCGCGAGGGAGCAGAGCAGACAGGTTAGAGCTCCCTCGCCGCCTCTCATTACAACGCTGCCGCCCGCCGGGGGTCCAGAAGGTGACCTGGCAGGAGGGAGCGCTTCCCTCCTGCCGGTCACCGAAATCTTGCGCCCTCAGAGCCGGTGCGCCCTAAGGCGGCCGCCTGTGCTGCCTTATGGACGCGCCGGCCCTGTGTGACAAAGTGGGAGGGCTGTGAAAGGGTGTGTGTGAGGTGACAGTGTGTGGGTGGGTTGTGATAAGGTGTGTGTGGGGTGACAGGGTGTAGGGGGGCTGTGATAGGGTGTTTGTGGGGTGACAGGGAGAGAATGTGTCAGCGCATTGTCACGGTAATGCACGGCACTGCTCCGATTCTGGCATTCAAAATGTTCTGCACCCGCCAGAGGTGCAGAACACATGCTCCCTGCCTCCTGTGCCGCCAATGTCTCCCCTACTGCCCCAAGGACATAGCCTCAGTGCAGAGCCACATTAACATAGATTCAGGAGGAGCTCCCGTTTCAGGCCCATACTGTTGTGATAGGTCCACTCGACTGACTAACCTGTTAATCTTGCAGCTGGCTACTGCCTCTCCTCCTGGATGAGCTCTGGGTGAACTGCAGCGTTTGAGTAGCAAGCCAAAGGGGCTGCATTGGCTGAGAAGTTGAGACAAGCTCAATATAAATTGCAAGTGTGAAGTACAATTAAAGGGAGTGCTCCTAATCTCAGCTTGTTACCTGTATAAAAGACATCTGTCCACAGAAGCAATCAATCAATCAGTTCCAAACAAAGAGTTGTCCAAGGATGTCAGGGACAATATTGTAGACCTACACAAGGCTGGAATGGGCTACAAGACCATCGCCAAGCACCTTGGTGAGAAGGTGACAACAGTTGGTGCTATTTTTCGCAAATGGAAGAAAAACAAAATAACTGTCAGTCTCCCTCGTTCTGGTGCTCCATGCAAGATCTCACCTCGTGGAGTTTTAATGATCATGAGGAATCAGCCCAAAACTACATGGGAGGATCTTGTTAATGATCTCAAGGCAGCTGGGACCATAGTCACCAAGAACAATTGATAACACACTACGCCGTGAAGGACTGAAATCCTGCAGTGCCCGCAATGTCCCTATGCTCAAGAAAGCACATGTACAGGCCTGAACATCTGAATGATTCAAAGGAGAATTGGGTCAGAAGTGTTGTGGTCAGATGAGACCAAAATTGAGCTCTTTGGCATCAACTCAACTTGTCGTGTTTGGAGGAGGAGGAATACTGCCTTTGACCCCAAAAACACCATCTCCACCGTCAAACATGGAGGTGGAAACATCATGCTTTGGGGGTGTTTTCCCGCTAAGGGGACAGCACAATTGCACTGCATCAAAGGGACGATGGACAGGGCCATGTACCGTCAAATCTTTGGTGAGAACCTCCTTTCCTCAGCTAGAACATTAAAAATGGGTGACAATGACCCAAAACACACAGCCAAGGCAACAAAGGAGTGACTCAAGAAGAAGCAAATTAAGATCCTGGAGTGGCCATGCCAGTCTCTAGACCTTAATCCCATAGAAAATCTGTGGAGGGAGCTGAAGGTTCAAGTTGCAAAACGTCAGCCTCAAAACATTAATGACTTGGAGAGGATCTGCAAAGAGGAGTGGGACAATATCCCTACTGAGATGTGTGCAAACCTGGTGGCCAACTGCAAGAAACGTCTGATCTCTGTGATTGCCAACAAGGGTTTTGCCACCAAGTACTAAGTTGAAGGGGTCAAATACTTATTTTACTCATTGACATGCAAATCAATTCCTACCTTTTTTGACATGCATTTTTCTGGATTCCATTTATGGTTATTCTATCGCTCACTGTTAAAATACACCTACCATTAAAATTATAGACGGATCATTTCTTTTGTTATTCTATATGGAAGTACGTACATGAGAATTTGAGAAAGACTGGTTGAAAGAAAAGCCCAGAGTAAAAGAAACTGGAAATAGAGCCCGGTGAAATGAAAAATGGTAAGAAATACAATGGCATCAAATGTAGATGAAAAAGGAAACATCTAACTGATATTCTGCAGTTATTACATTACACACACACACACACACACATATATATATATATATATATATATATACAACAAGCATATGTTACACCAACATATACATACAGCAGACACATTACATACACTAATATGACTCACACAATATACACATATTCTTTTTAAATCACTCACTTTAAAACTGCAGATCCAATACACATTTATGTGTTTCGGGCAAACATTTATTCACACTCAAAATGAATTTTCAATTTAAGTACATATATCAGAGAGTTATACACTAACCACCCAACAGTAGTAAACTGAAATGCATATTGCAAAATTGAGGCTATTGTAGATTACAATTTAGAGAATGTCTCCAAATCAGCTATTTGCACCTTAATTTTGCCATTTCAATTTCAGTTCACTTGATTTTGTAGTATATTAAATACACCCCCATATTGCATATAGAAGGAAGGTTGGATAAACTTGGTTAGACATAGAGCAGCAAAACAACAGACAGTTTTATACAGGACTGATCTTTCCAATTTGCATACAATTTATATATGCCCACCATTTATAATTTTTATGGAAACTTGGGTATAGTTTTAGATATGTCTGCAAAATCCAGTTAAAGGAGCATTCCAAGCACCATAACCTCTACAGTGTGATGTAGTGGTTATGATTCTAGGATTGCCCTATTGCCCCCTATTCGTAAGTAGTCCAAACATTTTAGAACGGCCTGACTATTTCTCATGACATAACCACTAATACCATAACCACTAAAGTGCTCTGCAGTGGTTAAGGTGCTTGAAGTGTACCTTTAATATACACATGTAATTAGGCCGATCAAAACATTCAACTCCAGGCCCATGAGGTCTTAATCCGGCCCTGCCTCAGTGGCTGGCTTTAAGGCAAACCCGGCCCTGGGTGTGGGCAGTGCTGCCTAAGAGCACATGAAGGCTTTAAATGCTGGCCAATAATACAAGGTAATTCCCATTTAGTGTGCAATAAGAGAGGGCTTAATTGTGTCATATTAATTTATTATTCTAGAAGAGTGCCTCTTTATCTCTTAGTAGAATATGCTGGTCCACTGTAATTTGTTATACGTCACCCCTCTTCTGTGTAGGTCATGGCACAAGCTGTTTCTTTTGAATATAATGTGTTTGACCTCAGCTCTTTGTGTTCATGGTTCACCATTGTAAGGAAACACTTGCTGACTCCATCTGATAAGGACTGTAATAAGATTTTTGAGGAAGCTGAAATCTTGAGACTCCACAGCCCATTGTTAATGTTTGATTAGAGACTAAACAGCCAGGAACTGATTCCGTTATACAGGGAGCCAGTAAATGTGAGAGTGAGTCTTTAGATGTAAGAATATACTGTAGTAAATGAAACCTCAGAGGAGTAAGGCCTTAAAATGTATTAATTGTATCCAGACAATGAGAAAAAAAAATGGACCATCTAGATTATCTCTTCTGTTTTCTCCCAATGACACGTTTATATAAAAGTAGAGGAAGATAAAATAAAACTAATTTTAGATGGAAATCTGAGGATATTCCCAGTAAAAAGCCTACATTTTCTCCAACATATTTTTCAATAGTTTTGTTAAGGTTTACAATGCTCCAGAAAAGGATGCTTCTAGAAAGATGATAGTGGAACAGCAATGGCTGTTTTAATGTGGAATCTGCCTAAATGTGTAAATGTGAGTCCATTGTTCTCAACTACCACTCTTCCACTACAAGGCACTCAGAAGGGAGATTTGTAGGATTGCAAGGAGTATAAAATCATGTTTTTAACTAAGAAGAACCACTAAATTACATATAAGATAAGGTGATTTTCCTAATGTACTCTATTTTATATGAAAAACGTTAGATAACTATCTATAAAAGGATAAACCAAATCAGCTGTAGATCGATTAACCATGCATAAATATAATAAAGCACTGTAAATGTGGTGTAACTCATGTATGAGAAAAGGATTGGCCAGGTTCCACCGCTGATTGAAACTTAAAGGGACACTAGTCACCAAAACAACTATATCTTAATGAAGCAGTTTTTGAATACAGATCATGCCTCTGGTATCCTTTTCATCATAGGCCTTGTTGACCGCTCTCCAAATACAGCACTTATGGTTGTGACCATAAAGCTCTATTTTGGTCTCAGAAGCTGTGAGGCATGTCAAGGTGTTGACGGGCATATTGTAACTGGGCTTCTTTCTGGCAACTTGATCGTACAGCTCATTTTTGTTCAAGTATCATCGTATTGTTCTCCTTTAACCCCTTAAGGACCAAATGTCTGTCATGTGTCCTTAAGAGGTGAAACAACCACACTGTCTTTTTCCAGAGCAGGCTGCATGTATCCTGGGGTTACCTGGTTTTTTTTTTTTTGTATCCCGAACAATTGTTCTGGAAGTTGTGGCCAAAATCTTTCTTGGTCTACCTGACCTTCTCTTGGTATCAAGAGATCCCCGAATTTTCCACTTCTTAATAAGTGGTGGGACAGTACTGACTGGAATTTTCAAAGCTTTGGATATCATTTACATCCTTTTCTAACTTTATAAAATTCCATTACCTTGTTATGCAGGTCTTTTGACAGTTCTTTTCTGCTCCCCATGGCTCAGTATCTAGCCTGCTTAGAGCATCCATGTGGGAGCTAACAAACTCATTGACTATTTATACACAGACACTAATTGCAATTTAAAAATCCACAGGTGTGGGAACCTTTAATTGCCATTTTAACCGGTGTCACATTGTGTGTCTGTAACAAGGCCAAACATTCACGGGTATGTAAACTTTAGATCAGGGCCATTTGGGTGATTTCTGTTATCATTATGATGTAAAAAGGAACCAAACAACTATGTGATAACAAATTGCTTCATATGATCACTATCCTTCAATTTGCATTATCAGTCATATTTTCAAAATCAATGCCACAATTTCACAATTTCTGCCAGGGTATGCAAACTTTTGAGCACAGTTGTATATATATTATTGGTATTTTTTCTAATTAAAAAGATTGGTCCTTTCAGAATAAAAAAAATAATAATTATACAGTAAGCATACTCACATGCAGGCACAGACAATCTCACTGACACAATCTCATTGATACACATAAGCTCACTGACATAAAAACACAAGCTCACTGATGCACACAGATAAGCTCAATGACAGACAATGTCAAAATCATACACAAACTTTGTACAGACAAATTCCCTTGTATACACACATAAGCTTACTATGGACAAACTCACTGGTATACAAGCAAAAGCCAACGACATACAAGCTTACTTTTACATACACATGCTCACTACAGACAAGCTCACTGACACACACATGCTCACTAAAGAAATGCTCACTGACACAGACACAAGCTTACTACAGACAAGTTTAGTGAGAAACTCACACAAGCTGATTTACAGATAAGCACACTGACACACAGGTTACCTGTAGAAGAGATCACTGACACACACATTCTCCCTACAGAATAGCTCATTGACATACATATGCTGACTACAGACAAGCTCACTGTCACACACATGCTCCCTACAGAAAAACTCACTGACACACACATGCTCACTACAGACAAGCTCATGGTCACACACATGCTCACTACAGACAAGCTCCGTGACACACACACGCAAGCTTACTAGACAAGCTCACTGACACACACATGCTCACCACAGACAAGCTCACGGTCACACACATGCTCACTACAGACAAGCTCAGTGACACACACACACACACACAAGCTTACTAGACAAGCTTGCTGACATTCATTCACACACCCACACACAGGCTCACTAAAGAAAAGATCACTGACAAATATGGTTCTTACAGAAAAGTTCACTACAGACAAGCTCACTGACACACACACATGATTACAACAGACAATCTCACTGATGCTCAGACATGCTTACTACAGACAAGCTCACTTACTAGCTGGCACTAAACGCTGTGGCAGCCATTTTTTACCTCTTTCAGCAGGCGTGTTTGTGACGAGACCAATCTCGCCACATTGCATTGGAGAAGCCTGGTTGCCTGCCTGTTGCCTCTGGACTGTGGCCCCATGTTAAAAAGCCTTATTTTCCTCTGCAGAAAAGGCTTGTTGGTGCCTTTCTGCCCGGCGGTCGGTAGATTCAATCTACCGAATTAACAACCGAATGATTGGACCACCTGTATTGCGAGTGTGTCGGCAATTTACCTCCCAGAAGCTGCGGTTTACCGCAGCTTAATTGACGAATACTGGGTGGCCTTTGTTCGTTTGCCGAACATGTGGAGGCGGCCATTTTAAAGTCCCAAACGGCCAGTGGTGTTCAGCGCCCAAACTATGGAACTAGAAACGGACACTTATTTGCGCGAATACCGCTGAGCCGTCAGCCTCCCTACTTCTGCCTTCGGTCATTTAACCGACTGCCTGTTCATTTGGTAGTTTATCTGTATGAACAGCATCACCCTAGATAGCCATGCCATGGAGCCTATTCGTATAACGAAAGACTATGGGAAAGACTTTGGCTCCATGGCGATTAAACTGTATGTATGTGATCTGAGCGCCATTCGGTAATAATGTGCGCTCAGATCTAAGCTATCTGGGGATAGGTAGAATGTATATGTTTTATTCATTATTTTCAACATTGTGTATTTTTGTGTCTTTTTACTCACTTGTGCTTATTGGAGTTTTGCCTCTGTCCTTGGAGATAATTGGATTACTTCCCAATTATCTCCAGGATAGAGGGGAGGGATTGTAATGTACTGTGGGAGTTTTTTAACCCTGTATGCCTGTGATTAGTCATTTTACCATTTGTGTCCCAGTCTTCCATCTGGTCCCCTAGGGGAGTGTCCCCCAGGTGGAAGACCTGCATGAATATCGGGCAGGTAGCCCACATTAAACCAGACCCCTGCTTGACCCTCAACACGGAGCTCTGTCTCGTCTTTGGGGGGATTTACTGTATGCTGTTAGAGACTGATTGCCAGGAGTGTAAGCCGCTTGGGTGCTTTTCCTGTTCGTCTGCTAGCAGCTATTTGTGAGGTTCCGGTTCGGGAGTTTGGAGTGCTATTTTGTATGCAGTTCGGGAGTTTGGAGCATTCCCTTTTATTCAGTTTGGGAGGTTGGTGTTCTACAGTAGCTGTGCCTGTATCTGTGCAAGGGGAAGATCTTCTAAACGAGGGTTTAACCCTTTTATGCTCGGGGTGCCGTTACAGTGTTTAGAAGCTTAAATGCTGAGGAAGAGCCTGTGTGTGGGCAGAGCTTGCATGCAGGAGGAGGGGCTTAAATGCCTGTGTGGTGCTGAGAATTGTGAAAGCAGACTGACAGTGCTCCCTCCGGCCACCAGCCCCAGCATTTTCCTCCTTAATTCCCTCGGACTGACACAGGCTGTCACAGTCTGAGGGGAAAATCATTAAAAGAGCATTAGTCTAATGACCAGGGCTCTCTGACTCCACGTGCCACAGCCCACCAGGAAATTTCCCGGTATCCTGGTGGGCCAGTCGGACCCTATTCCAGAGCAGCCCCCCCACAGAGCCATGCTATAGAGCGTCTGAAAAGTCCTGCAATTGTTTTGTGCTGTGCAGGCAAATTGAATGACACCCTGCATTTGCTGGTGTCTGCACAAGTGGGATATTAAAGACAGAGCCTGCTTTAGGCCTTTAGGTGCCCTGTGTGAAAAACCTTAACAGTGCACCTCCCTGGCAACATCTCCTCATCCAATACTTCCCACCATTTAAAAAGTGCCAAGCCCTCATTACGTAGATGTTATGTGTTGAAATAATTTCTGAGAGTATTATACCACCTGCCTCCTGGATGCATATACAACATGTACACATAGATAAACATACAAACACAAAGATTTTCTACTTTGGAGCTTCTATGATACTACTGAGTTGCACTGCTTTGGAGCTCTTAGTTTTCCACATTTGCATTTCTTAACTTAGTGAGTTAAGGCCCTGGTAGTTGCGAACTGTGTGAGGATCCTGGAGCCACTGTTGCCGTGTCTCTCTGTCTACCGGCACAGCTCACATACCCCAAAGGCTGGCCCTGACTAGAGAACAAAGGGCAAGGAAAGAGTATTATGCATGCCTTTGGAGACTGCTTGTGGGATTAGGTGTCTGTAGAGGGGCTGTTTATTATGTGGAATGTATAACAAGCTCAATTTCTGTTGTGTTTGTGCTGTAATATGTGTGGCTAGAGGATAGAGTGTATGTGTGATTGTATAGGGTATCTAGTGTGTGTGTATGAACATGGAATGTAGTGTGTATACAGCATGTGGTGTGTGTGTATATGGAATGTGGGATATAGTGTGTGTATGTAGATGATGAAGTGTAAGTGCACAGGGGATGTTGTGAGTGTGTATGTATTGGGGTGTAGTGGGTTTGTATATATAGGGGATGTAGTATGTGTGCGTATATAGTTGCTATATGCATGTGAAGGATGTAGCATGTGTAGGGAATGTAGTGCATTTGCTGGGGATGGTAGAGTGTGTGTTTAAGGAAGGTAGTTTGTGTGTGTTAGTGCATGTAGTGTGTGTCATGGAACTACCAGCAGTGCAGCCAGAGTGTGTGTATGTTAGTGTGTATCTGTGCATCAGTGTGTATTAGTGTGGGCATCTGTGAGAATAATTACATCATTTATTTGGGGTTCACCAGATGCCAGGCACAACTTCCAGGAGACCTGGAAGCTATTGCACTGACCCTCTGGTAGAACCCATGGACTAAGTCCTGCAGTGCAAGGCTAGCTCGGTGCAAGAGAAGGTGACCGGTGCCCTTAATATTTGTTCACAAACAGTTTGACTACTTATCCCAAAATGATGCCAGGGGACTCCTAGCAATATAACTACTAAAATTAGATGTATACATTTCTCCTGCATTTCTTTTTTTTTTTTTATATTCTTTATTTTTATTGTGCGCAAAGATTGACAGATCAGCCTTGGTACGCCACAACAGCGGTATCAAGGTACGAATGGAACATAAGTATGCATTAAAGATTGTGACATTTGCAAGTCAGGCACATTTTGTTTTTTGTAAAGCAAACATTCAACTGGTACATCACTGCGTTTGGAATAATATCAAGCTGATGAAACTCATTAAACTGCTGCGCCTTGCTTTTAAGTAAGTACTAGATATTTAGGATCAAGCTGAAGTTGTTCACGGATGCTACTATGTATGCACAGGAATATTAACAGAAAAAACATTTTTATGATATATAAATGTTAGAGACAAAATAAGTGTATGAGATGCCTATTCAGCCAGCAGAGGTAGCATTATGCTGTGTATTACAGGCTTGTAGTTCAGATGTTTGCCTCTTAATTGTATTAATAGGTGTAAACAATATGTTTTGCCCAGGAGCTCAGCTTGTAACCTGCCGGTTCTATATAGTGTTTTAAGTTGAATAGCTAGCTATGTGGTGCGACTGGGTATGTTAATTAACTTTCAAAAAGAAGCAAAACATGGCATATATAGAGACAGCACAATTCGAAGTAGTAGTTACAGTCATTAAGGTGAGATGACATGCTGACCTGGCTATGTGTATTGATGGGATCTCATCAGGGTGTCAGCCTTTGGGGATTGTTGGGTACTGGTGAGGTAATGGGCTCTGATCCTTTCTGTCTTGTGTGATCAGTCGCGTTTGAAGTACGGGTCTCGGCTGCCGTGTGGTGGGGTGGTATCCCTCTCTCCTGCATTTCTTAATGTAATAAACCTATTTCAAATCTTTAAGCACTTTCTTTACTGCTGTTTTGCTCAGATTTAAACCTAGATCCCAAGTGATTCAGCACTAACAGAGCCCAGTAAAATTAAATTCAAAGGGCCAACAATTTTACATTGGGTCTTCACACTCTAAACATGGTCATGGTTATCATAAACCCATGTTCCTTATATAAACACTTCCCTCTAGCTTTCTATTGTTGATAGATGCAGAAAAGTATGTCTAAAGCTCACAAAAGAGGAGTTTTTAATTAGATCAGACAATAAAAATAAAGACCCATAAACATTAGCATTGTGAAGTCAGGAACCAAACACTGGGAATTACACGGAAATAAAGTTTCTTGTTATTGTTGTGAATACAATTGGAAGCAAAGGGAATGGGTGCAGTTTTGAGAAGTAAAGTCAGGCGTCTTCCTGGGTAGGGGGGTGGGAATCCATCCCTTGGAAAGATATACTGTGAATACAAGCAGCTGTTAAGAAGGCTAAACTAAGCTTATCACTTTGTTGTGTGAGGTCTTGACTTATTCTTGTAAGGGTACAGGAAGTTGCTTGTATGAGATGTAATGAGAAGTACTTAAAAGGGGGAAGCTCCCTTTATAATGAATGATTCTATAAGAATATTAGATTGAGGAGGTAGAGGAAGCGTCTCATAAAGAGGTATTGTGTGCTGTTTAAGAAACATGTAGACATGCAGAATAGGAATGAGTATACACTAGTGATATTTACATGTGGACAGTAATTGCCTACATGGAATTTAAAATATAAATACAGGCTTAATGGGCATCTACAATATATTTAACTTACTGTAAAGCTACAGGACACTTAAAGGGACACTATAGTCACCTGAACAACTTTAGCTTAATGAAGCAGTTTTGGTGTATAGAACATGCCCCTGCAGCCTCACTGCTCAATCCTCTGCCATTTAGGAGTTAAATCCCTTTGTTTATGAACCCTAGTCACACCTCCCTGCATGTGACTTGCACAGCCTTCCATAAACACTTTCTGTAAAGAGAGCCCTATTTAGGCTTTCTTTATTGCAAGTTCTGTTTAATTAAGATTTTCTTATCCCCTGCTATGTTAATAGCTTGCTAGACCCTGCACGAGCCTCCTGTATGTGATTAAAGTTCAATTTAGAGATTGAGATACAATTATTTAAGGTAAATTACATCTGTTTGAACGTGAAACCAGTTTTTGTTTCATGCAGGCTCTGTCAATCATAGCCAGGGGAGGTGTGGCTAGGGCTGCATAAACAGAAACAAAGTGATTTAACTCCTAAATGACAGTGAATTGAGCAGTGAAATTGCAGAGGAATGATCTATACACTAAAACTGCTTTATTTAGCTAAAGTAATTTAGGTGACTATAGTGTTCCTTTAAGTATGCACTTTTAGAATGCTTTTAGAATCTTTTCCTTTAAAATTATGGGTTGATTTTTGAGGGAGGTTTCTTTAACAATTTGCAAATGTATTAAAGGTAAGACAGCGTATTATCCTTAAAGGGTTACTCTTACCCTTTTTAAGACTTATTTTTTTAAAATTGAAATGCCCTATTGCGCATTGCTGACTAGGCCCCACCGTTCAAAACTTACCTGTAATCCAGCAGAGGTTAAGCTCTCCACGCTTCTTCTGACGTCACCAAGGGCCTTGCATGTGGCCACCTCAGGGCACCTGCTTACCTTGATGTCAGGTGCCTGCTCTGCCACTAAAAGCCGGTGACCCGAGGAGAGGGGATGGAGCAGGTAGGCTTGGGGCATCTCGCACCCTCTGTGATGCCGGGAGCCGGAATATGACGTCATTCCGGCCCCTGGGATACTAAACGGCGCGCTGGAGGAGTGAGGAGCTGCCATACACTGGACCCCAGGGAGGTGTGTGTCTGTCAGTGAGTGTATGTATGTCAGTGAGTGTCTGTCTGTCTGTGTGTATGTCTGTCTGTCAGAGAGTGTCTGCCTCTGTGTGTGTGTGTGTCTATCAGTGAGTGTCTGACTGTGTGTGTGTCTGTCAGTGAGTGTCTGACTGTGTGTGTGTGTCAGTGAGTGCCTGTGTGTGTGTCTGTCAGTGTGTGTGTGTGTGTCTGTCAGTGAGTGTCTGTGTGTAAGTGTGTCTGTCTGTCAGTGAGTGTGTGTGTATGTCAGTGAGTGAATGTATGTATGTCAGTGAGTGTATGTATGTGTATGTCAGTGTGTGTGTGTGTGTCTGTCAGTGAGTGTCTGTGTGTGAGTGTGGGGGGTCTGTCTGTCAGTATATGTCTGTCAGTGAGTGAGTGTATGTATGTCAGTATGTGTGTCTGTCAGTGAGTGTGTGTGTCTATCTATCAGTGAGTGTCTGTGTGTGAGTGTGTGTGTCTGTCTGTCAGTGAGTGTGAGTGTCTGTCAGTGAGTGTGTGTGTGTGTGTGTGTCTGTCAGTGAGTGATTGTATATCTGTCAGTGAGTGTGTGCTTGTGTGTCTGTCAGTGAATGAGTGTATGTCTGTCTGTCAGTAAGTGCCTGTGTCTGTCAGTGAGTGAGTGTGTGTCTGTCAGTGAGTGTATGTCTGTCAGTGAGTGTATGTCTGTCAGTGACTTTCTGTGTGTGTGTCAGTGGGTGAGTGTGTGTCTGTCAGTGAGTGAGTGACATGGGGAGGCGGCAAAATGGATCTTTGCCTAGGGCGGCAGAAATCCTTGCACCGGCCCTGTGTGCAACATCTGCACATACAGACTCATATCACCATGACCACTTTAAATCACAGAAGTGGTCATGGTGTTTGGAGTAACCCTTTAATATTTGTGTTGTAAGTTGTCCCCTTTTTGAATAAAACATATCTACAGATTTTCTCTTAATTTTTTTTTTTTACTTAGAGATTTCTTTTATTAGAATTTTTATTGGATACATTGCAGCATACAGAAGTGTAAACAACAAAAACATTCGCATTACATTGTGGTTGCACAGACGTGCAACGACGTTGTAACATCGTTGCAATACCCGTATAGTAAAAGGTTTAACGTCAAAACAACAAATAAATGAACAGGTAATCAGGACATAACCACATCTTATATAGCGACATATTTGGGATTTCACTGGATTGTCTCCTGGATAGCCAGGCCAGCTGAGTTCCATAGAATATGAATGTGACCATGCAGTGGAATTTGCCATGTTAGATGATCAGCATTTAACCAGGGTCGCATCTCATAAGGGTGCCGGATGGAAAATGGGAAATAAGGAACAAGAGATGTAAGTGGGGGTCCCATTGCCCTGATGCATAGTACGAGACCCATGAGTTCATATTTGTGTATGGGTGTGGTGCCTATTTAAGGAGAAGGCTGTGAGTTCCTCCATACGTCTAACATCCTCCACCTTGTCCCTCCACTCCCAGTGAAGGTGTGTGAGGACACCTCCAATGTAGCGGGATAAGGGATTTAGCTGCTGTCAACATTAAGGGGAGGCTCGAACATTTCAGCGTATGAAGCGGAATATCAGTGTGAAGTAAAAAAATGGCCAGTGGTTCCATAGGAAGGAGGAGCCCACTAATCTGCTTTATAATTGGAAGTACCACCTCCCAAAACCTCCTACTTGGTAAGCATTGCCACCAGATGTGTAGCATGGGTTCCTTGTCAGTGCCACATAAGCAACATACATCTGGGCTTGTAGGGTCCCACTTGTTGATCTGGTCCGGGGTGTAATACCATCTAGTCAATAGCTCTAAATTAGTTTCCAGCTGTTTGGAGCTGGTCGTCATTGGGTATGTGATTTGGAAGATTTTTTAGCATTGATGAGTCGTCAGGGAAATTTGTAGCTCCTGTTCCCACAGTTTAGTGTATGACGGTAGAGAGTCAGGTTTTGTGTCACCTATTAGTTTATAATACATCGAGAGTAAGCGTTTTGGGGTCCTCGAGGTACAACACAGTGTCTCGAAAGTGGTGATGGGGCATATATCGTCGGTCGGGTGAAAGAGGGTTTTGAGATAGTGAGTAAGTTGATGGTGTTTAAACTCGTCTTGAAAATTAATGGGTCATGAGGAAATTTATGAGTCCAAACGTAAATTAGAATATGTACTGGTGAGATCTGTAAGAAGAGGTGAGCAAGGGAGAGAAATGGCTGGGTGAGACCTGAGTTTACGTAAAATTGAAAGCGTTGGTGTTATCGTAGGGTGGTGTGTTAGGCATAGGGAACCACTACCATCTTCCTTCCTATGAACCGGTGCCGTAAGAAAACTGGTCTCGAGTGATTTCCAAGGGTTTGTCAATGTCATTATTGGCACATTCCCTAATCCTTGTAAAGGCATTTGCTTGGTAGTATCTCTGCGATGTCTAGATAGGCCTACGTAATTGAGGCAGGGTTTTTTGTTCATCCACACAAAACCCAGACATTGAGACTGTTAAAAAAATGTCTAGGGATGTGTATTGTAAGAGCTGTGATGAGGTAGTGTACCCTGGTTAGAACGTTCATTTTCAGGACATTAATGCATTCCTTCCATGAGATGGTGGGCTTATTCCACTGCAGGAAGTCAGCTTTTATCAACTGCAACAGGGGGGAAAGTCAGCTTGAAACAAGTCCAATGTAGAGGGAGTCATTTTAATGCCTAAATATGTGAGTGAAGTCTTAGCTTCCCTAAAGGGGTAGGTGCAGTTAATGTTGCCACTAAGTTTAGCTGGAACTTTTATAGACACAAACTCCGATTTATTATAGTTAATCAAGAATAACGATAAGGTGCCATATCATTTAATTTCCTGGACTAATTCTGAAAGGGAATTTAGAGGGTTGGTCAGGGAGAAAAGCAGGTCATCCGTATATGCAGTAATTTTGTAAACTGAGCCCCCTCCGGCGAATCCAGAGATGTTGGCATTTGCTCTGACTGTGTTTAGGAAGGGTTCTAGGGCAAGTGCGAACAGCATGGGGGAGAGCGGGCAGTCCTGGCGGGTGTAGTTTTTTGATATGTACAGATTCCGATAGTAATCCGTTGACTCATATACGAGCAAACAGCTTGGAGTAGATGGCATCGATCCATGCTCTTCATCATGGACCAAATCCCAAATGTCTTAGGACCGCTCTCAGGAAGGGCCAGTTCACCCGATCAAATGCCTTTTTGTCATCTGTTGACAAAAAAAGAGAGCCCAGAGTGTGTTGCTGCGTGAAGCAGATTAACTACTTTAGTGGTATTTTCCTTGGCTTCCCTAGATGTGACAAAGCCCACCTGATCAGGATGGACCAGCACCCCCATAAGAGGACCCAACCTGCCAGCCAGTATAGAGGGGAATATTTTTAAATCATTATTCAGTAATGATATGGGGCGGTAGCGCCCGCATAGTTCAGGGTCTTTACCCGGTTTTGTTAGTAGGGTGACATATGCTTCTAATGTTTGCATCTGTGTTCGGAGTCTCATGGGGTAAGACATTAAAAGCGTGAAGAATGTACGGGGCGAGTACGGGGAGACATTTTTGTAGTACCTAACGGTGAGGCCGTCAGGGCTGGGGCTCTTATTTATGGGTGATTTTTGACTGCTGAGGTGAGTTCGTCATTTGTAATGGGGTTGTCTTAAGAGTCGGCTGTGTCCAGACCTATCATTGTTTGAAGGTGAGCAGTCAAGCATCGTGCCAAAGGGCTATCTGAGGTCCATTCTGGGTAGTTGTTTGAGGGGATGCTGTAAAATTTAGTGTAGAATTTGTGAAATTCCTGGGCGATATATTCCAATTTGTGTATTAGTCGTCCATCCGTGTTTCTAATTTTAGAGATAAAAGTCAACTGATATCTCTGTTTCAGTTTTCGTTTAGCTTCCAGAAGCAGTTAAATGGTTGTGGCATCTCTGGGGCTATGGAGAGAGTGGTCATAGCATGGTCTGACCACGTAATGGGTGCGATGGACGTGTGGGTAAGTAAGTGCAAATGTCTATGTCAGGAGGAGAAGATCTATACGTGAATAGGAGTAAACATAGATAGTAATATAGGAGGAGAGAAACACTGTCCAAAAAGTAATAAATGATCAAAATTAAAACATAACTTTTAATTGTGAAAAATCAGTAATAAATGTGTGAAAAAGAAGAATCACTCTCAGAGAACCCACTGGTATATACAGGGATTGAAGAAGAGAAAATAAGTTTAATAAAACAATTATTAAACTAATTGACACAAAACGTGAGTGTCAATATAGACAGTCCAAAACGAAAGCAGAATGTCTAGCCTCAGGTATCAGCTAACAGATAAAACCGTAACTGTTCAATGTTGCAATATAAATGATTAACTATGTATGCAATGGCAACAGCCCAGATTACGTTAGTATGATACGTACTATACGTACTAGGAAATCACCTAACAGATAACTCTATACGTGAATAGGACTGTTTAGCATGATAGAAGAAGGTATAATCCTTCACTAGAGGGTTTTGGATATGCCAACAATCAATAAGTTGGTGTGAATGTAAAAGCGCCCTGATTTTGCGTCTGTGTCATAAGTCCAGTTTCATGAACTACATATGAGGTTGTGGACTACATTAACATGACATTCAGTCAACTCTAAGACCAGTTAAGTATTATGGAAATTTGCCCACAAATATTTAAAGTGTTATAGTTAATTATCATTCGCAATAAGCACATTTCTCCATATCCCTCTTGTACCCAATACAGCATATATTATCCCTTGCACTCTCTGCAGTCCCTACTATCCCCTGCACCCACTACAGCGTCTCTCCCCTATGCACTCACTACAGCCCCTATTACCCCCTGCACCTACTACATCCTCGATCTTCATGCACCCTCTACAGTCTCCATTATCCCCTGCACCCACTGCAGCCCCTCTCCCCTATGCACCCACTACAGATCCTATCACCCCCTGCATGCACTAAAGACTCTATTACCCCCTGCACCTACTACATAATCTATCCCCTCTAGATCCAGGCCTGGAGTTGAGCTGGACATAATTAATTTAAAGTCCGAATTAGTGATGTCGCGAACATAAAATTTTCCGTTCGCAAATGGCGAACGCGAACCTCCACAAATGTTCGCGAACGGGCGAACCGGGCGAACCGCCATAGACTTCAATAGGCAGGCGAATTTTAAAACCCACAGGGACTCTTTCTGGCCACAATAGTGATGGAAAAGTTGTTTCAAGGGGACTAACACCTGGACTGTGGCATGCCGGAGGGGGATCCATGGCAAAACTCCCATGGAAAATTATATAGTTGATGCAGAGTCTGGTTTTAATCCATGAAGGGCATAAATCATCTAACATTCCTAAATTGTTTGGAATAACGTGCTTTAAAACATCAGGTATGATGTTGTATCGATCAGGTAGTGTAAGGGTTAAGCCCGCTTCACAGTGACAGACCAAACTCCCCGTTTAACGCATCGCAAACAACCGCAAACAGTCCATTTGCACAACCGCAAACTCCCCATTTGCACAAGGTTGGATACCAAGCTAGCCATGTCCCGTTCCTTGTCCTCACTGATGTCATTGAAGGTCTCTTCCTCCACCCAGCCACGTACAACACCAAGGGTCCCCGAAAGGTGACAACAAGCCCCCTGTATTTTTTTTTTAAATGTACACTACTGGTACACCAGATATGAGTTGCACTGGTGTGACACTGTGCCCTGGCAGGCCCTGAAACACACACCTGTGAAGGAAACTGACTGCTATTATATTACAGTCCAAAAAGTTTATTTTTTTTTTAAATGCAAGCTATTGTGACACCAGATATGAGTGGTGGCACTGGGCAAGTGGGCACAGTATACGCTGTGAGCCTGTCACACACGCTGTCAGGCAGGCAACTGCAATTAGATTACACAGAAAAAAAAAAAGCAGACTGATGTTCTAGCCCTAAAAAGGGCTTTTTGGGGTGCTGTCCTTACAGCAGAGATCAGATGAGTCCTTCAGGACTTTAGTGGACACTGAATACACTAGCCTAGCTATCGATTTCCCGTTTAAATCAGCAGCAGCTACACTGTCCCTCCTCTCACTAAGAATGCAGCTTCCGGGGGGCGGGGCCTAGCTGTCATGGAGGAAAGACGCACTTTGTGTGAGCTCCCTCAATATCTCACTTTAAGCAGCTATCAACAAGCGAATTTCACCCCAGAAGGGGATGACCCAGCAATGTTGCTCCTACCTGACCGACCCGACATGCTTAATAGTGGTCAGCAACTCGACAGAGTCTTACTTACTTCCGCGTGGCAAGTGTGGCCTGGTGCTCAACGGGCGGGAGAGGCGGCTGATCTCCCGATTCCCGGGAGCAGCTACTTCCCGGCAGGAGCTCCGTTACCCCCCCTCGGACCAGTGGGGGTTATCCTGGTCCACCCCTGAGAGGCTGTCTGGAGCTAATGGACGCACAGAGCACAGCCGCCCAGGCTGACATACTGATCTGCGACTCTCCCAATATGGCGGCAGCCGCGTGTCCTCCTGCTATCAGCAAAGCATGGCAGGATATTGAGTCTAAGCTGGACAGACACTTTAATCAATTTTGGAAGCAAATAACAAGCAGGAAGCCCCAACAAGCTCCACCACAGCCCCAACAAGCTCCACCACAGCTAAGCGAAGCAGTCCCCATTAAAATCCACCAACGCAAAAGGCGTTGAAGACGGGACCGGAGGCACAAACAGAAATGCAGAGCCTGCCCCACGTCAAGCACTCGCCTCCACCTTAAGCCACCACAATCCCGCACCGGACGTGAAGCACCACCGGGACATATCCGACCACCCGACAAAACAAGCTTCCACCACTGCAAGCCGCGAACCCGGCACTCAGCCAGAGACTTGCCTTTGTTGTTCCAGGTATCAGGGACTCCCAGGGTCTGCACCTGGCGCCCAGAAGGGATCGGATGAGCACAAGCAGTAAACAGCAGCCTGCCAAGCATGTCCCACTATAGCCGATCCTCCACACCATGCCTTTGATCACATGAACTGCTCTCTGCACATTAACTAATCGTAAAGTAGCAAGCGTTTAAACATGTCATTATTTCACCTCCTAAAGAGTTTATTGTCGTAGTTCCTTACATGCCTTTACCTTAACCGTTCATGTATTATGTTATTCACTAGTCTCATCTCATGGGGCGACTCACACTTGATTTATAACTAGTGGTGGAGCTGCTGCTATAAATACACAGTTGATAACGTGCAAGCTACACCCTAAACATGACAGCCATCTTTCACAACAATGTACTGCTATATACTCATACCCTCAGTGCAACTAGCCATGATATATGCACGTTCAGCCTAGCATGCTCAAATATAACACACTTCTGTCTAAAAAAAATATATATATATAATACAAAAAAATGAATGCAGCTTCAGAATTAATCTAAATTGTATGCTGTCTAGGAGGTGGGAGGGTCTGGGAGGGAGGGTCTGCTGCTGATTGGCTGGAATGTGTCTGCTGACTGTGAGGTACAGGGTCAAAGTTTACTCAATGATGACGAATAGGGGGCGGACCGAACATCGCATATGTTCGCCATCCGTGGCGAACGCGATCAAGCTATGTTCGCCAGGAACCATTCGCCAGCGAACTGTTCGGGACATCACTAGTCTGAATTGCTATATCGGAACATTTTCAAATACTGTGAACAATGTCCAGATTTTGCAGTCCGAATGGCCCTGTACACAGTTGGATGGTTTTGCCATATTTGGTATTAAAGGGAAACTCCAGTGCCAGAAAAACGATCCGTTTTTCTGGCACTGGAGGGTCCCTCTCCCTCCCACCCCCCAATCCCCGGTTACTGAAGGGGTGAAAACCCTCCTCCTTGTGATTAGGTCGGCCGGTGGGCGAGGAGACCTAATGTGCATGCGCAGAAATGCCGCGCATGCGCATTACGTCTCCCCATAGGATAGCATTGAAAAAGCGTGAGGACGTCCAGCGACGCTCTAGCACAGGAAACCTGTGCTAGAAACTAGGAAGTGACCTCTAGTGGCTGTCTAGTAGACAGCCACTAGAGGTGGCGTTAACCCTGCAATGTAATTATTGAAGTTTATGAAAAACTGCAATAATTACACTTGCAGGGTTAAGGGTAGTGGGAGTTGGCACCCAGACCACTCCAATGAGCAGAAGTGGTCTGGGTGCCTGGAGTGTCCCTTTAAGCAATTTGGACTTTAGTGAATAACCTTGTTAGTGTGCTACTTTCATATTTTAGAAAATACGGGTGAGAGTTGGAAGATAGAACTATTATAATATTTATTTATGAATGAATATTTATTTATTCTCAAGTACAATAAAATAATCTTGTCATACTACCAATGTGAAAACATACATGAATACTTATTTTGCAGATGTACATCTGATTTTGCTTTATTCATATTTATGATGTGTAATGCAAATTGTAGATTGAGAAGACAATGTTTTTCAGTTAATTTTGAGCCTGTTTTTCTATGCTTTATTTTCCCGTGACCTGTGTCTTCAGGGTACTCCATTTAGGGACTTTGTCACTCTTTGAAACTTCATCATTCACTGCCCATTTAACCCACTACATGCTAGGACAAAAACATTCCTTAAAGTCCATGGCTATTTATAATCTGTGTATATATATTTTTTCAGTTTTCTCAGAAAAATCTGTCTCATGAGAAAGATTCAGATCCTCACAAAAGGAATTAGATTCTAGAAGCCAAGTTTATGTGGAGTCAGAGTGTGCTATGTAACAATGGTAAAATTAAGTAGTTGCTTTGAGTACCCTTTAATAAATGATATCAAAACCAAGGAAACAAGCTTTATCTTTAGTAACACTCCAAAAGGGGGTAACCCTGAAACCCTGAGAGTTAATCTAGGATTTAGGAATGAAAAAAGAATAAAACAACTTTTATTCATATATAGTTTAAAAATAGCTTTGTGCAAATTCACGCAAATAGTGAATAATCTATGAAAGTGAAAAGATTAACAAAAAACAAAAAAGAAAGAAACAAGGTAATATATGCAATAAAATGTCAGTAAAAAGTAAGGAGGAATATCACCTAAATATCACTAATAGCTCACCTGATAGAAACTGACGGGACTGGATGAATAGAGGAAATAGCTATTTGCCTAGTATCTAAATAACTCTGCTCGTGTAACTAGTATGAGTATCTCTCTGTGCCTTCATTGGCACCTATCTATAGTACAAGCGACTGGCTAAGAAGATCTAACCCCTGAAGACCCTTAACTGTGCCTTCGAGGGCACCTGTCTGTGATCTGAGTGACTTGACTAACATCATTGACTATGTCCTTACAAACACAAAGTTAAAATGCTAGCTATAAAGAATAGTGGATCCTTTTTTGTGGATATCGGATAAGGATAACTGCTGCTCCCTTCCTGCAGCTTGTAATTACTATAAAAGGATCCCACAGAGCCCCTGACGCACGCGTTTCGCCACCAGGCTCATCAGAGGGGAACCGATGTTTGGTAAGTACCCGATAAAATAGGAGGAACTCACATCTCATTGGTCAGATTCAAATTTTGCCCATGAGAGCATAGACCAATTGGGCCTGTACAAAATTTAAGTATGTAATAAAAAATAATAAATAACCCAAAGCACACCAGATTAAGTTTGCATACAAAAAGATTTCTTCATCCAGTGATTTAATAAAAATAGTACAAGAAAAGTGTAAACAGCAGTATTGGCATGTAAACATTAAATCACAAACCCATATGAAGCAACCCCAATGTTTTGGCGTCTAGCCTTCTTCAAGGGAGATTTCCCTTGAACTCCCTTGAAGAAGGCTTAACGTTGGGGTTGCTGTATCTCCTGCTCTGGGTTAGTATGTCTATATCATTATGGGTTTGTGGGATTTATAACTAAGCACTTATCTTTATATTTCATATGCTTCATATGGGTTTGTGTTTTAATGTTTACATGCCAATACTACTGTTTGCACTTTTCTTGTACTATTTTTATTGAATCACTGGATGAATAAATCTTTTTATATGCAAACTTAAATCTGGTGTGCTTTGGGTTATTTATTATTGTGTGCATGCATCTGGTGGGGGAACAGATTCTTCCCATGAAGCACCAAACACCCTTTATACCACACTTTCACCCATATAGAGGTTGAGCGCTCACTATATAATTGTGTATGCAAACTAAATTTAAGTATATCCTGATTGAGGAAAAAATAGGGGGGGGGGGCTGCTTAAACAACGAAGAGGGAGCCAATCAATTTTTTTTATATCGGAAGACTGTGAAAAAATGCTGATACATTGAAATAAATATATATTATAGAATGATATACTCTTAATCAAAGGATGAGTAATATTATCAGTCACAACAATTGAATGTGTGTTGTATTGCTAGTAAGTAGAAATATGTTGATAGAAAATGTAAAAATAAATATTGATTGAAATAAAAGAACCTCTAAAAGAAAAGTTAGATAGAATAACAAAGTTACTCCTAAATGGATATTATAAAAGCAAGGTCAGAGATATAAGGCTTATAGCTAATGGTTATTAACAATGGACTAGATATTAGCAATGGTCTTACTACTAAATATTTGTATTTTTAAATTCAAAGAGCTCCGTTAGAAGATTTCAAATATTGTAAACGAATAATCATTGATTTTGATTAGGTATATAAAACCTTTCGTTTTTAGAGTGTAGTTATATTATATATTAGAGTGTAGTTATACAACGTTACTAGAATGTTGATTCCCTAGATGGATACATCATGTAACTTATTTGTGTGAAGCTTTTGTTTACACGCATAACCACTTTAATAAATGATGCTTAGGTGATAGGAAGAAACCTATAAACACGTATACAGATTTATAATAGTTGCGGCAGTATGTGTAATTTAAGTGTGATAGATCAGACAGAAATCGCATAAGGAGCTTAGATGGTTAAGTGAGCAGTCCTTAAAGTGGCCAAACTTGCCTCTCTTAAATCAATTACTCCTCTTTTTCCCTCTCCATATATGTTCTTATTTTCTTCCTTTCTGATTGTAAAATATTTAGGATAAAGTGCCGACTACTTTATCTTATGTATTATTCCTATGCTTGCCAAACCTTAATAAAGAGTGTAGTTTAAGGCAAACACAACTTCCCTTGTCAAATATAATTTTCCAAGCATACTCACCTCCATGTCCTGTGCCTCACCTTTATTCTTGTTATGCTCCCTATTTGCCACATGACCTTAAACAAAAAATTATCAGCGTGCATGCAGGTGCAGACTATTAGCAAACAGAGCTAAGATGATATGACACTGCCAGGATCCTGAAAATAGCAAAAAGACTCAATGCTGCAATCAAAGATTTAAAAAATGTGGGCCTGTATTAAAATATAATTTAGGGGGGACAACTAAGACTTAAAGAGTTGGGGGGGAGGGGGGGAGGAGAAGGGGAAATGAAAATAAAACGAGTCAGCAATTAACAGAGCAGCTTTAATATGTAAAAAAAAATGCATCTCCTAAGTGTCCCTCTTCCCATATTTACACAGACTAAATAAACTAAAGGATCAATGATATGCCAAGAAAAGGAAAAATAGGATAATGAATATAAATATTAGGCATATGTATCAGTTTCACTCCATAAATTACAGCCGAATTTTGCAGAAATGTTTGATCTGAAACTGAACGAATTGATCTGTAAATTTGCAGAACTATTCATTTTCATAAATGATAGCAAATGAATTGAATAATATTAAGCAACTGAAACAGCAAAAATAGGAAAACAGCTTTTTTAAAAATCTTAATTTTGCTCTTACAGCTTTTTAGTAGATATTAATAGTTACATAATTTGGTATACTTAAGTGAGATTGCCATAACAAAGGGTACCAAATTAGGGACTTATCTACTAAGCAAGTTGAAGAACAAATTAAAGAACAAGGGCTTTTCTTATTTTTTAACTTTCAAATATTTAGTAGATGGCTCCTTAATTTGGTATCCTTATGCGTGATTGCCCTATTAAAGAATACTAATTTAGGGCTATGCTTAGTAATGCACACTGTCACGTACACTGACATTTACCTACACATGCACACAGTCATACTGCCATTTGCCCATACTTGCTCACAGTCATAAATAGGTTAATGTCAGATAACAAAGCCAAATTAAGGGAGCTATCTCCTAAACAGTGCCCTAATTTGGAATCCTTACCTAGGCATTACCACATACGAGTAGCACGTTGGTGAAGAAGTTTACTAAACAGTATACTAATTTGGTATCCTAAATAGGGCAATACCACGTAAGGGTACCAAATTATAGAAGCTTCCTACTAAACAGTGCCCTAGTTTTGGATTTTTCAAAAAATGTTGGCCAATTTCAGTTTGTTCTGAATTGATAATTAACAAATTACGCCAAAGCAAATTTCTGGATTACCAAAATGAAACTGGAATCCCCCCCACCCCCTTTCCTGGCTCTTGTCTAATAAATAGTCTGAATAATTCCAGAATTATACAACATACAATTAGTGCAAACAATGTCTGCAAAATCCACATAAAACTAAAAAAAATACTCAAATTGTTGAACTTCTGTCTACAGAACCTGGATAAATGTACATGTGTTTCCTGTTCTTTAACCCCTTAAGGACGGAGGCAATTGTACAAGTTCTAATCAAAACAAAATCTGAAATTTGCGCTATGTCTGTTCAACCATAATATACCTCTTTCATATTAAGTGCACCCATACTTAATATGTATCATTTTGTTCAGGATAAAATTTGCTTTCATTTCACATTATTATTGCCATTTATATAGTGCCAACAGATTCCGAAGTGCTTTACAATATTATGAGAGGGGGGATTTAACTATAAATAGGGCAACTACAAGAAAACTTACAGCAACAATAGGTTGAAGAGGACCCTGCTCAAATGGGCTTACAGTCTATAGTAGGTGGGGTATAAAACACAATAGGACAGGAAATACCAATCAAATAAGGTGGGAGTGAAGCAGAACTGGAGGAGAGAATAACGTCCTATCCTTTAGGAGAGAGCAAGAGACGGGTATGTGAGGTAGAGGTAACTCTGGGAGGCCATAAGCTTTCTTAAAGAGATAGTTGTTAAGGCACTTCTTAAACAATTGACAACTAGGGGAGGGTCTGAAGGCGGTAGGCAGGCTATTCCATAGGAAGGGAGCCGCCCGCAAGACGTTCTGCAAGTGTGAATTGGCCGTACGGGTGCGAGCAGCAGACAGGAGGAGGTCACGGGCAGAGCGAAGAGACAGAGAAGTAGCCTACCTATGGATCTGTGAAGAGATATAAGAGGGGCTAGAATTGTTCAGTGCTTGATAGGTATGGGTTAGCACTTTGAATTGACTCCTATAGGACACAGGAAGCCAATGTAAGTACTGACAGAGGGGTGAGGTGTGAGAGGTCCGACTAGAGAGGAAAATCAGTCTGGCGACAGCATTCATTACAGACTGTAGCGGGGCAATAGGGCTTTTGGGAAGACCAATTAGGAGAGGGTTACAATAATCCATGCGGGAAATTACTAGAGCATGGACAAGCTCCTTAGTAGCATCTTGCGTAAGAAAGGGGCTGATGCGGGCTATGTTTTTAAGATGGAATCTACAGTATTTGGCAACATACTGGATGTGAGGCTCAAATGTGAGGCCAGAATCAAGTATGACGCCAAGACAGCGCGCTTGCAAGGATGGACTTATGGGGTTACCACTAACTTGAAGGGAGAGCGTAAAAGGAGGATCAGTATGAGGAGGAGGAAAGACAAGGAGCTCAGTTTTAGAGAGATTGAGTATCAGAAAGCGGGAGGACATCCAGTCAGAGATGGAAGAAAGGCAAGCAGAGACACGTTGCAGGATGGCAGCGGAGAGGTCCGGGGAGGAGAGATATAGGTGGTAGTGGAATCCAAATGAGGTAATAAGTTTGCCAAGAGAGGCAGTATAAAGAGAAAATAGAAGGGGATCAAGGACAAAGCCTTGATGGACTCCAACTGAGACAAGACGAGGGGAGGAGGTATCATTAGAAAAGGAAACACTGAATGAGCGTTGGGAGAGATAAGAGGAAAACCACAAGAGGACAGAGTCACAGAGACCGAGTGATTGAAGAGTTTGAAGAAGGAGAGCATGATCAACGGTGTTAAAGGCAGCAGAGAGGTCAAGAAGAATTAGTATTATGTAGTGGTCTTTGGATTTAGCTGCGATTAGCTAGTTAGGAACTTTGATAAGAGCAGTCTCAGTAGAGTGGCGGAAGCCAGATTGATGAGGGTCAAGGAGAGAGTTGGAATTGAGGAAGTGAGACAAACAGGTAAAGACAAGTCTTTCCAAAAGCTTTGAGGAAAAAAGGAGCAGGGATATGGGACGATAGTTAGAGGGGAAGGACGGGTCAAGAGATGTTTTTTTCAGGATAGGTACTACAGTGGCATGCTTAAGGTCAGCAGGGACAATGCCAGAAGAGAGAGAGCAGTTGAAGATGTGTGTTCAGGAAGGCACAATACAGGTGGGAGAGAGATCTGATAAGGTGAGATGGGACAGGATCGAGCGGGCAAGTGGTGGGGCGAGAGGAAAGGAGAAGCGCAGCCACCTCTTGTTCAGTAGCCAATGTCTGAAGGGTAGGAAAGGCATGATCTAGTTACGGTTGAGAAAGAGAACGGCAAGGTGGGGAGAATTCTTTTCTTAGCTGTTCAATCTTGTCAGTTAAGTAGCATGCAAAGCTATCGGCTGTAAGGTTAGTTTGGGGGATGGCCATTAACTAATGAGAGAGGAAAAGTATGACTGTTTGGCGAGGGCAAGGGCTGCACTGTATGAACACAATATGAATCTATAATAGAGATAGTCTGCCTGGGTGCGAGACTTCCTCCAGGAGCGTTCAGCACAACCGGAGCATCTTTGCAGGTAGTGTGTTGATTTGGTATGCTACGGTTGCGGGCGTGTCCTCCTCGAGGTGCATGTTTGGAGCAGGGCTGCAGCATTCAAGGCAGAGGTGAGGGTAATGTGATATGTGGAGGTGGCCAGTGAGGGACAGGAGAGGGAAGGGATGGATAGCAGTTCTGAATCAATATTAGCTGACAGCTGCTGGAGGTCAAAATAATTAAGGTTCCTCCTGAAATAGGGGTGGTGGGGGGGGGGGGGGTTAGGCCGAGGTTGTTGGGTGAGGGGATACTTGAGAGAAAACAAAAGAGGTGGTGATCAGAGAGAGGAATTGGAGTGTTGCAGATATTAGATACTGTACATGCAAAAGAAAAAATTAGGCTGAGGGTATTGCCTACTACAAGGGTGTGTTTCAAATATTCATAGATGAAACACACTTTAATATGAATAAAATCCAAAAATATTTGAGAAATTAATAAGTTTTGTTATTTTTCAACTACAGCATGACAGTTTAACTGTGAATGTCATAATACTGTTAGTTACTGTTAATACTGTTAGCTTTTTATTTTTTACAAATTGGAATTTGGTTATGCAGCCCCCCATTTAAAAAAGTGGACAACCTAGGGTATTCAAACTGGGGTATGTTCAGTCTTTTTTAGTAGCCCCTTAGTCACAAATGCTGGCCAAAGTTAGCGTTTATATTAGTTTTTTTTGCATTTTTCGCACACAAACAGCATTTTCAGTGATAATATTGTTGTGATACATTTTACTATTTTGAAGCAGTAATGTTTGTGTTCATTTGTGTTCATTCCTGGGCTACCGTACGGTCTCAAAGGCAACATAACCAACCTGGCGAATTTCAATGTGAAAAAACTGAAACGCAAGCCTTATATTTGACTCTGTAACTTTTGAATATTAGTGTTTCAAAACAGTAAAACGTATCACAACAATTATATCATCTGTGTAAGTGCCATTTGTGTGTTAAAAATGCAAAAAATTTAACTTTCACTGACAATATCATTGTTGTAATACATTTTACTGTTTTGAAACACTAATATTTGTGTTCAGTGAAGTCTTCCGAGTAAAACAGTACCCCCCATATACAGGTTTTATGGTGTCTTGGAAAGTTAGAGGGTTAAATATAGTGCTAGCAAATTAAAGGGACACTATAGTCACCTGAACAACTTTAGCTTAATGAAGCAGTTTTGGTGTATAGAACATGCCCCTGCAGCCTCACTGCTCAATCCTCTGCCATTTAGGAGTTAAATCCCTTTGTTTATGAACCCTAGTAAATTACATCTGTTTGAAAGTGAAACCAGTTTTTTTTTTCATGCAGGCTCTGTCAATCATAGCCAGGGGAGGTGCAGCTAGGGCTGCATAAACAGAAAAAAAGTGATTTAACTCCTAAATTACAGTGAATTGAGCAGTGAAATTGCAGGGGAATGATCTATTTACTAAAACGGCTTTATTTAGCTAAAGTAATTTAGGTGACTATAGTGTTCCTTTAAATTCCCTGGACTTTTGGCCTGGGTTGTCAGGCAGGTCCAACAAATTGTAATTAATAAAATGACCTAATTATGTAAAATGATTACATAAATATATACGTAGAATTATTATATATATGTGTGTATATATATATATATATATATATATATATATATATATATATGTACACACATATATATAATAATTCTACGTATATATTTATGTAATCATTTTACATAATTAGGTCATTTTATTAATTACAATTTGTTGGACCTGCCTGACAACCCAGGCCAAAAGTCCAGGGAATTTAAAGGAACACTATAGTCACCTAAATTACTTTAGCTAAATAAAGCCGTTTTAGTAAATAGATCATTCCCCTGCAATTTCACTGCTCAATTCACTGTAATTTAGGAGTTAAATCACTTTTTTTCTGTTTGATATATGTATATCATTTTTACAAATTATTTTTATTTATAGGTATATATATAGTGATATATATGTATATACTTATGTATATAGATATATATATATTATTTCGTTCCACATGTATTTTGATATCAATATATATATATATATATATATATATATATATATATATATATATATAATTTTGGAATACAGTTAGAACGAATTTACACATATATATATATATTTTTTCTTAGTTATTTTTTCTTATTTTTTAAATTTTATTTTTTAACATATTTACATATTGAATTATTTTATATTTTATATATATATAATGAAAATTATACATATATTTAATCAATATCATTGTATGCGTATTTTGATATTAATATATATTTACAATTATAAAGATCATGTCCCTGCAGTCTCACTGCCCAATTTGCTGCTATTTATGTATTTTATTCACTTTGTTAATGCAACCCTAGTCACATCTCCCTGCATGTGACTCCCACAACCTTTTTACACATTTCATGTAAAGATTCATCTAATGTTTAAATTTCATTTATTGCACTTTATTGTTAAATTGCATTTATTATTTCCTGTTCTGTTAATAGCCTTCTAGCCCCTGCAAGAGCCTTGAGTGTGATTAAAGTTCAATTAACAGAGCAGGAGATATAAACTTCTAAAGTAAAACCACTGTACTGATTAAAAATGTAACTATGTTTTTTCATGCAGGCTGTGTCAGTCACAGTCAGGGGAGGTGTGGCTATGGCTGTATTAACAGAAACAAACATTATTTAACTCTTAAATGGCAAAGGATTGAGTGAAACTGCAGGGGCATGATCTATATGTTAAAATGGCTTCCTTAAGCTAAAGTTGTTTTGGGGCGTAGAGTATCCCTTTAATATATTTCATTACATCCAATGTTCTCATGTACTTTAATGTACTTTAATTATAGTAACATATTTTATATTAATATATTTTAAGAATGAAATATACTCAGAACAGGAAAAAGTAACCCTTTATTAGTAGTTAGTTACTTATTTAGGTTAAACTAACATACAAACCACAATTCATAATGCAAAATATCAAACTCATTGCTTAGGTGATATGCCCAACCAAAAAACACAAAGTGTGTTTTCAATGATTTCAATAATAGCACTTAGCCCTTAATGTATATACCGCAGCATACAGACAGATATAAAATAATGAAAAACAACAAATAATAGTGCAATTCTGTGTTACAAATGTATATAGGTATTTTTTGTAATGTTATGATAACTCACTTCCAGAGATTGACGTAAAATCAAATACAAAAGAAGAACAATATGGTGCAATATGTTTGGTATAAAAACATTCAAACCAATATCTCCCAAAACGTCTGCTCACCTTAGTTAGGAGTCCATAAATGGCTGGCTCCAAGTATGTAGACCTATTGTCAAATATAGGGTGACAATGCTCTTTTTGGAATACAGGGTGCAGTTTGCAGGAAGGAATCACTAGTAGGTGATGATTTGAGCAAAGGTTTATAAACAGATAATTATAAATATAGTAACAACTATACAAAACAAATAAAATCAGTATTTAACACTGGGATCCTTCCGCCAAGGGTCCTTTCGCCTGTCCACCAGGCTTTTTCAATCAATATTTTGCTCATCTTGAGTTGCCCCCATTATAGGAGATTGGATAGATTTTTTTGTTTTATATAATTGTTATTTGTAAATAGATATTTAATACATCTGATACCAATACATATTTGTAACACAGAATAGCACTATTTGTTTGTTTTTCATTCTTATATATATCTTTATGCTGTCTAGGTATATATTTAATATGTGTTATGTATTATTATTGTACTATTAGTGCTGCACTCGCACTTTGTGTTTTTTTGGTGGGGCATCTCACCTAAACACTAACTTTCATATTTTGTACATGTTTTGTAATGTTATTGCATGATCTAAAGGAGTATCCATTAGAGTGTTTTTCAGCTGCTATTATTTCCTTTTTTTGTTTAATTTTAAAACAGATTTATATTGAATTTAAATTAAAGGGAAACTCTATGTTTTTAAATGTATATGATTTGAATGCATATGTATATGATTTGAATGCATTTTTTTTTTGTGCCAATTGTTGGAATTCAGAACCACAAAAAAACCAAACAAAGCTCATTCATCCGTTGTTTCGGGACTATGGCAATTTGGAATTCAGAACTTTGGACCACTCACTGGTTGCCCAGAATTCAGCCAAATGGTGATTCATTTAAAAGCTAAAGGGTGGCTTTACTGAAATTTAGGAATTCATGTAAATAAATCATACTTTATGGCTGTATTTGTTATTTCTAAGTAGTATTTTTTATCATCTGTTAATGTGGTCACTTGCTATACAAGTTATTGAAGGCTAAAATCCCCACCCCCAGCCCCTGTACAGTCCTGCGATTCCAATTTAGCATGATACAGGATTTTAATGTTTCCATCTGTATGACCTTTCCCAGGACATAATTGCAACAGGAACTTTATTCTGTCTCATTTCACTTGCTGTTTATTCCCATGAGAAAGCTTCAATCCTGATGTCTACCAGAATATATTGTACCAAAAATAGCCCAGCTAATCCTTTCGAGCTCTATGTCCATGTTGTTGGCATACGTCTGATGGCACACAGTTATGTACTGGTAATGATAATTATTAATAGTGCCGTGCAACTAGATATTAAAATTTTGAATAGCAGTAAATACCAGCCACAGTCTATTGTGTGCAGTTTCCTTTTTATATATTGTTCACATAGTAAGTATTATACATTGTTATTTCTAGACTACCTTACAGTAATGTCAGCATGGAACTAGTCCACAGTCCCAAAATGATTTAGCAAATTCTAATTCAGAGATTGATTGTTAATATGTATATGTTTTTACATTTTTTTTATGTAATATGTCCTACAGCCTGGCTCTTTCCGCTGCAAAAGTAAATTATTTTAATACCCTCATAAGTACACTGTCCCATCAACCCAGAGACCTATTTCACACTTTTGATGCTCTTCTTCGCCCTTTTTCTCCCCCTCCTTCTACCACCTTGTTTGCCACAAACTTTGCATCTCATTTCACTGAGAAGATCTCTACAATCAGAGAAAAGATCACTAATTTCTTTCCTTCCCCTACCAATACATCACCCAACCCCACTCCCTCCACCATTTTACACTCATTCGCACCTGCTACAGCAGAAGAGGTTTCTTCTCTGCTCCAGTCCTCCCGCCCCACCATCTGTTTCCTCGATCCTATTCCTTCATATCTCATCTGCACTTTGTCTCCCTCTCACTAACATTTTCAATCTCTCCCTTTCCTCTGGCACATTTCCCTCCCCCTTTAAACATGCAACTGTAACACCAATTCTGAAAAAGCCCAGCCTTGACCCCAACTCCCCATCCAACAACCGCCATATCTCGCTACTGCCATTTGCCTCCAAGATCCTCAAGAGAGTTGTGTTCACCAGACTGACTGACTTTCTCGAAACCACCTCTCTGCTTGACCCCCTTCAAGCTGGTCATTCTGTCGAAACGTATCCAACGATTTAATTGCTGCTAATTCTCGTGGACATTACTCTATCCTAATTCTCCTTGATCTTTCTGCTGCCTTTGACACTGTTGATCATCAACAGCTTCTTCGCATTCTCCGTAATTCGGTCTATGGGATACTGCTCTCTCCTAGTGCTCCTCCTACCTCTCCCAGCGCTCTTTCAGTGTTTCTTTCTCTGACTCTGCCTCTTTCCCCCAACCACTCTCTGTTGGCGTTCCCCAAGGTTCTGTCCTTGGTCCCCTACTGTTCTCTATCTACACTGCCTCCCTTGGTAAACTCATCAGCTCGTTTGACTTCCATTATCACTTCTATGCGGATGACATGCAAATCTACCTGTCCTCTCCTGATCTCTCTCCGCCAATCTTGACTCGTGTCTCTGACTGCCTCTCTTCGATTTCCAAATGGATGGCTGCTTACTTCTTTAAACTCAACCTGTCCAAAACAGAACTTCTGGTCTTTCCTCCATCAAGTGTTACTACTCCCGTGTCTGTCTCCCTCCAAGTCAATGGCGCTACCATCTCCTCTACCTCGCAGGCTCGCTGCCTAGGTGTTCTTTTGGACTCCAACCTCTCCTTCACCCCTCATGTCCAATCAATCGCCAAATCCTGTCACTTCCATCTCAAAAACATAGCGCTCATCCGCCCCTATTTAACCTCGGATGCGGCTAAGGTGCTGCTCCATGCTCTTGTTCTCTCTCGCCTGGACTACTGCAATACTCTTCTCAAATTAATTAATCTATAATTAATGCAGCGGCAAGGCTCATTTTCCTGTCTGCTCGCATCTCCCACGCCTCCCCACTCTGTCAGTCCCTGCATTGGCTCCCAGTTAGATATAGGGCTCAATTTCAAATTCTGGTGCTTCCTTACAAGTCCCTACATAATGCTGCTCCAACTTACCTATCCTCCCTAATACACAAGTATGTCCCATCGAGGCCCCTACGCTCTGCCAAATACCTATGTATATCCTCTGTCCGTACTCCCACCTCTAATACTCGCCTCCAAGACTTTTCCAGGGTTGCACCTCTTCTGTGGAACTTCTTTCCCTCCTCCGTAAGAATTTCACCCAGTCTCCACTCATTCAAAAAAAATCATTGAAAACTCACTTCTTCAAGAAAGCATATCAATTAAACTGTTAGCAGGTTTTTATCCCCCACCCTCCATGACTCCTCTCCTGCAACTGTCAAAAACTGAAATAGAATATGGCGTATACTGCGCCCAAAATTATACGTACATACACCTGAAGAAGGGAGGGCTGGTAAATACCTCAAAATGATAAAACAGAAAGACAATAATAGTGCAATACAATTTTGTAAAGTGCAAGGTATTAGCTAAATAGCTGTAGGAAAGATGTTTAAAGAAAGTATTGTACTTACAAATTGTAGAGCAGGACCTGCTCTAGTTGTCACAGCATGGGTGGTACTAAACAGGATGCAGGGTAAAATAATAATAATTTTGGGCGCAGTATACGCCATATTCTATTTCTGTTTCACCAATACACAAGGTTTTGGGAATCCTTGTATTGCATACAGCAGCCCTTATTTATTTATTGTATTATAGTGAGCGCCTATGCACTTCTGTTTCAACTGTCAAAAACTACCTACTAAGCCCTCAGTGAATACTTTTCTAACAACTTACTACATACCCCTAATTCTACCCTTTGTGTCACTATACCCACTCCATCTAGAATGTAAGCTCATTGAGCAGGGCCCTCCACCTATCTGTTCTTGTACGTCCAGTTGTCTGGTTACAATTACATGTCTGTTAGTCCACCTGTTGTACAGCGCTATGGAATCTGATGGTGCTATATAAATAATAAAATAATAATAATGGTGTACAAGTTAAAATAACACATACACCTACATATCAATGGGATATTTGCAAAAAGGCATAGCATACCTCCAAACATTTTAAATGGACAAGGAAAACACTAGTTTTTTCGTTTTAGCAGTGTGATAGAGGGTGTGGCAAGGGATGGGCTGTTCTGAGACATGTTAGGTGACTTACTACTAACAATTTATGCAACTAAAATGTAATTTAGATAATGTATGTAATTTACACAGAATGACACAGGCTGGGAGGGAGAAAGAGACTAACACAGGGGCTGAGCGGGACAAAAAGACATCAAGGGGCTTGGGGGAAAAAGATACACACAGAGGATCTGGAGGGGAAAGACACACAAATGAGTTGGGGAAAGAAAGAGACACACATGGCACTGAAAAAAGAAGAGACACACAAAGGGGCAGGAGGAATGTAAGAGACACACAAGGAGTGTAAGACACACGAAGTGGCAAAATTAGGAATAAAAACACTAAAGCTGGATGTATAACACAAAGTGGGGATAATAAACACTAAAAACATTCCAAAGAGGGGTTATGAGACACACAGGTCAATATACATTTGGTGGGGGTAGGGAGAGGCAAAATGCATCTTTGCCTGTGTAGCCAGAGATCTTTGTATCGGCTCTGTGTGGAGTTCTATTATACACTCAGACACATAAACAATATGGAGCTCCTAGAAAACACATTAGGGACCTTAGGATAGAAAAAAGGGCATAGAGATTTAGGCCCAAAATAGGGAATGTCCCTACTAAATAGAGACACTTGGGAGGTATGAATACAGATGAGCTTTTTCGCTGAAGTGTTTAAAGGGACACTATAGCCACCAGAACAACTACAGTTTAATGTAGTTATTATAGTGAGTGTAGCATGTCCCTTCAGGCTTTTTAATTTAAACACTGCCTTTTCAGTCAAATGGCAGTGTTTACATTACTGCCTGGGCAGACCTCTAGTAGCAGCCACTAGAAGAGCTTCCTGGATCAGTGCTGCCACAACTGATGTTCTGCGTCTTCACCCTGTGCATAGAAACGCTGAACATCCCTTATAGAGATGCATTGATTCAATGCATCTGTATAAGGAGATGCTGATTGGTGCAGTGCAGCGTTTTGTTGACCCCAGCCTAGGGGGCAGAGCGGGGGCAAGACCAGTTGTGAGGAGACCTGCACCGCATTGAAAAAAAGGTGAGTAAAATCACCTTTTTATTGCGGGTAAGTGGGGTCCGGTCACCTAAATGGTTATTTTGACCTATAGTGTCAGGAATACATGTTTGTATTCCTAAAACTACATTATTCCTTTAAGGCTGTGACATCATATTACAGCCTAAGTTTGGAATGGGGTGACTTGTAACAATTCCATTGACAGCAAAATCACACATATCTAAAGCAAAAAAACAAAACAAAACAATAGTGAATGCTTTCTGGTTGGGGAGAACACATATCTCCCACAGCCGCAACACATTCTGGATTAGACACAAAACCAAAGTATAGAAATTAGTAGGGCTAACCATACAGATATCTTAGCTATAAATTTATATAGTTAGAGTAAGAGATCCTCTATTTAAGATATATAAATAATTGAGAATACAATATAAAATAAGGATTGTCTTGGAAGCAATAAAGTTTTGTCTTTTTAGATATTTATTATATACAAATATAAATATAGACATATAAAATCAATTACAATAATTTATAGCATAGTTTATAAGATTAAACTAAATGCTTGCAAATATCATTAATAGGTTAACATACCCTTCTGAACATGTCATCATGTCAGCCTCTCTGTCATTTTAAGATGGAGCAGCGTCTGTCTCCAAGTCTCTCCTCTGTGTCTTAACATTTAAAAGTACACCTATTTATACCTTAGGTGTCTTCATTTTAGGGTCACCATAGTTCATATATTAAAAAGTAACACTTCTTTTACTTTATTCATTTTAGGACCTCCCTTAACTTGGCAAAAATACAAGTCCATAACTAAAGGATTTTTCCTGACTTAGTTTAAGATGGCATCTTAACCCCTTCAGGACGGAGTCAATAGTACACGTTCCGATCAAAACAAAATGTAAACAAAAACTGGCATTTGCGCTATATGTCTGTTCAACCGTAATTCGCCTAATTCATATTAAGTGCACCCACACTTATTATATATCATTTTGTTCAGGAGAAACTGGGCTTTAATTTTTCATGACCTATTCATATTTAAAACATAATTTATTATGAATACAATTTTTATAAACTGTGAGAAATTAAGATTTTTTAAAAACAAATTGTAGACATTTTAGCTGCAAAATGGCATAATACCGTTGGCTCTAACTGCAAATAAAACACATAATTGGATTCAGAAAAGTCTCACGAGTACAACAGTACCCCCCACTAGCAGTTTTTACGGTGTTTTGGAAAGTTAAAGGGTCAAATATAGCACATTCCATTTTTCAGTTTTTTCAAATTGAAATTCGCCAGCTTGGTTATGTTGCCTTTGAGACCGTGTGGTAGCCCAGGAATGAGATATACCCCCATGGTGGCATACCATTTGCAAAAGTAGACAACCCAAGGTATTGCAAGTTGGGTATGTCCAGTCTTTTATAGTAGTCACTTAGTCACAAACACTGGCCAAAGTTAGCGTTCATATTTGTTTTTGTGTGAAAAAAGCAAAAAATCTAATATTTGGCCAGTGTTTGTGACTGAGTGGCTACTAAAAATGACTGGACGTACCCCATTTGCAATACCTTAGGTTGTCTACTTTTTCAAATGGTATGCCATCATGGGGGTAATTCTCATTCCTGGGCTACCATACGGTCTCAAATGCAAAATAACTAATCTGGCAAATTTCAATGTGAAAAAAATGAAATGCAAGCCTTATATTTGAATTTCTAACTTTCCAAAACCCCATAAAACCTGTACATAGGGGGTACTGTTATACTTGGGAAACCTCACTGAACACAAACATAAGTGTTTAAAACAGTAAAACATATTACAACAATAATATCGTCAGTAAAAGTGCCGTTCTTGTGTGAAAAATGCAAAAAACTTCACTTTTACTAAATATATCATTGTTGTAATACAATTTATCATTTTGAAACACTAATATTTGTGTTCAGCGAAGTCTCCTGAGTAAAACAGTACCCCCCCCATGTACAGGTTTTATAGTGTTTTGGAAAGTTACAGGGTTAAATATAGCGCATGCGAATTTAATTCTCTTCACTTGCTGTCTGGGTTGTCAGGCACGTCAATCAAATTAATTAACTAAATCACATAATTATGTTAAAATATTACTTAAGGGGGCGTGGCCTGACAGCCAAGATGGCCGGACGTGTTTGCTAGCAGCTCCTGCACATCTGAACTCAATCCAAATGAATCCTACTTGAATCGGTTATAAAACAGAGAGGAGCAGACAGTATATTGCTACCGCAACACTTGTGCACCCGAGGGTGCCCCTATTTCTGCCTAAGCACCTTGGAAACACGCTGTGCGAACATGCGGCCTAGCGGGAATGGCGGCCAGATACCTGGGGGAGTCGGCCGATCCCCCAGGCCAGAACTGGCAGCGACCGCAAGCAAGTCTGCAGCCCTGCAACCCCCCCCTTTGGACCGGTGGGGGTTATCCCGGTCCCCCTGGGCTAGCCCCATGGACTCACTAAGCGACCAAGCAATCCTCACATCAACCCGACCGGTAAGGCCTAAGATGGCGGACGAGTTCTCCTCGTGGAGGCCAGGGCTGAGCGGGCCGGAACCGGTCCAACTAGGCCCACCAGACCACACGCAACGACGCATAGCCAAAGCGTTCCAACAACTCTGGCGACGACTAGAGGCGTGGATGGCGGCGCAACAGGCCCAATCTCCGGAGAAGGCATGCAAGGCCGTGACCAGCAAAAGGCCTAAACCTCCTCAGGGCAAACCGACTCCACAAGTCATTACAAGCACCGTCTTTAACCCGACAAGGAGGTGTCCCACTCGGAACAGGAAGAAAACAAATCATCGCCGGCGGAGAACCCGCACCCACATAAGGCGATTACGCAATACGAGACATACAACACCCCACTTACCTGCATACATGAGCGAGAGCAGAGGAGTCAGGCACCAGACCCAAAGCCCTGAGGTGACTTACAACACACGACTGAGACCAAGCCGACGCCATCAGAAAAATGCAACATCTACTCACCCACCGCAAAAACGCACACATGCATCAAGCTGGGGGATCCAGATGGAGGGTCATCATTTGGAGCTGACAAGCCGGAGGGCAGGCGGAGATGCCGGGTCGAACTCCACAACGGATCATTTACTAAAGCACACCAAAGGCATTGGCTGACAGATTGCAGCAGCCCTTGATCCAGCTACCAGCCTACTTATAGTACGGGACTTGGATTTGCCCAGTTCATCTAAAGTGTTTAATATTTGTTTTGCCCTTTGACTTAACCGTTGCTTTTGTTCTTAATCCACATGCGACAAATAATGCCCTAAATAAGCCTGTGCCTTTAAATCCCCATGCAGTCAACACGTCACCTTTAATAGCTTTATAACTTAACTAGACTGCATACTCACACTAAGCCCCTGTTCAGTGTGACCACAGAGTTTATTCCTGCATAGCTAAGCGAACTCTCTCATACTTAATAACCAATATATGCATTGTGCTTTACTCGCTGACCTCAACGTGACCCACAACATTAATCGTACTTAGCCTTTATTCAGCTTGCATTACACTATTCATAAAACTGAGCTTCTTCCCTAAATGCCATGCAAACGTTCAATTCTATCATTATATGTTTATTAGCTAGCTATGCATTTCTTGATTTCTTGATTTAAATACGTTATGTTATATCTTGTGCTGTGCATAGTGGCATGACCACCTTCTCTCTACTTATAATTAAATTTTATGCAAGGTCTGTCTGTTACCTACCTGCTCACACTGCATGTCGCAGCTTGCCAGGCCATATGGAAGTTTTACTCTTAACTAACAACATAAAATGTGTGAATTCCTTGCTGTGTTTTTACCTCCAATGACAGGCTCCAATAGGCTGTTATGTTCTGCTTTTTTGTCATGCTATAATATCCCGATTGTCTACTCTACTTCTCAGCGGTTACCAGCCTGGTTTAAGCTAACGTTTAAGCAAAAGTTATAGACCTTTCTGAAACTCTCTTTAACAAAAATGTACTATTAATGCTTGCCACACAACTGTTTATCTTATGTTGTTCCATCGACCTATATCTGCTGTCGTGGCGCTATAGGTGTGCCTGTAATTCTTAGTACTACAAAAATAAAGAATTTAAAAAAAAAAAAAAAAATATTACTTAAGCATACACGTAGAATTATATATATATATATATATATATATATATATATATATATATATATATATATATATATATATATATATATATATATATACATATATATGTATTTAAATTCTACATATATACTTATGTAGTTATTTATGTAATTATGCATATATATCTATATATAAATATTTGCAGTTATTTGTATTTTATATATAGATAGATAGAATGTCATTCTCAGTGTATTTTGTTACCAATATATATGTATTAATAACAAAATACAGTTAGAATGAGATTACATATGTATATATAATTTATTTAATTTAAAAAATATACATTTTATTTATTTATTTTATTATTGTATTTACTTACTATTGTAATTATACGTATATATATAAATATAACATATATATATATATGTGTATTATATATAAAAAATATATATCTTATATATATGTAACGTCATTCTAAGTGTATTTTAAGATTAATATATGTACTTATATTAACATTAAAATACATGACGTATCACGTTACATATATATAAGATGTGTATATATATTAGATATATAATATATATATATTATATATATATATATAAAAATACTTTTATTTTATTTTAACATGTTTAATTAATTTGTTTTACACCTCACACCTGCAGGGGGACTGTCTGACATTTCAGACAGTCCCTTTGCTGGCAGATCCACAGCCAGCTATAGGGGGCCATGTGATCGCTCTTTGAGAGGGCTGCCTGGGCTGTGAGGCAGTCCTCCCGAAGCAGAGCGCCGGGAAGGTAAGTATCCCAGCGGCTCCAGGGCTCAAAGCCGTTACGGCGTTCTATGCCGCCGCAACGGCTTTAAAGCCCATTTAATGCGGGACGACATAGAACGCCGTAACGGCGTTAAGGGGTTAAAGTCTGAAAATCTTTATCTACTTAGGGTTACCACAGTATATTGTGTACTGAAAGAGTCGTAGCATAGCCTTGAAGCTTGTTTATGCATTATTGTTATTGTAATTCGTCTGGGACAAAATGGCGTAAACATAATATGCACTGAAGATAGGTAAGAGGTTATTGCTTAAAATAACATCTATGAAAAACAATATGTTCCATTTCTAACACCTTGTCAGTTTGCAATATCTCTTAAAGACAAAGTACGCAGTTTAAGAAATAAGTTTCATTCTAAAACTTGTAATATTTGCATTTGCCCATAACAAAGCCGCATGGGAAGGTAAGGAAAGCAGCCTTAGAGTAATCTGCAGTCCTAAAAGGAGGATGACTGAAACAGAGCCTCAAATCTTTGTCTGTGGGAGTCTTTATATGTTTATGGCAGTATGTGTGTATGTATGTGACAGTATATATCTTTGTGTGGTGTTATGTGTATACACTGATCAGCCAAAACATTAAAACCACCTGCCCAATGTCGTCCCACAGTGCATCTCTTCCCCAAATAAAGCACATGCACCCAGCTATCAGCCTAATCTAAAATAAAATATGCTTCATCAGACCAGGCAACCATCTTTTATTGTTCTTTGGTCCAATCCTGACACTTATGTCCCCACTGGAGGTGCTTTTGGCAGTGGACAAGGGTCATCATGGATACTTTGACTGGTCTGCGGCTACGCAGCCCACTACACAGCAAACTGCGATGAACTGTCTGTTCTGACAAGTTTTTCAGCAATCTGAGCTTGTGCTCAGCAGGGGTTAAATCAGACTGATACATAGTGAACATCAATAATAAACAACATAACAATCACAAAGATACATAATAAATAACACACAGACTCAGAAATGTTGCAGAAAAGGCCGTGGTCTTTTATTTAGTTTTAAAATTCATACAACCAACACTTATTAACTTTATAACAAACCATCTCTGGTTTTCAAAACCCCCAGAGAATTAAAACATAACTCACCAGAGTTCCGCCCTATTAGCCAGAACTTCAACCAAATGATCATAAACTCAGCTAGTCCCCACCCCTTTAAATTAGGCAGGTGACCTCAACCCCAATAAAAGACCACGACAATTGAATAGGGAGGAAGGGCGGGGAAAACAGCTCCAGGAGGGTAAATCCTTCTTTTCTTCAAGGTAATTTCTTCTTTCTTCTGGCGCCAAAACTTACCTCAAGGCTCCTTATATATTTCAATTTTCCCGCCCTAGAGTGCCTTTGCGGACAAGTGCTCCAATCAGAGCACTGTCCGAGCGGACCCCTTTTTGAAAAACCCACGAGGGCACTGCAACGGCTGTTGCTAAATGCCCTCGCGGGCATCGCTAATCGCGCCGCGATCTGTCCCCCAATTAACCCCGCGACGCACATGTGTGCCTAGTCTATGGGCTAGGTACATTCTATATTAGCTCTTTTATGTAATTGGACCAGACAGGCTAGCCTTCTCTTCCCACGTGCATCGATGAGTCTTGTGCGCTTATGACCCAAACACTAGTTCACTGGCTGCCCTACATTGCACAACTTTTGGTAGATACTAACTACTGCATACTGGGAACACCCCACAAGACTTGCTGTTTTGGGATGCTCTGACTCAGTTGTCTACCCATTATAATTTAGCCCTAGTCAGAGTCAATCAGATCTTTTCACTGGCCCATTTCTACTGCTTCTGACTTATGAAATTCAAGAACTGACTGTCTCCAGTGGCTATATAGGAGACAGCCACTAGTGCCAGACTTAAAGGACCACTATAGGCTCCCAGACCACTTCAGCTTAATGAAGTGGTCTGGATGCCAGGTCCATCTAGGATTAACCCTGCCTGCTGTAAACATAGCAGTTTCAGAGAAACTGCTATGTTTACTTTAGGGTTAATCCAGCCTCTAGTGGCTGTCTCATTCACAGCCACTAGAGGCGCTTCTGCGCTTCTCAGTGTGAAAATCACAGTGAGAAGACGTCAGAGTCCATAGGAAAGCATTGAGAATGCTTTCCTACGGACTGGCTGAATGCGCGCGGTTCTTGCCGCGCATTCAGCCGATGACGACCGAAGGAGGAGGAGAGTCCCCAGCGCCGAGGGAGCCCGGCGCTGGAGAAAGGTGAGTGTTTAACCCCCTTCCTCCCCCTGGGAGTGGGAGTAGGACCCTGAGGGTGAGGGCACCCTCAGGGCACTATAGTGCCAGGAAAACGAGTTTGTTATAGTGATCCTTTAACTCTGCAATGTAAACACTGCAGGACTAAGGGGTTAGGGACACTGCACCCACACCACTTCAATGAGGTAAAGTGGTCTGGGTGCCTATAACGTCCCTGTAGGGGACACTGTAACATTAAACTGTCTGAGATAAAACAAAGCTTTCAATTGGGCTATGTAGTATGTATTAATCTTCTCTTGTTAGGAAAATCAATTTTGTCCAACCTGCTCACTACTATTCTTAGAAACTCCTTTAGGACATGGGTTTATGGGATCAGAGTAGACCTACTGAACACCTGTGCACTGTCCAAGAAAGGTTTATAGTTAAAAATTTTTACATTTAATTTTTATGCCTCAATTTTAAATTATTATTATTATTATTAATTCCATAGCGCTGTATTCTGTGTATTATTCTGTGTATCATGTTCAGTTGTTTTTCTCAGTAGATTATTTTTTAACCTCATTAGCATTTGCTGGACTAGGAATTGTCAGTCAAAAAGTGAATAGGTGAGCCTGATGAAAAAAAACCCCCACACAAAAAAAAAAAAAAAAACCCCACACAACATGCTCAATAAAAGCTAATTGAAACTGACTGAGGTCTCACAGCATCTGAGCTTCTGTTTGGAAAAGATAAAAAAAAAGAGCATTCCAGTGTACAGTAGGATGTCACAATTCATGATCAGATTATACATACACTTGTTTGCTTAGAACAGCTTCTCTGGAAAGAAACTTAATATAAATTGCAACAACAGCATTTCAAAGGCTTAACCACTGGCAGACAGAGGCTTGTAGGAAACAACCCTTCACTTGTGCAAATAAAGTGGTATCCAGGCTTCCCATATATAAGGGCACAGGGCAGATACCAAAGAGTCCTTGCATGTCCTTTTCTTGTGTGTGTTTGGAACAGGCTCTCAAGACCTCCCTTGCACTTGTTATTAGCAGCTCTCACCCCTTTCCTGTATAGATATTATTGATTTGTTTTCCAGTCTGTCTTTGCCAGATAAATCTGACCACTCACCTTCCCACCTAAAGTACAGAGTACTCTTCCTCTGCAGCATGACTGATGGTCATTTTATCTACTCTAGCCTAACTTTCAATCTGGAAATAACAAGGAGGTCATTTTCTGCTAGACTAGCACTTTTGGAGTTAATAGGGGAGAGGTAGCTGCTGGGTGAATGCCCAAATCTCCATTTCTCTGAAAACACAAACCTCTCTGTAGTGACCTGGGAAATGGCAGAGCCACTGCTATGTGTTGCTTTTGGAAAGGCACACAGGTCCTGTTTCCTCCAGCTATCTAGCACTAAAGGAAGTACCAGACTGGGACAGTCATTGGAAGGACCTTATTGTAGGTAGTGGTGGGGGGCCTGGTGGTAGACTTACAGTTCCAAAACAACAATTAATCTGTTATCTGTAGCTCACCTTGCCAGATGTATTTGCAGTCTCAATCTTAAACCAAAAGAACTTTCATTAACCATACATTCCAACTGCCCTCACATATGAGGGACAGTCCCTATTTTCAGTACAAATCCCTCTATCACTTTTTTTTTGTTATATCCCAATAGGCCAGTATTCTTAGTGTGTTTGAATTCAAGTTTGAGCTCCACAATAATAAAACTCACAATGAAGTGTCTTTAAACTATGGTATGCATTTAGAAATCAGTGTGTGTAAATAAGATACACTGTTCTTGTTTAAAATTATATTTTAGCTGCATACATTGTTATTAGTAAGTTACCTAAAATTTCTCAGAACAGCATCACCTATGGACATCATACACTCACTCACAGCCCTAAAATTAAAATGTCTTCATTTGTCCAATTGAAATGTTGGGAGGTATAACTGACTCTTTGGTCTAAAATTTACTGTTCCAGACAATTCACAGTTTAAGGAAAAATCCTGCTCCTGTATAGAACATGCACATACACTTGTCAGCCACAACATTAAAAAACACTGAAAAGTTAAGTGAATAAAATATATTGTTACAATTACACCTGTCAAGAGATGGGATATATTGGGCAGCAAGTGAATTTCATATGTTGGAAGCAGAAAAAATGGGCAAGTGAAAAGTTCTTAGTGACTTGATAAGGGTTAAATATTAATGGCTTGACGACTGGGTCAGAGAATCTCCAAATGTGCACTGTTCCAAGTATGCAGTGGTTAGTACCTACTAAAAGTGGTGCAAGAAAGGACAAGTGGTGAACAGGCGTCAAAGTCATCGGCGCCCAAGGCTCATTGATGCAAGTGGGGAGTGAAGGCTAGCGCATGTAGTCACACAGAAGAGCTACTGAAGCTAAAATTGCTGAAAAAACATAATGTCGGCCATGATAGGTATCAGAACAGACAGTGCATCACAGTTTGCAGCGTATGCAGAGCCACAGACTGGTCAAAGTGCCCATGATGACTCACTGAGGTACTTATCAACATAGCCTGTAGGGGTAGCCTTGATATATTGTTATCATTGTTAACAGGCCAAACTGTTACATTGAGAAGGCATGCCTGCCCCAATAAGATGATTCTATAGCTACATCAGTACTGAGCCCATGCATGCATGCAGGGCCTGACTGGGAAAAAAATTCATCCTGGGCACTTTTTAATCACTAATGACAAGCACGCCCCTTCTCAAAGTGAGCATGTTGGTTCAATGCGCAGAGCCCCGCCGAAGAGCTCTAGCATGAGAAAAAGACCCTGCATTTGTTCTGCGCAGCACAAGCAAATTTAATAACATGCTTACGCTGTGTTTGCTTTTAACTTGTCTCTGGTGTCTCCATAAGTGGAATACCAGAGGACAAAAGGGCCAGGAAAACGTATTATGCATGTGTTTGGAGCCTGCTTGTGGGATTGCGTGTGTGTAAAGTGAGCGTATTGTGGTGTGGTATTGTGTAAATAGGTCAATTTCATTTGTGTTTGTGGTGTAATTTATTGTGGCTATGGGCTGTAGTGTGTGTAGGGGTTGTAGCGAGTGTGTGCAAACAGGCTGTAGGGTGTGTGTGTGTATAGATGACAAAGTGTGTGTAGGGGTTGTAGAGCATATGTGTTTAGAGAATGTAGTATGTGTTTGCTTACAAGAAATGTAGTGTGTGCATAGGGGAGCATAATGTGTGTAGTGGTGCAGTGTAAGGAGTGCTGTAGTATATATATATATATATATATACATATATATGTTTGGGCATGTTGTATGTGTGAGGGGCACATTATGTTGGGTGTGCTGTGTGTATGTGTGAAAGGTGCAACATGTGTGTGTGTGAGGGGTGCAGTGTGTATGCTTATCTGACGTCACTGTGACGAGACCAATCTCGCCACATTGCATTGGATGAGCCTGGTTGCCCGCCTGTTGTCTCTGGACTATGGCCCCATGTTAAAAAGCTTGATTTTCCCCTGCAAAAACACGAAAGCCGGGTCATTCTGTGTTTGCCCTGTTTGAGCGGTGATACCCCAGATAGCTATGCCATGGAGCCCATTCGTATAATGAAAGACTATGGGAGAGACTTTGGCTCCATGGTAATTGAACTGTATGTGTGTGATCTGAGCGCCATTCAGTAATATTATAAATATATATAATATATAATAATATATAATCCGATCCACTGGAGAGATCTGTGCGGTTTGTGAGGAACTCAGTGTTCGGGATTCTGCTAGACAGGGCAGAGAGAGAGGGCCAGCTGGCACGTTGAGAGGAACTCCAGCGGCAGGTACAGTTACGGGAAGAGGAGAGCAGAGTCTCCATTCCCCAGCGGCCGTGTGATTTATTGGGAATGGGAGCCCAGTCTCCATTCCCCAGCGGCCGTGTGATTTATTGGGAATTGGGAGCCCAGTTTCCATTCCCCAGCGGCAGTGTGATATGCAGGGAATTGGGAGCCCAGTCTCCATTCCCCAGCGGCAGTTTAATTTATTGGGAATTGGCAGCCCAGTCTCCATTCCCCAGCCGCAGGCTGAGTTACAGGGGACAGAGATAGTTGCACCTGTCCCCCAGCAGCGGAGTGAATTGCAGGGAATTGTGAGCCCAGTCTCCATTCCCCAGCGGAATATACAGCAGGGAATTGTGAGCCCAGTCTCCATTCCCCAGCGGGAGATACAGCAGGGAATTGGGAGCCCAGTCTCCATTCCCCAGCGGCAGGCTGAGTTACAGGGGGCAGAGATAGTTGGTCCTGGCCCCCAGCAGCAGCGTGTGTTACAGGGAATTGGGAGCACAGTCTCCATTCCCCAGCGGCAGAGTGTCCTACAGGGAATAGAGAGCCCAGTCTCCTTTCCCCAGCAACATGACTCTGTATTGGGAGCGGAGACAGTCGGTCTCCCTCCCCGTGGCTGGAAGTATGTATGGGAGAGGAGCTTGTTACCCCCTCTCCCCAGCGGCAGCTTAACATACCAGGGGGAGACGGTAAGCCCCACAACCGTGCAGATGGGACCGTGGTCTCTGCACTCACAGCACAGGGGGTAGGGACAGTCGGTCCTGCCCCCCAACGACAGGGCTGTTTAGCCAAAGGGGAGACAGTCGGTCTCCCCCTGCAGCAGCAAAGCTGTGTATCTAAAGGGGAGACAGTCGGTCTCCAGCAGCTGAGCTGTGTTTCTAAAGGGGAGACAGTCGGCCTCCCCCTCCCACAACCAGGATCCAACCAGGCTACTTCCACGGTAGTGCTGGCACCCGAACAGAGTACCGCTGGTCTCTGCCCACTCAGCAACCCACTAAGTCAACCTACCAGTCCCCTGCACAGATGTGGTGAGGCACCTGGACATGGACAAAGTTCTTCTCTACCCAGGTGTAGTAACCAGTTATTGTGGGTGGGCTGTATTACTGATTGTGTTTTGTGGGTGGGCTGCTGGACTACCCAGGGCACTGACCAGCAGGAGGTCAGATACCCTGTTAGTCTGTTTGGAAAAGGGGAGAGATGTGACGAGACCAATCTTGCCACATTGCATTGGAGGAGCCTGGTTGCCCACCTGTTGCCTCTGGACTATGGCCCCATGTTAAAAAGCTTGATTTTCCCCTGCAAAGACACGAAATCCGGGTCATTCTGTGCTTGCCCTGTTTGAGCGGTGATACCCCAGATAGCTATGCCATGGAGCCCATTCGTATAATGAAAGACTATGGGAAAGACTTTGGCTCCATGGTAATTGAACTGTATGTGTGTGATCTGAGCGCCATTCAGTAATAATGTGTGCTCAGATCTGAGCTTTCTGGGGATATGTTGAATATACCTGTTTTATGCAATGGCTGCACAGTTATATATTTTTAAGTATTTTATTGTCTTTTGCTGCCATGTGTTCAATGGAGTTTTGCCTCTGTTCTTGGAGATAATTGGATTACTTCCCAATTCTCTCCAGGATAGAAGACTCTGTGGAACTGGTTTTGGGCAGAAAAGCCGTGCTTTTATGTGAATGTGATGCATACTTTTTAAGTTATGAATTATGTGGAAAAACTGTATTTCTCTGCTTGTGCTAATTACATTACCCATTGTGTAAGGTAATTGCATCACAGGCAGAGGGGGGGATTTTGTTTGGGAGTGTCTGAGTGTATTGTACGTGTTTATTGGTTGTTTTCCAAAACCCTGTGGGTGGTACTAATGTGTATATAAGAACAATAAACCCACAGCTCTGTCTGTTCACTGCTTGACCCTCAACACGGAGCTTTGTCTAGTTCTTGGGGGGATTTACTGTATGCTGTTCCAGTTTGACTGCTAGGAGTGTAGACCTATTTGTATGTTTTTTCCTATTCGGCTGTTTACAGCATTCATATGGTTCTAGATCAGCTGTTTACGGCATTCAAATGCTTCTCCGGTTCGGTGGATTGGTGTCTACAGTAGCTGTGCCTGTGTCTCTGGAAGGGAAGATCTACTAAACGGCTGTTAACACCTTTTATGCCTGGGGGTGCCGTTACAGTCACATTCTATGTTTCTAATTTTCTTTGTCTGTTAACTCACTGAGGGTTATTATATATATATATATATATATATATATATATGTGTGTGTGCTGTGCGTGAGGGTTGTGCTCTGTGTGTGTGAGGGTGCTGTGTGTATGTGAGGGTGCTGTGTGTATCTGAGGGTGCTGTGTGTGTCTGAGGGTGCTGTGTGTATGTCTGAGGGTGCTGTGTGTGTGTCTGAGGGTGCTGTGTGAGTGTCTGAGGGTGTTTGTGTGTCTGAGGGTGCTGTGTTGGTCTGAGGGTGCTGTGTGTGCGAGGGTGTTGTTAGTGTGAGTGTGCTGTGTGTGTGTGTGTGTGAATATGTTTGAGGGATTGTGTGTGTGTATGGGGGGTGGAAGGAACAGATTTAAATATATATATGTATTTTTTTTTTTAGATTAAATAAAAAACAAAACTTTATATCCCCCCTCCCTTCTTACCTTCTTACCTTTAGTCTGGGGGGGTGATGTGCTGCCATCCTTGGTGGTCCTGCGAGGCTAGAGTTCACTCTCGTGAGATCTGAATTTTGCCATGATAACCACGGCAACTCTCAGATCTCGCAAGAGGAACCCAGTGGAGTTGCAGGTTATAGCTCCACCAGGCTATAGCTCCCTCCTCTCTCCCTCTCTCCTAAGCCGGCGGCCGCTTGTTAGTGCTAGTTGTCCGGTGAGGGAGATCTTTGATCTCCCCACCGGCCCATGAAGGCACACAGCAGTGCCGGCAGTCGGATAGCGCGGGCACTGCATGGACCGACCGGGGAGATCCATCGTGGCCAGTCCGGGCCTGCATGCAGCCTTTCAAAGTAAAACATATAGTTTTTAAAATACCCTGTTGTAAAAAAAAAATAATAACATCACAAAGATACTATTAAAGAAAGTAGAATGAAAACCAACAAAAACGTAGAGGTGAATGGCGAAAGAAAAATTACCTCAGAACAAGTGTAAATATTAACCCCTTCACACTAGCAATTGTGCATACACAATTCAATTAGATAAATAGAAGAGTTAATATTTGCCAAGTGTTTCAGTAATGTACAGATTTAAGTAGCATGTGGGCAGAACAAAAGAAGGAATAGATGTGAGCCCTATCCATTTTTCAGTACTGTTGGCAGCTGTACTTAATAGTCGTTAGACTGCTTTTGCTGATTGCAGGTTTTACTGTTGGCATTTCCTAAGAGAATTACTGTCTCACAGGAACCATGAAAACAAAACAAATCCTTGTTCATGAGTTCTACATTTTTACTTTAAGCCTTTTTTTAAATTTTTTTTAACTAGTGAATAATTGGCATTATTGACCAGTGTACCCCCTCCCAAACACTTCATCCAGTGCCGTATTCATGCTGTCACATGCTACAATAAATGAATCAGATTAGATTTTATGCTACGGTTTATTCTTATGTATGATTGTTATGACAGCTGGTCTCATGATCATTCATGCAATTAAACTTGGGGTACATATGGAGCCATGCTACTGGGTTTATAAGTGATGTTAAGACCAAAAAGTTATTTTTGTAATTTTTTTTTTTACATTTGTATATTCTACTTGGTGGTTGTGATGGGTGTTCTGTAGATCCCTTATTAAGTTCACTGACACCAGTAGAAATCTATCCATGCCAATCGGTCCATCTTTGATTTTATACATACAAATACATGGTAAATCAGGAGATTAACTTAGATTTCCATATTGCGCATTATTGCACATATTACAGGTTGATGAATCCAAACTTGAGCAAAAACTCCAAGAAAGAAATAATATTAGATTATTTTTGAAACTTTGCATTGCACACATACTTTTGAAATATATTATTTGTAAAACACATTCCACATTTAGTGGTGAAATACAACCTGGAATGTATCGTTAAAGAAGATGTTCCAAACAGCTTTGCCACAACTTATTACAGAGATTATGATGCTAAAATGCTCTCTCTGTTAGAGACCATCTCAGTCCCATTGTTATTTACTTCCTCATGGAGCTATCCAAGTACTTGTAATGTACTACTGACAGGAGGGTCCTATTATGCTTGTCTATCTTTACTACTCCAAACAGGAGCAATGAAATAGTTAAATGACAAGCTTAAATGCAGTAGAAAAAAATTAACAGGTACAACAAAACATATAATACAGGTAACCAATCAGAATGCAACATAGGTAATATAAGTCCCAAGAAGTTAATCTAAGTCCTCTTTTATTTGTTGCTCCACGCTACAAATAAATATTCAATAGAATGACTGCTTATTTTGCTCTTTATATATTTTAATTATTTAAATATTGATTCTTTTCCTATATCCTTCATTTACTTTCAGTGTCCACTTCTTTTACTTTTTTCTCACATTATATTGTACATATACTTTGTACATAGTTTTTCCCTATGTTTTTATATATTTTTTCTTCGCCGGTAGCATACTTTATACTCACCTCACTTGCGCTTTTTCATTCATGATTTTCATTCCCCGAAGTTTTGTCGAAATTTGATTTTGAGTTTAGGTGCGAGAGTTCGGGTGCCATTATTCTCTCCTTTCCTGGTTTATACAAATTTGCATCTCATGAGCATTGGCTTCAACTGAATTTGTACTGTCAGAAGCAAAATCCTGTCAGAAACTCTGACATAATGTATTTCTCCCTCTGACATAATTACACTTGTTGCAGTTCGTTCCTGCACTTATACTCATTGTTTTCACTCACAGTTAGCTAGTTTTTAATTCATTACATTTTAATATTTTCATTATTTCAGCTGAAAATTTACCTATTTTTTCCTGTCAGTATGGCAAATTTGTTCAGCCATATTCTCTATGTAGGAATATTTTTCAAAATCTGTGGCCTTAACCAGGGATAAACTGACTGTATTCTGGGTTCTGTCAATGCCATTACATATGGTCCAGCCATGGATTTAGCCTAGTGTTGAAGGAACTCTCCAAACACATAAAAGTACTTGAAGTGCTTTATGTGTCTCTAATTTTTTCTTTTCAATTTATAAATGTTGGTGTATTGTGTAGAGAGGTCTTGTGTGAATGTCGGGTGTGTTTATGCAGTGTGTGAATGTGTGGCTGTATTTATGCAGTGAGGCAGTATGTCTGAGGGGTGCAGTGTAATTATATAGTAAGACAGTGTGTTTGAATGTGTACTTAGGCAGTGAAGCAGTGTGCTGTGTATGTGAGGTGTGAGGAAGTGTGTATACTGTTAGGTATATGCATACAATTTGTTTAAGGAGCATTAATGAGTTGTGTTTAAGAAATCATTATACACTCCTTGTAATTCTGTACCCCTCTTAATTGTGCCTTGCTTCCCATCCCCTTCTGGTTTCACTCACACACTCACCCCCTAAATCTCACACATCTACTTTTCCTCCCAGCTCCCACCCACAGTCATTAGATGTTGCAAATATAATTTTAAGCCCCCTCCATTTTACCTGTCACTGTGTATTGTGGCCGCGCTGTTCATGCAGCAATAGCTGGGTTTCCCATGGCCGAGCTGTTGAAGCAGTATTTTCTGGATTTTTCTCTGCCCAGCCTTCACACTGCTTCTCAGATGGCTGCCTGCTCTGTGAGGGAGAGGGAGGCTGGGACATGACATGCTTCCATCCCTGCCCCTCTTATAAGACTAAGCTGCCAGGCTGAAAGAACAGCGTCTGCAGTCAATGTGCGTATAGAATATTAGGGTACTAGGTTTCTAGTGCGTATAGTTGAAAAAAATAGTCAGCTCAAACACTTAAACTAGAGCCTCTCCTTTCCGGTCCATTAGAAGGTATATAAAATAAGAGAAGGGAGCAGCACCTTGGCATGTTTTCTGAGGTAGATACAACAAAATATAGTGTAGTATGAATATATACACAGTGAATAATCACCTCCTAGATATATTCAGTGTTTTCTTTTAATAAAGTGCTCAGTGCATAGGACTTCCAGCCAGGTGCGGTGGTTCAGGATGGAATACAAGTCAAGGGCTTGTGAGCTGCACCACTGTAACCACCTAATAGGGAGCTCGTATAAGGGGGTAACCCTTCAAAATATGCAGGAAATAGGAGAAAGTGATGATAGTAAAAATTGAGGAAAGTGGTGCCCTACCTTTAATCAATCTAAGGATAAAAAGGGATATGCTAACCAAAGGAATAACTTGAAAAAAGGGAGATCTACTAAACTGTGCCCAAGGGATCCATTAATTGGAGTATTAAATTGCATCTAAGTTCCAGTTCCCCTAGTGTCCGACTGACGGGAAGGTAGTATAACATAGCTAATATATAGAGAAACCAAAATCAGAAAATATAAAAAATAAAGAAATAAAAATACAATATAAAACCACTGGGGAAGGAGCAAAATAAACATACTGATCCTGGGGGAGACACAGAAAGAATCTGGGAAGTAGAGAGACACACAAAAACATCTTAAAAACTCCAGCACTGTTTACATTTCATATAATTTGGATCCCTGTTCTTTATTGATAACATAAAAATAACAATTCATCAAGAGATTCAAGAGTTATCAGAAGTAACCAATGGTAAAAGGGGGGGTGTAAAATAAATGCGGTGAAGTGCAGAGTTAAGTTTCAAACTTTATATTGGATTAACCATAAGCCAGGAAGCAGAAGGAAAAAGATGTTAGCAAGAAAAGCATGATATTTCTAGCCAAGGTAAATAGCGTGTGGTTAGGTAGAAAAACAAGCAACAATTACCTTGCATACAGAGGACAGCACAAGTTTCCATCCAAGCTATCCGGTCATGGGGATACTTCAGGCCACTTGGCTACAGGTTTACCGTACAAAGCTAGGACTATACATTAACAGAAGGCACTGCTGCTGCAAACTTTATCTTTAATATTTATAAGAAAGAAACCAGAGCAAATAAAAATATACATATATACATATAAAATAAGGACAAATCACAAAAAGTAGGATGTTGACATAGAAAGTCTGTGATTGGACAGTCACAGAAAGTCTAAGCTGTGTTAGAAAGGGAGGGTTTGGAAAGGCTGCAGACAAGAGATATGTTTTAGACATATCCTCAATGAAATGCATGCAGTCTCTCTCTCTCTCTCTCTCACACACACACACACACACACACACACACACACATACATACATACACACAAAGTTACAGGCAGACAGTTACACACACAGTTACAGGCAGACAGTCTCACACACATACACACATACACACAAAGTTACAGGCAGACAGTTACACACACAGTTACAGGCAGACAGTCGCACACACACACACACACATACACACAAAGTTACAGGCAGACAGTTACATATACAGTTACAGGCAGACAGTCACACACACACACACACACACACACACACACACACACACACAGTTACAGGCAGACAGTTTTACACACAGACACACATTCACACATACAGACATACACTCTTACTTACAGACAGTGGGCTGGAGGAGGAGTGGATTCCCTGAAGTCCTACCCTGAAGCCTGTGGAGAAGCAGGGATTCCATCTTGCTACACCTCCATGTGCAGCAGTAACAGCAGCGGGTAAGGGCCGTATTAAGCCCTGCCCCCACTGCCGGTTTGGCTCCGCCCCGATTTTGATTAGCTCCGTCCCCACCTTACCTCCGTGAGGCCAGTTCAGCTGCTCTTAGCGTGTGTGAGCTGTTCTGGCCACTCGGCACCCTAACTACCATGGGTCACAGTGTGGCCGTACAGCTCACACAGCCCCCTCCAGCTCACAGACTAGGGTCATGGCACCCCCTACCTGGTGGCACCAGGGGCGGACCACCCCCTCCACCCCCTCCCCCTCTTAGTACGCCACTGCCTCAGGTGCATCCTTTTCAGGCACAGATTTGGCATACTGAATTGGGCAAGCCCTATATTGACCCTGTAACTTTCCAAAAAACCATAAAACCTGTACATTGGGGGCACTGTTGTACTCGGGAGATGTTGCTGAACACATTTTGGGGTGTTCTTTGTCAGCAACACATAACAGGAATCCATGCCTAAAGTACAATGTTAGAGAAAAATAACACGAAAAAATGACTACCCAAAAGTTTGACAAAGACTGGTGGTAGATTTAGTGCATGGAAAGTGATAAAATACCACCATTTGAAATACCCTAGGGTGTCTACTTTTCAAAAATATATATTATATGGGGGTAAATTACATTGTTCGGCTTGGAAAATGTCCCAAATAGGACATAGGTGCATGATGACCAGCTGTGAAAATTCCAAGTTAGTAAAACTAGAATGCGCACCCTCCAAATAAGGTATTTTAGGCTCCAGAGAACCCGCCACACCTGTACATGGGTGGTATCACTGTACTCAGGAGATGTTGCTGAACACATATTGTGGTGTTCTTTGGAAGTAATACATAATAGGAGCTGAGAATCCATGCCTAAAGTACAATGTGTGTGAAAAATAACACACATAAAATTACTACCCAAAAGGTTGACAAAGACTGGTAGTAGAATTAGTGCATGGAAAGTGTTAAAATACCACCATTTCATTCACAATAAAAAAGTGTTAAAAAAAAAAAAATACTACCCTCCAAATTTGTGTCAAAAAAATCAATTATTTTTATTTATTTTTAATTTGGCATAGATAGGTGGTGAAATGGTTGCATGAAAAGAGTAAAAATACCCCAAGTTTAATACCTTAGGTTGTCTTCTTTTAAAAAATATATTCATGTGAAGGGTTATTCAGGGATTCCTGACAGATATCAGATATCAGTACCTTGCGTTAATTTTGAAAAAATAGAAATGGTTTGGAAATAGCAAAGTGCTGCTTCTACTTATAGCCCTATAACTTTCCCAAAAAAGCTAAGAACATTTCTAAACTCAGGACAAAATTTAGAAACTATTTAGCATGGGTGTTTTTTTGGCGGTTGTAGATGCGTAACAGATTTGGGGGGTCAAAGTTAGAAAAAGTGTTGTTTTTTTTCATCATATTTTATAATAATTTTTATAGTAAATTATATGATATGATGAAAATAATGGTATCTTTAGAAAGACCATATAATGGCGAGAAAAACTATATATAATGTGTGTGGGTACAGTAAATGAGTAAGAGGAAAATTACAGCTAAACACAAACACCGCAGAAATGTAAAAAGAGCCCTGGTTCTTAACGGTAAGAAAATTGAAAAATGGTCTGGTCACTAAGGGGTTAAAGGATCACTATAGGGTCAGGAACACAAACATGTATTCCTGACCCTATAGTGTTAACACCACCATCTAGCCCCCCTGGGCCCTTCATGCCTCCATAAATATAGTAAAAATCTTACTGTATTCAAGCATGAAGCTGTAAATCTGCATGCTGTTAGACTCAGAAAAACAAGCAGTCTGCTGACATGTAGTAGCCTGATCCAATCACAGTGCTTCCCCATAGGATTGGCTGAGACTGACAAAGAGGCAGATCAAGGGCAGAGCCAGCATGATTCAAACACAGCCCTGGCCAATCAGCATCTCCTCATAGAGATGAATTGAATTAATGAATCTCTATGAGGAAAGTTCAGTGTCTGCATGCAGAGGGAGGAGATACTAAATCACAGGATGCTGTGCACAGTGCTTCCCTGTGCTCTGCTGACAGCAGATCTGAGTGGATGGAGGCATATTATGCCTCCATCAACTTCAAAGTCCCTCTGGTTCACTCTGAGTAACTGCAACTGGAGGTGTTTCTAGCTTTTAATGTAAACACTGTATTTTCTCAGAAAATACAGTGTTTACATGAGAAAGGCTGCAGGGAGCTGTAGTTCTCACCTGAACAACCTCATTAAGCTGAAGTTGTTCAGGTGACTATAGTGTCCCTTTAAAGGTCTGGAGTGTCCCTATAACTCTAATGTCAACTGCTGCCACCACCAAGGCTATTTATAAATGGGATACCTTGGTTACCCATACAAATTAGATCAAAACCCCACAAACACCAATACCAGTACATCTTACTGTGGTAGATTTGTGTAAAGACCCTATCCCTATATATTAAAAATGGCAATGTTTACATTTGTCACTATGAAGGCTCTAGTGGCTGTATGACAGACTTTACTCTGTATTTGCTCTGACAGGTGGAGCGAAACACGTCCTGTTATTTGCTGACAGACTGAGAACAAGACTAAGTTGAAGGAGAGGATGCTGAATACACTTGGGTCAGTCTTGAGCCAATTTTGGTAACTTTATAATTTAAAGGGACTCTCCAGTGCCAGGAAAACATATTCATTTTCCTGGCACTGCAGGACCCTACAGTGCCCCTCTCCCTCCCACCCCCCATCCCAAGTTGCTGTCCCTCGGTGCTGGGTAAGGCTCCAGCTACTCTCCTCCCCCGCCGACGTCAGCCGGCGGGGGAGACCTAATGCGCACAGGGCCGGCGCTACCTGTTAGGTGGTGTTACGACACTCACCACCAGGGGAATGAAGCCGCCGTTTAGTCGATAATCCCCTTTCTCCAGAAATGCAATTTTAGTCCAACCGATCGTAAAACTCCCGAACGGAGCGTACGAATGCAGCAACTCCCGATCAGCAATCCATCCGAAATCCTTCCACAGCTAGAAATAAACAAAAACGCTGTCCCAATAGTAAATCCCTCCACAAACGAGACAAAGCTCCGTCTTGAAGGTCAAGCAGTAATGTGTTTAATGGGGGCTACCTGCCCGGTATTTATGCAGGTCTCCACAAGGTAGACACTCCCCTAGGGGACCTTGTGGAAGACTGTAAAATATATTATACAGTAGCCAATCGCAGTGGCTTTAATACAAGCCCTTCCCATTTTACCCATAAGTCATTCTTTCCTATCCCGGAGATAATTAGGGAGAAACCTAATTAACTCCGAGGATAGGGACCATCGCCATTTTAAAACATAATACAATAAATAAATACAATAAATACAATAAAATACAATAAAATACATAAAATCAGAAATACCGAATGTACAGTGTTTGTGCAACGTATCCCCAGATAGCCTGGATCTGAGGGCATATTCCTACCGAATAGCGCTCAGGTCCGATGTACACAGTCCAATCGCCATGGAGTCAAAGTCTCTCATAAGTCCTTCGGTATACGAATGACTCCATGGGACGGCTACCTGGGTAAGTCCATACGAATTAGAGAAACTCCCGAACTGACCGGTGTTCGTACGCCTCAAAGAAATAGAAGGGGGTCGGCCGTCTCCAGCGGTGTTCGGTAGATAAAGAGTCCGTTTTTAGATCCATAGGTTTTTGCACTGAACACCGCTGATTCGCCTCGTGTCCAAAATGGCCGCCGCCTCGTGTTCGGCATACGAACGACGACCACCCGTACGAATGGAATGGAGAGGTGTTTGCGGTTAACCACAACGTTCTAATTGTGGTCAAGGTGTTAACAAGCCGCACACTCCTCTCCTGGGTGGCCGTTGGTTCGGTGGTTTCAATCGGTACTTAGGGAAAACATACGAACAAGGGCATACGGACAGGAAATCCACGAACTCAAGGCAAACAGACGAACCAGCAATACAGGTCTATGCAGAAGGGTTCGTCACACGGCTCCCCCCTTCTGGAACACTCCGGCAGACCCGGCTTGGCCCTTTAGCGGGTCAACTTGGGGATGACCGGACTAGGAGGTAGCAAGAACGTCGGTTTGCCGCGACAATCCATCTGCATTCCCATTCTGCTTACCGGGTCGGTAGCTGATGGTGAAGTTGTACGGTTGTAAGGCTAAACTCCACCGCAGCAGTCTACCATTGTCTCCTGAGACCCGGTTAAGCCAGACAAGGGGATTGTGGTCCGTCACAAGGGAAAATTCCTGTCCATACAAATAGGGGCTTAACTTTTTCAATGCCCAGACCAGGGCCAAACATTCTTTCTCCACTGCCGCATAACTCACTTCTTGGGGTAACAGCTTTCTACTGAGATATGCGACAGGGTGTTCTCCTCCATCTTCCCCGACCTGGCTTAGCACAGCCCCCAGTCCATACATGGAAGCATCTGTATGGACGAGAAAACGTTTGTTAGGAACGGGGGCAGCCAGGACAGGGGCATTCACTAGAGCCTGCTTAAGTGCTCGAAACGCAGCTTCACAAGCTGGAGACCACAGGACCTGCTTAGGGAGGTTTTTCTTAGTCAGGTCAGTCAGGGGCTTAGCGATAGAGCTGTAGTCAGGGACAAAGCGTCTGTAGTACCCTGCTGTCCCTAGGAAGGCCAATACTTGGGTCTTAGTGATAGGTGTGGGCCAGTTCGCTACTGCCTCTATCTTAGCTGGCTCTGGTCTCTGGCTCCCACACCCCACTCTGTGACCCAAGTATTGTACTTCAGCCATGCCTAGATGACACTTCTCTGGCTTCAATGTCAGGCCGGCGGCCCGGATTTTATCCAGTACTACCCCTACATGCACCAGGTGTTCCTCCCAGGACCCACTGTAGATCGCAATATCATCCAGGTATGCACAAGCAAATTCCTGGAATCCATTAAGGAGCCTGTCCACCATACGTTGGAAGGTAGCTGGGGCATTCTTCATCCCAAATGGCATTACCTTAAATTGGTATAAGCCAAATGGGGTGACGAAGGCCGACTTGGGGATAGCGTCCTTGGCCAGGGGAATCTGCCAGTAGCCCTTACACAGGTCTATGGTGGTCAGATAGCGTCCTCTGGCAATGCGGTCTAACAATTCGTCCACCCGGGGCATCGGGTAGGCGTCAGTGGTGGTCCGCTCGTTGAGCCTCCTGTAGTCCACACAGAACCGGGTGGTCCCATCCTTCTTAGGCACCAGGACTACAGGGGAGGCCCAAGGGCTATCGAAGTGCTCGATGACCCCAAGCTGGGTCATCTCCTGTATCTCCTTCCGCATTCCTTCTCGGACTGCTTCAGGGATACGGTAAGGAGGCTGTCGCAGGGGGTTCTGTCCAGGAGTCTCTACCTTATGTACAGCTAGGGTAGTGTAGCCGGGCTCTTGGGAGAACGTCGCCTGCTTCTCCCACAGAAGCTGTCTTGCCTGTCCTTTCTCTGCGGGGCTTAACCTGTCCCCTAGCTGTACGAGGCTAGTCATGTCCGTCTGGGAATCCCTTGCTAACAAGTCGGGTAAAGGTAAACTTTCGGTATCGTTTGCAGCGGGGGCACATACTGCAGCTACATTCTCAGGTCGTTCCTGATACTCCTTTAGCATGTTCACATGAAAGGATCGCTGGATCCTGTCATCTGAACAGCTGGCTATAAGGTAGGTAGTATCACACACCTGAGCTAACACTTTATACGGGCCCTGCCAAGATGCCTGCATCTTGTTCGCCTTCACAGGTTTGAGCACGAGCACCTTCTGCCCAACCTGGAAGACTCGCTGCCGGGCACCACGATCGTACCATTCCCTCTGTCTCCCCTGGGCCACCTGGAGGTTCTCTCTTACCATCAGAGACAGTTTCTCCATGCGGTCCCGGAGCTCCAGAACATACGGCACTATGGGGGTCCCTTCCTGCTCGGTCTCCCCCTCCCAGTGGCCTCTAATGAGATCTAGGGGTCCGCGGACCCTTCTCCCATAAAGCAGCTCAAAGGGGGAGAACCCAGTAGATTCCTGGGGCACCTCTCTGTAAGCAAACAACAGATGAGGCAGGAATCGCTCCCAGTCTCTGCAAGTGTCAGAAAAGGTCCTCAGCATCTGTTTGAGGGTGCCATTAAATCGCTCACAGAGACCGTTAGTCTGTGGATGGTATGGGGAACTAAGTATCGGTTTAATGCCGCATACCCTCCACAGCTGCTGGGTGAGCACAGCGGTAAATTGGGTTCCCTGGTCAGAGAGGATCTCTTTAGGGAACCCACCCCTGGTAAAAATCCTAACCAGGGCATCAGCAACTGTCTCTGCCTCTATGTTAGACAGCGCTACTGCCTCTGGATAGCGAGTGGCATAGTCCACCACGGTGAGAATGTATTTCTTACCGGATGGACTAGCCCTGGCCAGTGGACCCACAATATCAACAGCTATGCGGGCAAAGGGCTCCCCAATAATAGGCATTGACATAAGCCTAGCTCTTGGGTGGTCCCCCCGCTTACCTACCCGTTGACAAGTGTCACACGTGCTACAATATATCCGCACAGCCTGGTTAAACCCTGGCCAAAATAAATTCTGCATAATATTATGGGCTGTGCGGCGGGACCCTAGATGTCCGGCTAGCGGAACATCATGCCCTATCCGCAGAATCTCCTGCCGGTATTTCGCGGGCACTACCAGCTGTCGATTCGGCGGAGGGGACGGCTTAGGGATCCGGTATAACCTGTCCCCCACCCACTCATACCTCTCCCCATCTGTTCCTTCTTCTCCAGTATCTGCTCTGCCCCTATATCTCTGGAGAGATGGATCTGTCTGGGTTTCCCTCCCGAACTCTTCTGGGGAATCCCAGCTAACTAAAGTCTGCCCTGGGGTGTCAGTCTGGGAATCGGTTCTTACCTGGGTCTCAGCAGCAGGTGGGCTGGTTCCAGCAGCACGGGTCTGAGCACGGGTAGTCACTGGGTTGGCCTCGGCAGGTCCCATGGGAGCATATGCAGAAACCAGAGGGGCCAAATCATTTCCCAGCAAAACGTCAGCAGGCAAATCTTTCATAACTCCCACATTCACATGTCCGGATCCCACTCCCCAGTCCAAATGAACCCGGGCAACAGGCAGATGGAACACGGCGCCTCCTGCCACCCTTACTGCTACAGTATTTCCAGTATGTTGGTGCTCGGAAACAAGGTTCTTTTGGAGCAGGGTCATAGTAGCTCCGGTGTCTCTCAGACCGGTGACCACTTTACCATTCAGCTTAACGGTCTGTCTGTGTTGTTGGCGGTTGTCCTGCTGAGCTGCTTGCACTGGGTCTGCTTCATGTAGGATACCCCAAAACTCCTCCTGCTCAAAGCAGTGAGCAGAAGGTTGAGGTGGCTGCTGGGCTCCGCCGGCTGTTCTTCTCCAGGACTGTGCTTGGCTGGCATTGTTTAATGGGCACTCTGGTCTTTTATGCCCCAGTTGCTTGCATCCATAGCACCGGATTTGATTTGAGTAATCCCGGGCGTTGAATCGGGCTGACTGCCCATAGTTGGTCGCTGGCGGCATAGTGGGGGTACGTTGTGCTGGGGGGTGATAGACATTGGTGGTTGGAGGTGCTGCCGGTTTGTACTCTACTCGGGCAGGGACCTTGGCTGCTGTCTGATCTAGCTTTCGTGCATCAGTGTATTCGTCGGCCAGACGAGCAGCTTCATGAAAGGTAGCGGGTTTGCGGTCCCTGACCCACTCTCGAACTCCTGCAGGTAACCTGTCAAAGCAGTGTTCTAGCAGGAATACTTGCAGCACCTCTTCCCCAGTTACCGCTTGGCACCCTGTCATCCAGTGGGCTGCCGTGCGGTGTACCCTGCATGCCCATTCCACATAGGAATCACCAGCCTGCTTGTTAGTGTCTCGGAATCGCCTCCGGTACGCCTCAGGAGTAACAGCGCATCGGGCATCTTTTACTGCCCGGTAGCTAGTGATTTCCTCCTCTGGGATGGCCCGAAACGCCTCACTGGCCCGGCCGGATAATTTCCCAGAGAGGATAGTGACCCATTCTTCTGCGGGCACCTGGTGTAAAGCACACTGTCTTTCAAAGTCCGCCAGGAACCCGTCTATCTCTCCCTCAGTCTCAATAAAATTTCTAAAAGCAGCAAATGGTACCTTTTTCTTTCCGTTATTATTATAAGGTACCTCTGCTGCTGCAGCTCCTCTCCTCTGGAGCGCCTGTTGTGCTGTCACTGCGGCTTGTACTTGCACCACAATATCCGCTGCAGGGTTGGGGCCAAAGTGTGCCAGCCTTATCTGAACTGCACGGTTAAACGATATCTCCTCGGGTGTTAAATCCAGCAGGCCAGGCACATTAGCTCTTTCCATTCCCTGTGCTGTATCCATCTCCACCAATATAGCAATAATCTCCCTTTTCTTGAGATTACTTGCTGATCGTCCTCTGCGCTCCAAAATGTCTTTAAGGGTAGCACGCCTTAATTCCTCATATTGCATTTCCAATCTGGGGTGTGTAGCTGGCCTTCAGGGCGGTGGGATTCATCCCGTCGCTTGCCACCAATTGTTACGACACTCACCGCCAGGGGAATGAAGCCGCCGTTTAGTCGATAATCCCCTTTCTCCAGAAATGCAATTTTAGTCCAACCGATCGTAAAACTCCCGAACGGAGCGTACGAATGCGGCAACTCCCGATCAGCAATCCATCCGAAATCCTTCCACAGCTAGAAATAAACGAAAACGCTGTCCAAATAGTAAATCCCTCCACAAACGAGACAAAGCTCCGTCTTGAAGGTCAAGCAGTAATGTGTTTAATGGGGGCTACCTGCCCGGTATTTATGCAGGTCTCCACAAGGTAGACACTCCCCTAGGGGACCTTGTGGAAGACTGTAAAATATATTATACAGTAGCCAATCGCAGTGGCTTTAATACAAGCCCTTCCCATTTTACCCATAAGTCATTCTTTCCTATCCCGGAGATAATTAGGGAGAAACCTAATTAACTCTGAGGATAGGGACCATTTTAAAACATAATACGAAAAATACAATAAAATACATAAAATCAGAAATACCGAATGTACAGTGTTCGTGCAACGTATCCCCAGATAGCCTGGATCTGAGGGCATATTCCTACCGAATAGCGCTCAGGTCCGATGTACACAGTCCAATCGCCATGTAGTCAAAGTCTCTCATAAGTCCTTCGGTATACGAATGACTCCATGGGACGGCTACCTGGGTAAGTCCATACGAATTAGAGAAACTCCCGAACTGACCGGTGTTCGTACGCCTCAAAGAAATAGAAGGGGGGCGGCCGTCTCCAGCGGTGTTCGGTAGATAAAGAGTCAGTTTTTAGACCCATAGGTTTTTGCACTGAACACCGCTGATTCGCCTCGTGTCCAAAATGGCCGCCGCCTCGTGTTCGGCATACGAACGACGACCACCCGTACGAATGGAATGGAGAGGTGTTTGCGGTTAACCACAACGTTCTAATTGTGGTCAAGGTGTTAACAAGCCGCACACTCCTCTCCTGGGTGGCCGTTGGTTCGGTGGTTTCAATCGGTACTTAGGGAAAACATACGAACAAGGGCATACGGACAGGAAATCCACGAACTCAAGGCAAACAGACGAACCAGCAATACAGGTCTATGCAGAAGGGTTCGTCACAGGCAGACTAGGCAGCCGGGGCGCCGCCAGGAGCGCCGGCCCCCCTCATGCTGCAGCCGCCCGAGCGCTCTGCAGAGAGCCTAAGGCGGCTGCAGCTTTGCCCGGGCTGGTGCGTCCATGAGGGCGCACCGCCCGGGCGCAGCATGAGGAGAGGGGCTGACAGGAGGGAAGCGCTCAGCGCTCCCTCCTGTCACTCCCTCACTGTAGCGTGGCCGAGCCCTGTATGGTCCAGCCGGATACAGGGAGCATCTGTCTCCTGTACCCGGCCGGACTTACAGGAAGTGAACACTGTGTGTGACCATACAGAGCTTGGCCACGCTACAACATAGGTAGGGGAGGGGGGGGGGAAGAAAGAAACAGGGAGGGAGGGAGGGAGGGGGAAGAAAGACACAGGGAGGGAGGGAGAGGGAAGAAAGAAACAGGGAGGGAGGGAGGGGAAAGAAAGAAACAGGGAGGGAGGGAGGGAGGGGGAAGAAAGAAACAGGGAAGGAGGGAGGGAGGGGGAAGAAAGAAACAGGGAGGGAGGGAGGGAGGGGGAAGAAAGAAACAGGGAGGGAGGGCGGGAAGGGGAAGAAAGAAACAGGGAGGGAGGGAGGGGGAAGAAAGAAACAGGGAAGGAGGGAGGGGAGGGGAGGGAGGGAGGGGGAAGAAAGAAACAGGGAGGGAGTGAGGGGAAAGAAAGAAACAGGGAGGGAGGGAGGTAGGGGAAAGAAAGAAACAGGGAGGGAGGGAGGGAGTGAGGGGAAAGAAAGAAACAGGGAGGGAGGGAGGTAGGGGAAAGAAAGAAACAGGGAGGGAGGGAGGGGGAAGAAAGAAACAGGGAGGGAGGGAGGGGGAAGAAAAAAACTGACAGGGGGAGGGGGGGCGAGAAAGAAACTGACAGGGGAGGGGGGGGCGAAAGAAACTGACAGGGGGAGGGGGGGAGAAAGAAACTGACAGGGGGAGGGGGGAGAAAGAAACTAACAGGGAGGTGGGAGAAAGAAACTAACAGGGAGGGGGGAAGAAACTAACGGGGAGTTGGGGGAAAGAAACTAACAGGGAGGTGGGTGAAGAAACTAACAGGGGGGAAACTAACAGGGAGGGGGGGGAGAAAGAAATTGACAGGGAGGGGGGGAAGACTTTGACAGGGAGGGGAATTGACGGGAAGAGAGAAATTGACAGGGAGGGGGGAGTGACAGGGGAGGGAGGGAGAATGAGAGTAACAAGGGAGGGGGGGAGAAGAGAGTGACATCCATCACACACACACACACACACACACACAATCACACACAATGCACCCCTTACACACAAAGACAATGAACCCCTTGCACACAGAAAAACACACAATGCATTACATACACAATGCAACCCTTACACACAATGCATCCCTTACACACAGAGAAACACACAATGCATTCCTTACACACACTCAATGCACCCCTTACAGACTCACACACTTCATCCCTTACATACACAGAAACACACCTTGCAGCCCTTATAAATACAAACACAGATTCACACAATGCATTTTTTACACACAAATCAGGACATCCCCTACACACTCCCCCCCCTGTGAACAAACTCATTGATGGAACATGAAGGTGGACCCTGAGCTGTGTAAATGGCCCCAATAAAATGGAGCTGCTTCCCGTTCTCCCAGAACATTGATTTTTGTGACCACAGTTACAAACAGCCTCCAGAGATCCTGTTCTACACCAGACCAGTGGAGCCAGACTGCAGCTAGAGCCCATCATCATCCTCATCTGGTTGTAAGTAGGCAATCTAGTATATTATTCGTGGCACTAATCTCTAATTTACCTCACATTAAAGAAACACTATAGTCCCCAGAACCAATGCAGCTTAATGTAGTGGTTCTGGTGTCTATAGCCTGTCCCTGCAGGCCTTTTAATGTAAACACGGCGGCACTGCAGCACTAGCGTTAGTTAACATGGCAGGTCATATGGGTGGGGCATTGTGATGTGGTGGGGGGCAGGCGGCAAACTTTACTTTTGCCTAGGGCGGCAAAATCCTTGCACCGGCCCTGAATGCGCATGCACGGCAATGGCCGCGCACGCGCATTAAGCCTCCCCATAGAAAAGCATTATTCAATACTTTCCTTTGGGGATTTCGGTGAAGCTGGAGGTCCTCACATATCGTGAGCATGTCCAGCGTCGTTTAAAGCACTTTTCATGTTCTAAGAACACGAAAGTCCCTCTAGTGGCTGTCTAATAGACAGCCACTAGAGGAGGACTTAACCCTGCAAGGTAATTATTGCAGTTTATAAAAACTGCAATCATTACACTTGCATAGTTAAGGGTGGTGGGAGTTGGCACCCAGACCACTCCAATGGGCAGAAGTGGTCTGGGTGCCTGGAGTGTCACTTTAAGAATCTCATATTGATCCTTAGTGGGCTGTGCATTTGCTCCTTTAATTACTATTTTTTTTAAATGTCACTTTATAAAGCCAGCGGTCTGTGGATTTATGCTAATTACTGCTAGAGGATGTTCAGTTATGTTACCTTTGAGAGTGTATGGTATCCCAGGAATGAGAATTACCCCCATGATGGCATATCATTTGCAAAAGAAGACAACCCAAGTTATGGCAAATGGGGTATGTTCAGTATTTTTTAGAAGCCACTTAGTCACAAACACTGGCCAAAGTTAGCATTCATAATAGTTTTTTGCATTTTAACATACAAACAAGTATAAATGCTAACTTTGGCTAGTGTTTAAAATTTTAAAAATATGTACATGTGAGGTGTGATCCAGAGAGTCATGACAGATAACAGTGTTACAATATCATTATTGATACATTTTAAAAGTATATATTTTGAAACAGCAATGTCCTACTTATAGCCAGAGTTTTTAATTAGTTACTTGTGGAACTGATTCACTCTTCTCAGAGTGCATGTGATTCTGTGACACTGAACTCACTCATAGTACAGGGAGTGCAGAATTATTAGGCAAATGAGTATTTTGACCACATCATCCTCTTTATGCATGTTGTCTTACTCCAAGCTGTATAGGCTCGAAAGCCTACTACCAATTAAGCATATTAGGCGATGTGCATCTCTTTAATGAGAAGGGGTGTGGTCTAATGACATCAACACCCTATATCAGGTGTGCATAATTATTAGGCAACTTCCTTTCCTTTGGCAAAATGGGTCAAAAGAAGGACTTGACAGGCTCAGAAAAGTCAAAAATAGTGAGATATCTTGCAGAGGGATGCAGCACTCTTAAAATTGCAAAGCTTCTGAAGCGTGATCATCGAACAATCAAGCATTTCATTCAAAATAGTCAACAGGGTCGCAAGAAGCGTGTGGAGAAACCAAGGCGCAAAATAACTGCCCATGAACTGAGAAAAGTCAAGTGTGCAGCTGCCAAGATGCCACTTGCCACCAGTTTGGCCATATTTCAGAGCTGCAACATCACTGGAGTGCCCAAAAGCACAAGGTGTGCAATAGTCAGAGACATGGCCAAGGTAAGAAAGGCTGAAAGACGACCACCACTGAACAAGACACACAAGCTGAAACGTCAAGACTGGGCCAAGAAATATCTCAAGACTGTTTTTTCTAAGGTTTTATGGACTGATGAAATGAGAGTGAGTCTTGATGGGCCAGATGGATGGGCCCGTGGCTGGATTGGTAAAGGGCAGAGAGCTCCAGTCCGACTCAGACGCCAGCAAGGTGGAGGTGGAGTACTGGTTTGGGCTGGTAGTCAAGCTCAACTCCCAGTCCTACTGCCAGTTTCTGGAAGACACCTTCTTCAAGCAGTGGTACAGGAAGAAGTCTGCATCCTTCAAGAAAAACATGATTTTCATGCAGGACAATGCTCCATCACACGCGTCCAAGTACTCCACAGCGTGGCTGGCAAGAAAGGGTATAAAAGAAGAAAATCTAATGACATGGGCTCCTTGTTCACCTGATCTGAACCCCATTGAGAACCTGTGGTCCATCATCAAATGTGAGATTTACAAGGAGGGAAAACAGTACACCTCTCTGAACAGTGTCTGGGAGGCTGTGGTTGCTGCTGCACGCAATGTTGATGGTGAACAGATCAAAACACTGACAGAATCCATGGATGGCAGGCTTTTGAGTGTCCTTGCAAAGAAAGGTGGCTATATTGGTCACTGATTTGTTTTTGTTATGTTTTTGAATGTCAGAAATGTATATTTGTGAATGTTGAGATGTTATATTGGTTTCACTGGTAAAAATAAATAATTGAAATGGGTATATATTTGTTTTTTGTTAAGTTGCCTAATAATTATGCACAGTAATAGTCACCTGCACACACATATATCCCCCTAAAATAGCTATAACTAAAAACAAACTAAAAACTACTTCCAAAAATATTCAGCTTTGATATTAATGAGTTTTTTGGGTTCATTGAGAACATGGTTGTTGTTCAATAATAAAATTAATCCTCCAAAATACAACTTGCCTAATAATTCTGCACTCCCTGTATAAGGATATGGGCATTTATCGTGAAATATCTGGATTTCCCAATAGTACTCCAAATTCTTTGTATGGTTGTACTTCCATATTTTTCCATCACAGCATAGTCTGAGGTCTGTCGATTGTTTGTAAGAGGACTGTGCTGCCCTGATAAGGGTCAAGGCATTACATTCAGACACAAGTCACAGGATATGTGTCATTCATAGTGATTGGTAAGATTATTTACAGGTCAGCCCACTTGGTTTCATAGTCACGTCTATATACTCCATGGGTGGAAATCTTTATGTACCTTTGTAGATTATTTTACTTTTATTTTACTTCAGCATTTTATATCTTTTTGCTCTGCATTGTGTGTCTTAATTGGTAGAGGTACACACACACATATACATTGTTGTTATTCATTATTGCCATTTGCTAGGATTAGTATTATATATAAATAATTCTATTTATAAAAAAGGATTTTTTTTATTCTTTATTTTTATTGTGCAAGTGTGTACAGTCAAGCTTCATATGCCACAACAGCTCTATCAAGCATAGTAAGACAAACATAGGATATCAGTAGCATGGCATTAGTAGGAATTTCACATTTTTTGTAGTATAATAACAAACGAATAACCATAGTAGAGTGATAATTGTCACTAGTTAAGAGAATCTCTATGGCTTAGTACTCAGGTTAACTGACGTATGTGCCCTGGGCACTGAGTGAGTGAACAAGCAAAAGTGTTCAAGCTTAAGTGTATTCGTAGGTTATGGGAATGCCTCAGGTTTAACATTCAATGCATCTTTACATTAGGGTTAAGTATGGTAACGCTTTTCATTAGTTTAAGTGGGTGTTTGAGCCTTAAGGTTTGCTAGTGTGGCATTCTAGATTGTGTTCCTTGCTTAGTACAATGTGTAAATCATGCTGTATGAACTGTAGATAGTGTGTCTGGCTGAGCATAGTTGGAGTCAACGCTAGGGCAGATGATAACGAGCTTAAGTCAATGTCCATGGATGCAGGCTTAGTTACATAAGTCCACCATGTTGAGTAGGATTTGAGAAGTTCTCCTGTGGTTCTCGTCGCCCTGTGTTTGCTTGGTACGTGCCGCTTGTGCCCTAGTGGTACTGTGGAGTTATCCTGCGCTGTTCGTTGGCATATGGTGGTAGTTGTGGTATAATAGGCCTGGGCTGGTAGGGTGGGCCAATTCTACCTGGATGCAGGGTGGATGGCTTGGTGTTCAGACCCTCTGGCTTGTCTTGTCGGGGCTGGCAGCTCTAGGGTCTGGTGGCCCATGTGGGTCTGCTTTATAGGGGTGGTTCAGTAGGGTCCCATTTTGTGTATACCCCATTTCTCCCTGGTATTTGCCCGCAGCCTGTACCTTGTTCTGCCCAGCATAGTCTGCCAACTTAAACCTGGGGCAGGTTGTCATGGTGGTCTGACGGTGCTGGGTAAGCTCCTCTTCAGTCAGCTCGATCTCACCGGTAGCTCACGCACATGGTTGGCGTGTGGCGGCCATCTTGTGGATTGTCGCATGGTGGTTGTTCCTCGCCAGGGTGGTTATTTAGGCCCTTCCAGACCGGGATGACCCCCCCGGTCCAGAGGGGGGGGGGAAGCGAGACGCCGGCCGGAGACCAAGGAGAGCGGCCATCTCGTCTCGGCTCAAGCTCCAACGAGCTCTGGGCCCCAGTCGAGTTACTGTCGGTGCCGGACCGGGTCTTAGGCGGTATCCCCACTCACCCCAGCGTCTAGGGGTCAGTGTGGTCACCGGTGTGGCTTGCTAGTCGCGGTTGACCTCCAATTTGTGCAGGCTTTTGGGCCCTGAAGCAGGAGCTCAGACAGAGCACGTTTGATCCTGTCGGCGGGCAGGCCCCGCCCCCTACAAAAAATTAATTTATGCCAAAATCTGTTGCATTTTAAAAAACACACGTTAATACTACAACAAATGCTGTCACAGATACAGATTGGGCAGGGTGTTGGGGAACAGATTTTTTTATATACACCCTCTATTAGTTAGGTTGTGTGATGGGATCACATTGAATACCTGGCTGGGCAGCTTATACTTTCTTCCAGCTATGCTTTCTTTCAATTTTTGAGGAACATCAGAAGCACACTGTTAATGAGCAGAAAGGGCAGAACATAAATAAAATGGTGGGGACATGTCATAACAAATCCCCCATCTCTTCGTTACTGTAGTGGTCATTGAGTTTGCCTTTGGGCTCAATCCGTAGGTGTATCTGGAACTTAGCAATGCAACTTGTTTAACACTTTTATTCTTAAATTCACTCTGAGATGCTTACATACACTCTCATATTGTCCAAGGCAAATTCACAGTCACACTCAAGACACTTTTAGAAGTACTATTACAAATATTCTCACTGATACATTCATTCAGACACACTCAAAGGCAGATATAGGCTATCTTCAACATACTGATAAAGTCCTCCAGACACAGTCAGGCACTCTGTCAGACTTATACAATGAATAAAATAAATGTAGAAAATGGAAGCATAAGTTTAATGAAATATTTTTTTTTTAGCTTTGTCAAACAGAAATCCAGGGAGCAAAAATAAAATTTTGACTTAATACCACAATGTATAACAATGTTACTTGTAGGCAGTGTTACAGCTTTTATGAATTTAAAGGGATGGGATTTTTATGAAAAAAAATATATATATATTCCTATTCATCATTGGATCCCTAGTTATTGGTTTTTAATTGATGGTAACAGATGATTATTATTATTATTTTATTATTTAAATAGCGCCAACAAATTCCGTAACGCTGTACAATGGATGGACTAACAGACACATAATTGAGATCAGACCACTGGACGTACAGGAACAGAGGGGGTTGAGGGCCCTGCTCGATTAGCTTACATGCTAGAGGGAGTGGGGTATAGTGACACAAAGGGTTAAAGTAGGGGAATTAAATAGTATGTTAGAGAAGGGTTTATTGAGTGCTTGGTATGTCATTTTTGACAGTTGCAGGAATGGAGTCATGGGGTGGGGGATGAGAAACCTGCTGACAGTGTAATTGATACGCTTTAATGAAGAAGTGAGTTTTCAAAGATTTTTTGAAGGAGTGGAGGCTGGGTGAAAGTCGTATTGAGGAGGGAAGGGAGTTCCACAGAAGAGGTGCAGCCCTGGAGAAGTCTTGAAGGTGAGCATCAGAGGTGGGGATCCGGGCAGAGGATATGCATAGGTCTTGGGCTGAGCGCAGGGGTCTTGATGGGACATACTTATGTATGAGGGAGGATAAGTATGTTGGAGCAGCATTATGTAGGGATTTGTAAGCAAGCGCCAGAATTTTGAAATGGGCCCTGTATCTAACTGGAAGCCAATGCAGGGACTGACAGAGCGTGGAGGCATGGGAGGTGCGACCGGACAGGCAAATAAGCCTCGCAGCCGCATTCATTATAGATTGCAGCGGTGCAAGCTGGGAACATGTAAGACCGGTGAGAAGGGGATTGCAATAGTCAAGGCGAGAGAGAACAACAGCATGAACCAGTACCTTAGCCGCGTCCGGCGTTAGATATGGGCGGATGCGCGCCATGTTCTTGAGTTGGAAGTGACAGGATTTGGCTATCGATTGGACATGGGGAGTAAAAGAGAGGTCAGAATCAAGAAGAACCCCTAGGCAGCGAGCTTGCGAGGTAGAAGTGATAGTAGCGCCGTTGACTTGGATGGAGACAGACACAGGAGTAGCAGCACTTGAGGGAGGAAAAACTAGAAGTTCTGTTTTGGACAGGTTGAGTTTAAGGAAGTGAGCAGCCATCCAGTTGGAAATAGCAGAGAGACAGTCAGAAACACGAGTCAAGGTGGGTGGAGAGAGATCAGGGGAGGACAGGTAGATTTGTGTGTCATCTGCATATAAATGATATTGGAAGCCAAAGGAGCTGATGAGTTTACCAAGGGAGGCAGTATAGATAGAGAACAGTAGGGGGCCGAAGACAGATCCTTGGGGGACGCCGACAGAGAGGGGTTGAGGAGAAGAGGCAGTGCCAGAGAAAGAAACACTGAAAGAGCGTTGGGAGAGGTAGGAGGAGCACCAGGATAAAGCAGTATCCCGTAGACCAAAGTTACGGAGAATGTGAAGAAGCTGTTGATGATCAACAGTGTCAAAGGTGGCAGAAAGATCAAGGAGGATTAGGATAGAGTATTGGCCACGAGATTTAGCAGCAATTAAGTTGTTGGTGACCAGCGCGGAATCCAGACTGAAGGGGGTCAAGCAGAGAGTTGGATTCCAGAAAGCCTGTCAATCTGGCGTACACAACTCTCTCTCGAGGATCTTGGAGGCAAATGGCAATAGCGAGATAGGGCGGTAGTTGGATGGGGAGTTGGGGTCAAGGCTGGGCTTTTTCAGAATCAGGGTTACAGTTGCATGTTTGAAGGGTGAGGGAAATGTGCCAGAGGAAAGGTAGAGATTGAAGATGTTAGCGAGAGGTAGAGCAAGAGAGGGAGACAAAGTGCGGATGAGATGCAAGGGAATAGGATTGAGGGAGCAGGTGGTGGGGCGGGAGTACAGGAGCAGAGCAGAAACCTCTTGTGCTGTAGCAGGTGCAAATGAGCATAGGATGGCAGGGGGAGTGGGGTTTGGTGTTGTATTGATAGGGGTAGGAGAGAGATTAGAAATCTCGTTCCTGATTGTAGAGATCTTCTCAGTGAAATGAGATGCGAAGTTTGTGGCGGACAAGGGTATTTTTATACAGTGGACGATGTGGTTAAATTAAGGTAGCAATATTATGGAAAGGCAGTATCAATGCAATATGTTTATTATTTTTTATTTTTTTTACCATTTTTATGGTATGAATGTTTTTATTAATTTTCTTTATATTTTGGTATTATTTGCTGTTTACTTTATTTTTCTTCATGTGTTTATCCTTTCTTTCTCTCCTAATGCCGAAATATATTTAGTCGATATGTCCTCACTTTTCTTGCTTGCGGTTTTGTGTGGGATTGCCCTTTTGGTCCACAGGTGCTTGTAATCCTGCAATTACCACACCATAAAAAGGCAGGACATTGAAACAGTAGTGCAATCTTGATAAAATGTTTTTATACAGGAAAAGCGTTGATTGGTGACTGGTAACCACAATTGTGATGTCACTGTATGTCATATGCATTTGATCTTTTTTGTTTAAATTTGCAAGGAGCGAGCATTGCTTAATTACCGTGGCAACCAGTATTTCTTCATTTACATATATTGTTACAGTTGAAACCTCAAGAAGAGCAGATCATATATTTAGTGTGAATCTTTTCTTGCGATACTATAGCGTTGTTATAGCAATAAAGTAACAAACGCACATGGTTATGATGAGCTACCAAACTAGCTCTGGGTTAATCAGCAGGAGCTGTATTATTCACTATTAGATTAGCGACTGTTGGAGCCACTATTGTAGTCTTGTTCTCCTTCGTTTCTGGCTGTTGCCTGCATAGTGCATCGTACTAGATATCCGAAGCAGGAATAATACTGCTCATGCTGTTTAACACTGAGCTAGTCATGTGGGCTTGTATCTTTATTGCTATAACAAAGCTACATTATGGCCATAACAGACTCTGTCAGTCTTGCTTAGCTACTCTTACTCTTCTTTACCCACTCTCACACACACACTCAAAATCTGTAAGAAACTTACAAACACACTCACACTCAGACCATTTACACTTACTTGCTCTCTCACAAACTCACACTCCCATACATAATCAAGTGGTGACAGAGGGGGGCAGGTGCCACTGGACACAGTTGCCCTTGGGGCAGCTCAGCTCTGGACGGTTGGATGCAGGGTTAGATGGACTGGCCTACTAGAACACAGGGAGATTACCAGGTGGACAGTCCAAGGAAATTTCGATAAGTATAAAACGTAAAAGTACCACACTATCTGCTTTATATGCAAACAGCAGGAACCCTACAGATTGGCACTTTACCCAAAAACAACCATACATTTGTACACACTGCCGTGCTTTTCATATACACCCATGTTCACATATTCTGATATACTAAATAAATATACCCACAAACACCTGTAATGCAGGGCCTGTGGCAGAGAATGTGCGTTTGTCTGTGGCAGAGAATGTGTGTTTGTCTGTGGCAGAGATAGAATGCATATTGATCTTTGAGCGAGTATGCATGCTAATGCTAGTATGTGTCAGTCTTTTCTCCCATCTCACTAATTTGCACTTTTTTTTTGAAAAGTAGTTAAAAGACCAGTTTCTGTAGTCTTTGCGTAGGACCCCCTTCCATTCCAAAGGCCCTTATCTCCCAAAAGATCTGTAACACATGTCAATGAAAAAGTATAAATTATTATGGAAATAATATATTCACATATATGAGTATACATATATAAATGAAAACATTCCTATAAATACTTTGCAGTCTTTGTTGCCATGGCATACACTGACCTGATACTATATTTAATGTGAAGGGGCACAGTGATAAGACAAACATTAAAAGTAACTACTGTATTAAATGTAGCCATGCAACAACATATAGTCAATATTTCCCATTACTGGACATTTCTAAACATGCCAAGGACCGGTAATGGGTCTGACTAACATTAACTGTATGCTGTGGCTCATATCTGTTGAAGGGAATCAGTAATTTTGCTTATTTTCAAGTCCCATACGTGCTCTTGGAGAATTCACAATTTTAATTTTATTTATCTGTGTAACTACACACTAAACTGGCACAATGTATGAGAAAAACTGTTGTTGGGACTGGTTTTGGAGTGGAAAAAAATAAAGGACTTGCCCCTGGGAAGCTCATGACCTTACTATGCACTCAACCTCACAAACACATTTAGGATGACATACACTGACATCCAAGCTTACACACTTTTAAAGGCTCTCTGACAGATGCTCTTTAGAGAAAGTCACGATTTTTCAACATGGTGTTAACAAAAACCTTTTAGCATCCTCACCCTCATATGTGTTCATTGTGTATTTGTGACATAGCCAGGAATCTCAGGTACTTTCTCCTTCCACACTCAGTAATTTAAATAGTGACTTTAATGCAAAGTTCCAGTACTACCGAGTACCATGCCATCATCTATTAAATGCACCCATGGTGTTATACAGAAGAAGATGATCATGGAACCTTGGGATCCATATCTGTTTTTCTACATGATAAAAAAAAAATCCTGCCTCACCTGGATTCCATTTAAAATTCTAAATTTGGTGTTTTTTCTGGCACATTATTTTGATCTTTGACAACATTGTACCTTAATTTGTTAAAAATTAATCCATGCTTGCTACCTATGCAATTAGACTAGATAATTACATCCTACTATTATAAGTCCATTATTCTAATTTAAGAGCAACACACTTCTAGATCAAATATTGCTGACTTAGTTATAAGTCTGACATAAAAAAAATCAATGGAATCTAGAATTGGAAGTCTTTTGTCAATTGATCTATTATAAGCATCCAAAGCACCACACAGTGGATTTGAATTATATAAGTTTCTACCTTTTTCACTGCTCCACCACCTGTGTTAATTTGTCTCTACCTTCTCTATTCCTTAGTCTGTCAACAGGAAAAAGCAGAAATCCTCATGAACTGTGTCATGTGCTTGCTTATTTTTCCTTGACATGCACTCCCTTGCACTCTAGTGGTAGGCTCTTTTGATCCTCAGGGATAGATTTATCAAAATGACAAGTTATGGAAAGTGGCACAAAGATGTAAAATGAGTGGTCAGCAATGGAATGTGCCTGCTGGTTCCTTTGGTGTCCATAATGATTGCTTCACTTTTAATACTTTGCACCAATTTTCAGAACAATAAAATGTGATTAATCTCCCCCTCATTTCCTTATATTTCTTCCCCTTTATGATGCATGAGACCTTTAAGAAAGCAGAGACTGAAATATATCATTATTAGACTTATGCACAATAAGAAAACTTGTTTTCCTGAACCACTTTAAAAACAAAAAAATGTTTGGGCGATACCCAAGTTCTGACCACGTGACGACTTGGATCATCAGAATTTTGTTACCATAGAAAAGGGTTACAGGATAAAACATCTTATGTTAGTACTTATGCTTATCAGAGTGAAAACATACTAAACACTCTCTTACCCCCCAAAAAACTTTTTTTCAAATCACTGTTTAGTAGATACACCCAATATGAAACCATTTAGGCATTTATTTATGCATTTAGTTCATTGGAGGTGTATCTAAAAGCAGCTTGTGAAAGCTGCATATCTCAAGTCTGAAGCCTTCGCAAGCCCTCCCATTTTTTTCCCAGCACACCAGCACAGAATTTCAGCCTGTGTTGGAGAATAGTCCAATCAGAGGCTTCTCATGGAAAAGCCTGTGTGCCAGAGCCGCTAGTTTGCAGATACGATTGCAGATTTTTAATGTTTCTCAATTAGCTGCGATGCAACTAATTTAGAAGGGAGGAAGGTGGCCATGAGTTAGCTTCGGGAGCAGAAAAAAACTCCCTGGTTCTAACTCCACTTATAAAAGTTTTGATTGCTATTGAAATTGGCTTACGTTCTTTATGTGTTTGGAGTGTTCCTTTAAATAAAGAAAAGTGCTAGTGTGTTAGCAATAGAGACAGAGAAAACAGGCAACATTTGCATTAATTAACTAACTATGCAGACCACAATTAAAGTGGCACTGTAACCCCTCCTCCAAAATTAGTAGTTCATAAAGATAGAATCTTTAGGTCTGGCGTGATCCTCCATAGACATTAATGCGCAAGAGTACAGTGCTGATGTAGGTTCTTGACAGCTTAAACGCCAGGAGCTGAAGAAGAGTGGCAGGAAGAAGTTGGCTGCACCCAAATAATAATAAATAAGTAATAATAAAAAAAGTAAATCTCACCTTTAGCTGCCCTTCCCAACCTCCAGATCCTGAGTGGTGATGTTATTGTCATTGCAAATTAGTAAGGAATTAGTAGGAGTTAGAAGGTCTTATTCCTCCCATTGGTTACATGTTTCCTGAACAACCTTATTGTTTGTATATTTCATATGTTTTTTGGTGGGAATATACCAGCCTTGTTTATTCGTAACCCATAGCTCATTACATGTTGAAGACAAGAGTACCATTTTGGGATTCCTGCTGGGTATTAGGAGGTGTTGGTAACCCAAAGACTCTTTTTTTTGTATGCGTTTATTTTTTAAGACTATATACATTGATAGTTTTTCATGCCAATGGAACATTGAAGGTTTTTAAATTCTGTTAATGATCTCAAGGGATACTACATTCAGTCACAAAATACTAAATTAATCTTAAATGGCTGGGTATTCCATTAAGGTTGGATGGGACCTGGAATTTTCAGTGTGGATCTGTCACTGTTCCCTTCTGCCCCCTATTTGATTCAGGTGCTGGTTCTAAAATAATAACGGGGGAGAACAATGGACATGGGCAGCCGGGACTAAATACTATGGTTTGGGGGTATAGACCTGCCTTTGCTTCTTTCCTTTCCACCCATGAAGACTATGTAATAATAAATGGGCGTGAATGTCATTATCCCCAATGCCAACACATCCATGAGCAGTGGGTCGGGGCTAAATAATAATAAAACTATGGGAACATTATTATTACTGGCATTTATAAAGTGCTAACATGTTCCGTAGCGCTGTACGATTGGGGTCAAAGATAGTACAATACAAAAGGTAAAGAGAGCCCTGTGATCTGAGATCTAACAATTAAAGTTATTTAATACAAAGAACTTGGCTAAGTAGCCCATGACCTTACAATCTCTTAAATTGGGGAGCTGAGGCAAGAGGTAGCAGGGAGAATATGGAGGTAATGGCCACAGATAATTTAAAGATAATTGATAAGTTGGAAAGTTTATGGGGAGGTAATTGAGTGAGTTCTCAAGCAACTCTATGGTGGTGTTAGGATTTTAATGCCACAAAGCCATGTCATCCATCTCTGGGCTTCAGGTATGGTTGGCACCTTGGAAAAAAATACTGGCTATGCTAATTTGCATAATTGATTATATATGCGTGACATCACAGGACATGGCATCATCAGATGTTAAATAACATCTTAGGTGGTGACAACAGAGAAAGCAAAATGCATTTGGAAGATGAACATTCCCTAAATTAAAAAAAAAATCTACTTACAATGTGTGTAGAATGTCTGAATGTACGTGTAGCTTTGTGTATGTGTAGCAGTGTGTAAACATTTTCTGAGGGTGTATAGCAATGTGTGTAAAGCAGTGTGTATATTGTGTGTTTATGTCCATGTATGTACGTTGTGTCTGAGTGTGTGTGCAGTACTATGTCATATGTATTGTGTGTATAGCATCATTGTATGCAAACTGTTTGACTGAATGTGTATAGTAGTGTGCATACTATGTTTGAGTGTGTGTGTCACTGTGTCTACTGTATCTGCGTGGATGTCATTGTGTGTATATCCCATTGTCCCATTGACATGTAAAGTAAATGTGGATATTCTGGCTCCATTTCTTTCACCACTGTCCCAGAATCTTGTCAAATATTGACTATTGCATTGTCAGTATTTTTGCAATACTTGTACTGACCAGACAGTCTCAAACACAGGCTGTGCCGGTAAAATACCGACCATGAGACAGCATAGTAAGTGAAGTGCTGTGTGTGAGAGCCTTTGATGTGACTGAATCTGCATGTTGGTGTGTTTGTGCGTGTCAGTATGAGTAATTGGTGTGAAGCTCTTTGGGGCTTGTTGGGGGCACATTAGGGAATAACATCTTATTAATAAATATGACGAATTTAGAAAATGCATGTATAGTGAATTCAGCTTCTCTAACATTTAGACATAATATTTTTGTGTAAAATGCATACGCATGTGCCACATGCATTTTTAAAATTCAAAAACTATATTTTATTTCACACATTGTTTGCATTGCACATTTATTTAAAATGAGATGTTGATGTCAAATAAAACTGATTTCCATCAAGAAAAAAACTGAACAATTTCATTATAGAAAGTAAATAAACACAAAGGTCAAGTCACAATTATCTACATAGTGCTGACTGAATAAGTATTTCACTTATGTGAAGAAATAGTGCAGTCACTTTTTATAAAAGTCACAATGTTCATTCAGTCATTATGTTTTTACATATTCAGCAGATTGGTTTGAAGAAACTTGTGCGGTCATGGAGCTGAAAATGTTGCAACTATCGACGTCATCTTCTTGGACCAGTTCTTGTTGATCATCACAATGTGGGTCAATACTAGGACTGGCAATATACTTCTCATTTCACCATGTAGTTCTTCATAATGTAACAATTGATCAGCAGTTGCACACCTTTATTTGATCACTACAAACATTCCACTATTTTAACCTGAAGATGTTTGCAAACTATTACAAAGTTTTTTTTATGGCTCTCCACTTTAAAAGTGCTCCAGATACAAGTGTATGCTGGGATAAGGACAGTTGTAAATAGTCAAAACATAAATAATTTGAAGTTCACAGTTAAGCTCTCTTAACTAAGTGCAACAAAACAAGTTTCAACCAAAAACAAATTTAGCAATGGTCACAGGAGACGTGTAGACATAAATGCACGCAGCTAGCACAATGCCCGTGGCACTAGTCTTCCATTTCAAGCTTTGTAATTCCTTTTTTTTTTTTTTAAAGAAATTTCCTGATAACCCAGCTTTGTTATTTACTGTGTTTTTCTGTACTTTTAAAGTCTACAGTCCTCAAGGCTTCCACAGCCCTTTGTTGAAAATCACAGGAAGCAGCAAGCTTATCTCTGTTTTGCAGTTTAAGCCACCAACGTTTTCTCGTAACTTGGAGCTGTCAACTGTCAAGTCTGTCTGCGTGCTTGCCAGCTTGGCATTACAGTCCCAGGTTGAAGTGATGTTATAAGTTGCTTTATTAAACGTATTGTTTTTTTGATGCAGAGCTACTCGCTCTGCTAGGATGCTTCTGAGCTGCTGTCTGGGGCTCAGGAGAGATGGGGGTAAAGGCACTATGGTTGTAATGACCCATTTGCGACTGGTTTCCACCACTCATGGCCAACTGATTCTCTGTTTTAAAATTTACCCAGTTCTGTTCAGTTGGCATCTTGTATGGTGGATATGAAATATTGTCAGTGGATGGGAGGTAGAGATAAGATTTCTCTTGGAAAGGCATTGCAGAATTTTCAGGGGATTTTCCTGGGTACATATCATCTTTGGGATACTTATTGCTGGAGATATAGGGAGAATACTTCTTCATGGTATGCAACATGCTCTTGCAAACTAGATGAATGAGCTCCAGCACATTAAGTAAGAGAGAGATGAGTGACACAACCAGCATGAAAATAATGAAGATAGTCTTCTCCATCGGTCGAGATACAAAGCAGTCCACCTTGTGAGGACATGGAACCCTCTCACACACGTAGAGTGGAGGCATCACAAAGCCATAGAGATACCATTGACCTAAAAGAAAACCAGCTTCAAATACACTTTTCATAATGACACTCACTGTGTAGGTACCCATGAGGGCTCCTCTGATCTTTATTCTTCCATCTTCTTGAATGCAGATTTTTAGACGTTTTTTCTCTATAACAGCAATGGCATCATCGACACATTGATCCTTCTCATCAAGAGCCCTCAACTCACTCTCCTTTTGCTTTAGTTTCTCCTCTTTTCTAGATAGGTAGATCACATGTCCCAGGTAGAACAGGGTAGGGGTGCTTACAAACAGAAACTGGAGAACCCAATAGCGGACATGGGAGATGGGGAAGGCCTTGTCATAACAAACATTTGTACATCCAGGCTGTTCTGTATTACAGGTAAAATCTGATTGTTCATCTCCCCATACTGACTCTCCTGCTAGACCTAAAATTAAAATTCTGAAGATGAAAAGTACCATGAGCCATATCTTGCCAATAGCTGTAGAATGCTCTTGCACTTGGTCTAGCAACTTTTCGAGAAACTCCCAATCTCCCATGATAATCAGATCTTCTTCCTATGAAACAGAACACAGTTATTTCATACTTCTGATCTTTGTGCCACCACAACAATTCTATAGCCAGTACAGCACATTATAATTAAACACTTCAAGCATCGCAAACTCTTTGTATATCTGAGCTTCCCCAAGCTGTTGTCAAACATGTTCCCAATACTTTTAGTTTACAGGTTATTAAGGAGCTCGGTCAAGCTCACTCATCCAAATAGTACATTTCTGTTAGAAAATCCTGATAAGCTGAGCAGTGTCCCTAATATAATTTTATGGGCAAATAGTTATGGAAAATGGAATACTTATTCTTGACAGATAGAGGTCCATGTGTACAACCATTTGACAGATGATGTTAGTTTGTCTATAAAATCTATACATTTGTAAGTGATTCTTCTAGCACAAAACACAGATGATGTAATGTCTACTATCTTTTCTGGTAGTGTTGTGTGAATGTTGGGTATTTTCTAAACTAAGCAATGCAGCTGGTTGGTTTTACTGTTTATTAATATTCCTCTAAGATGTGTATAGAATGTGAGAATAGCAAATGTGCATTGAATAGAAACATTCAATGCACAAATCATGATATCTATGAATTCAGGTGAGCAGGTAAATTCAGGTAAATCAGAATTCCTCTACTCATTAGAGCATTTTAATGCTTATAAATGTCCCTAAAATAGCATTCTATTATTTTCAATTAAAATAGTTCTGCCTTTACTGGCTACAAAACATGTCCTCTTTTAAAGGGTACCTGATATTCACTCAATATCAAAACATTCACGCAATATCAATACATCGTGCCTTAAACTTGCAGCAAATGTTTTTCCTCTAAAATGGCTGCAATAAAAACTGCAACCACCTTAGCCTTTAAATGCTGAGCATGCCCTCCGACAATACCTATCACATGAGGAGGAGCGGCGGCACATAGGCAATCCTGTCACACCATATTTCTAATATTTATATTGAAAACATGGCATAGAGGAAAGGTTATGCTATGGGAAATGTAAAATAAATTGGACCTGTACCTTACTAGCAACTTGACTAGAACAATGTATAGACGTGTTTACTATGTGGAGCCTTGAGCTGGCATCTTACTTATTTTAACATATGTTTCAAAACCTTTCAATTTAAGGTTTCCATATTGTGTTGTTCCAAATGTTGTTTGTGAGCTATTTAGAAATTAACATTCTTAATTGTAATTGAGTGAACCATTCAAGAAATGTTCATTATTACACCTTTCAAAATAGTTTTTTTTTTTTTTTTTAATATTTGATTTACTTATCTATACTGGTTTAAGGGGTAGCACTTTATCATCAACTATTGTTCCATATACATCATTCCAATACCTAGACATCATCACAAGGTCAATGTAAGAAATGGGTCATTAACAGTGAAGACAGAGTTTCTCTAATCTACTTCCTAGCTATAGCAACAACATGCGGAATTAACTGACTACGGATTTGCCAAAATATTGGTAAGAGAGGAAACAGGTATTTCAGAACAGGATACAATCTCATGTTAAAATAACCACATCTAGAATAGTGAGGATATTGTCCCATTAAGGAATTTGGACAAAACGTGAGATTCTTTGGAAATAGTCAGCAATAAAACATAGACCATTGGCAAATATTACATTCGTACCCAAGGTCTTCATTTTTGTGACAAACAGAAAAATAAATTGTAAGTGTAAGGGGAAAAATGCGACGTTGGAAAAAACGAATTCTCCAAATAAAATGTGCTTTCAGTTCAGCAAATTTTGTAGTTTGTTTTCCAATTCATTGTTAAGTTAATTAATTCAGCATAGTGTAATGTATCACATATTTTCAAATCACTATACATATCTGTAATAATCAAAGCAATTTTGGAATTAGATGAAAATTTGTTGTGATTATTACTCTTAGTTTCTGGAATATGTGGGATTATTAGGGACAATCAGTTCTGGTATAAAATTAGAAGAGTGGAACAATCGCCATGGGAACACACTAGGAAAGGTTTATCAAGGGAAAACAGGTGCTATTCTGGGTCAAAATGCTAAACAACGCTTACCAGAATTTATAAAGCACCAACATATTCCGAAGGTGATGGAGGTGATGGCAGAGAGAATTAGTCGTAGAATTGCAGTAACTGATATGAACATGCATATGAACTTGCAGTACTTCAGCAATTCATTTTTTTTTTATTCGTTAACTATGCTTTACATAACTTGATAAATAACTACTCGGATCATTTTATGAAGCAACGTGTTTAAGTGAGGTTGCAACAAGTTTGCAATTTTTTTCCAATTTAACTAAATCATCCTTCCTTTTACTCAAGATCGACTGTTTGCTAAAGGATTCCCTAATTTAAACACTATCAATATGTAAAAATAAAAAATGTGAGGTAAAAGTTAACCAATCAGCTAAAGTTTGCTATTTACTTTAGTCTTTCAAAATCATCTGTACTATTTAACTCATTGATTACTTGTAGGGGCACATATACTAACTTGCACGTCACAATCTGCGAAGCCTTTGCAGTTTCTATATAATTTTATTAAAACTCGTTTTGAAGCTAAAGTAAAAAAAAAAAAAAAAAAGTAAAGCATGGAATTGTTTGCATTAAATGTGATGTATGTTACATTTTGTTAAGTCTTATTAAGATCGTGTGATTTTTTTTGCTCTTACCATAACTTCACTCCAATCCTAATTTTATTTACTTATAAAATATTTTACCACGATGGATACATGCACCCGACCCCTAGAAGCATCATTTAAAATGGTGGCATTATTAATGGTACTATAGTGATGCTGCAGTAATGTTAAAATAGCACCTTTTTCCTTTGGTGGATTGGGCTTCTGGTTCTCATTTTCACAGCTTTTTTTATCTATCTCTGCTTTCTTGTATCTTTCTCCGCTATTTCTTTTTTCTTTTCAGTTTCATGCGCTAATCTCCTCTATCTCACTATTGAGGAGATGGCACCTTGTATTGTCATGTTAAAAATTGAACCACCCTGTATAATATGTATGCTTATATATGCACTGTATGTTATATCTCTTGCCGTCTAAACGTAAATAAAAAATGGAAAAAAAAAGCACATTTTGTTGTCACACCAATGTTGAATTGTGGACAGTGGAATACATAAAATGTATGGCCCTATACAGTGTTACTCTCTGGTAATCTGTCTTCCTCTATTCTTTGATGTTTATGTACAATCTATTTTCATTAATGCTACAGCCACAAATGTACATCTATGTTTCAAGTGATGTGAAATGATTCAGTTGTAATATAAGATAAAGCATTATTACTTTATACTATGCATTTTAAATTTCAAAAGCAGGGAGACATGTTTGTAGACTGTATCCAGCATTTGCCCCTGTACATACCTGTGATATTTATGGAGGATTGTCTACCTGCAAGTCCCCCAACTGCCTTTGTTTGCCAGGAAAGGTTGAATGGGTGAACAGTGGTGCCAGCCTCCGCAGTCAGAGCCATATATGAATTAAACAATACTAAAAGCTGCTTGACAAGTTGATGCCCTATCCCTTTTTCAAAATATCCCACAAGTGAAGAGGAAATCATGGGACGGGCTAGGGGAGGTGCAGGATATCAGTTTTGTGCTTGAAAAAAAAATTAGTGTTTTTTCCTTTTTTTGGAAGTTCGAGGGTGGGCAGAGAGAGGGCTGTTTTTAACATGTGTAATGCCAAAATGCTAATCAGTTCATCATTTACCATCATATAGACACTTACACAAATGCAGATACTGCATATTTATATCACATACTATACTAAATAGGGATATTATAACTGAATTGCAAATTTTATAAGAAAAAAAAAAAGCTGAGAGAAATCCAGATGCTTCTTTGCCTTTATTTTCCAATTCTGTAGTTAGTCCATGTACTAATTCACTGTTTAGTGAATAAACATCTTGCATGTCATTTTACTAATGGTCAATGAAATAGTTGTAATCTACAGTCCTTAAAAACTTTTTTTCCCCATAAAGATAAAGTAAGATAAATTAAAGCCCCCAAATCATAGTAGATGGTTAATAGAGTTTGGAGACTTCTAATATTTTTTTGGAGGGCAGTGGTGAAGCTAAATTGGGTAGAAAGCAAGGGATTGGGGATTGCTGACTGTGTGGGGGCAATTTCCCTGATATACGGGTGACATGAGGACTGGGCATTCCTTAGAGTAGGGCCTGCGACCTTAAGCACTGCAGATGATGTGGACTACATCTCCCATAATGCTCTTAAAGACATAATGTTGGCTTAGTATTAGGGGCAGACCCGGACTGGCCATCTGGCATACTGGGCAAATGCCCGGCAGGCTGCGATGGCCATGGGCCGAGGCTGGCAGGGAAGATCACAAGGTCTTCCCTGTCGGCCCATGCAGAGCCGGCACTATCCGGGTGCCAGTCCTGCTGTGCGCCTTCATGGGCCTCACTGGCCCACAGGTACTGACATGCAGCCGCCGGCTGGGGAGGGAGAGAGGACCCAGGGGAGCCCTAGCCAGCAGCACCACCAGGTTCCTTTCGCAAGGTCAGAGCGTTGCCGCAGGCTAGAGTTCACTCACCACTAGGACGACCAGGGATGGATCACCCCCCCCCCCCAGTCAAAAGGTAATATTTATTATATTCAAATGAATCTGTCCCCCCTCCAAACATATTCACTCACAGCACCCACACACACACACACACATCACCCTCACACACACAGCACATGCACACTCATACAGCACTCTCATACACACATCACCCTCACACTCACAGCACCCTCACTCACACAGCGACCTCCCACACACAGCACCCTCACACTCACATACAACACACACAGCACCCTCCTACTCACATACAGCACACACACAGCACCCTCATACACACATCACCTTCACACACACATCATCCTCACACAGATACAGCACCAGGGCCGGACTGGGGATACAAAGCAGCAACGGAAAAAAATGTATGCCAGCCCCATAAGTCATTGTGCTATGTAGTGTGTATATATATATATTTAAGCATGTTTAGGTGAGTGCAACCATCCCCCCCATGTTTCCTATATATATTTGGGAGTCTAGCCAACTCCTTGGTTCTGCACCCCTCCCTGTTACAGGTGCCTCATCTCAGGTCCCTATTTAGCCTTGTACTGCAGAGAGCCTCAGATGGAATTTTTTCCCAAGTAAGTGGTTAATCTCATAAGAGCAGACATTAGACTGTGAGAGTAGGACCTGCCAAAGATGGGGTACATTGACGTTGTGGCAGGCTTATGCAATGTATGATCATATAATGTAACTAAATCACCATTTTTTTGCCTAGATTAGGTGTTTTTAAAAAAAACTTTTACAAACTAATAAAATCTGTCAACATTGAAGTTGCTGTTTAGTAGATAGGAGAGTGCGCTGCATCTTGTGTATTTATTGTATAATATGGCCCCCAGCAGCACCCCATTTAAGCATGTTTAGGTGAGTGCAACCATCCCCCCCATGTTTCCTATATATATTTGGGAGTCTAGCCAACTCCTTGGTTCTGCACCCCTCCCTGTTACAGGTGCCTCATCTCAGGTCCCTATTTAGCCTTGTACTGCAGAGAGCCTCAGATGGAATTTTTTCCCAAGTAAGTGGTTAATCTCATAAGAGCAGACATTAGACTGTGAGAGTAGGACCTGCCAAAGATGGGGTACATTGACGTTGTGGCAGGCTTATGCAATGTATGATCATATAATGTAACTAAATCCCCATTTTTTTGCCTAGATTAGGTGTTTTTAAAAAAAACTTTTACAAACTAATAAAATCTGTCAACATTGAAGTTGCTGTTTAGTAGATAGGAGAGTGCGCTGCATCTTGTGTATTTATTGTATAATATGGCCCCCAGCAGCACCCCATTTAAGCATGTTTAGGTGAGTGCAACCATCCCCCCCATGTTTCCTATATATATTTGGGAGTCTAGCCAACTCCTTGGTTCTGCACCCCTCCCTGTTACAGGTGCCTCATCTCAGGTCCCTATTTAGCCTTGTACTGCAGAGAGCCTCAGATGGAATTTTTTCCCAAGTAAGTGGTTAATCTCATAAGAGCAGACATTAGACTGTGAGAGTAGGACCTGCCAAAGATGGGGTACATTGACGTTGTGGCAGGCTTATGCAATGTATGATCATATAATGTAACTAAATCCCCATTTTTTTGCCTAGATTAGGTGTTTTTAAAAAAAACTTTTACAAACTAATAAAATCTGTCAACATTGAAGTTGCTGTTTAGTAGATAGGAGAGTGCGCTGCATCTTGTGTATTTATTGTATAATATGGCCCCCAGCAGCACCCCATTTAAGCATGTTTAGGTGAGTGCAACCATCCCCCCCCATGTTTCCTATATATATTTGGGAGTCTAGCCAACTCCTTGGTTCTGCACCCCTCCCTGTTACAGGTGCCTCATCTCAGGTCCCTATTTAGCCTTGTACTGCAGAGAGCCTCAGATGGAATTTTTTCCCAAGTAAGTGGTTAATCTCATAAGAGCAGACATTAGACTGTGAGAGTAGGACCTGCCAAAGATGGGGTACATTGACGTTGTGGCAGGCTTATGCAATGTATGATCATATAATGTAACTAAATCCCCATTTTTTTTGCCTAGATTAGGTGTTTTAAAAAAAAACTTTTACAAACTAATAAAATCTGTCAACATTGAAGTTGCTGTTTAGTAGATAGGAGAGTGCGCTGCATCTTGTGTATTTATTGTATAATATGGCCCCCAGCAGCACCCCATTTAAGCATGTTTAGGTGAGTGCAACCATCCCCCCCATGTTTCCTATATATATTTGGGAGTCTAGCCAACTCCTTGGTTCTGCACCCCTCCCTGTTACAGGTGCCTCATCTCAGGTCCCTATTTAGCCTTGTACTGCAGAGAGCCTCAGATGGAATTTTTTCCCAAGTAAGTGGTTAATCTCATAAGAGCAGACATTAGACTGTGAGAGTAGGACCTGCCAAAGATGGGGTACATTGACGTTGTGGCAGGCTTATGCAATGTATGATCATATAATGTAACTAAATCCCCATTTTTTTGCCTAGATTAGGTGTTTTTAAAAAAAACTTTTACAAACTAATAAAATCTGTCAACATTGAAGTTGCTGTTTAGTAGATAGGAGAGTGCGCTGCATCTTGTGTATTTATTGTATAATATGGCCCCCAGCAGCACCCCATTTAAGCATGTTTAGGTGAGTGCAACCATCCCCCCCATGTTTCCTATATATATTTGGGAGTCTAGCCAACTCCTTGGTTCTGCACCCCTCCCTGTTACAGGTGCCTCATCTCAGGTCCCTATTTAGCCTTGTACTGCAGAGAGCCTCAGATGGAATTTTTTCCCAAGTAAGTGGTTAATCTCATAAGAGCAGACATTAGACTGTGAGAGTAGGACCTGCCAAAGATGGGGTACATTGACGTTGTGGCAGGCTTATGCAATGTATGATCATATAATGTAACTAAATCCCCATTTTTTTGCCTAGATTAGGTGTTTTTAAAAAAAACTTTTACAAACTAATAAAATCTGTCAACATTGAAGTTGCTGTTTAGTAGATAGGAGAGTGCGCTGCATCTTGTGTATTTATTGTATAATATGGCCCCCAGCAGCACCCCATTTAAGCATGTTTAGGTGAGTGCAACCATCCCCCCCATGTTTCCTATATATATTTGGGAGTCTAGCCAACTCCTTGGTTCTGCACCCCTCCCTGTTACAGGTGCCTCATCTCAGGTCCCTATTTAGCCTTGTACTGCAGAGAGCCTCAGATGGAATTTTTTCCCAAGTAAGTGGTTAATCTCATAAGAGCAGACATTAGACTGTGAGAGTAGGACCTGCCAAAGATGGGGTACATTGACGTTGTGGCAGGCTTATGCAATGTATGATCATATAATGTAACTAAATCCCCATTTTTTTGCCTAGATTAGGTGTTTTTAAAAAAAACTTTTACAAACTAATAAAATCTGTCAACATTGAAGTTGCTGTTTAGTAGATAGGAGAGTGCGCTGCATCTTGTGTATTTATTGTATAATATGGCCCCCAGCAGCACCCCATTTAAGCATGTTTAGGTGAGTGCAACCATCCCCCCCATGTTTCCTATATATATTTGGGAGTCTAGCCAACTCCTTGGTTCTGCACCCCTCCCTGTTACAGGTGCCTCATCTCAGGTCCCTATTTAGCCTTGTACTGCAGAGAGCCTCAGATGGAATTTTTTCCCAAGTAAGTGGTTAATCTCATAAGAGCAGACATTAGACTGTGAGAGTAGGACCTGCCAAAGATGGGGTACATTGACGTTGTGGCAGGCTTATGCAATGTATGATCATATAATGTAACTAAATCCCCATTTTTTTGCCTAGATTAGGTGTTTTTTAAAAAAAACTTTTACAAACTAATAAAATCTGTCAACATTGAAGTTGCTGTTTAGTAGATAGGAGAGTGCGCTGCATCTTGTGTATTTATTGTATAATATGGCCCCCAGCAGCACCCCATTTAAGCATGTTTAGGTGAGTGCAACCATCCCCCCCATGTTTCCTATATATATTTGGGAGTCTAGCCAACTCCTTGGTTCTGCACCCCTCCCTGTTACAGGTGCCTCATCTCAGGTCCCTATTTAGCCTTGTACTGCAGAGAGCCTCAGATGGAATTTTTTCCCAAGTAAGTGGTTAATCTCATAAGAGCAGACATTAGACTGTGAGAGTAGGACCTGCCAAAGATGGGGTACATTGACGTTGTGGCAGGCTTATGCAATGTATGATCATATAATGTAACTAAATCCCCATTTTTTTGCCTAGATTAGGTGTTTTTAAAAAAAACTTTTACAAACTAATAAAATCTGTCAACATTGAAGTTGCTGTTTAGTAGATAGGAGAGTGCGCTGCATCTTGTGTATTTATTATATATATATATATATATATATTCTATGTTTATAAATTAGTAACTGGAGCAGGATAGTGGAGTGCAAGGGAATGTTGGTGTGTGAATGCAGATAAGAAGGGTTTGCGTTGCCAGCCAGGTGTAAAACGTTATGAGCCACCTCAAATGCTTGTGAACAGTATTTGTTTTTTAATTTAATTTTATGTATTCAAGTATATACACAACTTCAGTTTGTGTGTATGCAGGGACATATTTGTATTGATAGTTTTGTGTGTGTGTAAAAGCAGGGCCATATTTATATTTAGTTTGTGGGGATACACGTACATATATATGTAGCAGGTCAATGTGTTTGAATGTAGGGACGTGTGTGTGTGGAGAGTCCGTGTTTGGAGAGTCCGTGTGTGAATGCAGGGACGTGTGTGTGTGGAGAGTCGGTGTGTGAATGCAGGAACATGTCTGGATGTTTGATGTGCTTAAAGGTGCGTAGGTATGTTGTGGGTCAAGGTGTTTTTGTGAATGGTGGGTACTGTCTGCGTCCATTACTGTCCATTATTGCTCCATAGCTTGTAGTCTATTTTCTTCCATATTTCTTATAGGTAGAAGCCTAGTCTCTGGCCTTCGTAGTAGTTAGTAACCCAAACCCCCTCCTCATAGTAGAGCAATCCTCCTCCTCATAGATAGTATCCCAATCCCCCTCCTCATAGATCGTATCCCAATCCATCTCCCCATAGATAGTACCCCAATTCCACACCTAATAGTCAGTACCCCAAACCCCCTATCATAGTACCCCAATACCTCTCCTTTTAGTTAGTACCCTAATACTCCTCCTCATAGATAGTATCCCAATCCATCTCCCCATAGATAGTACCCCAATCCCTCTCACCATAGATAGTACCCCAATCCCTCTCACCATAGATAGTACCCCAATCCCTCTCACCATAGATAGTTAGTACCCCAATCCCCCACCTCACAGTACTATGATAGGGGGGTTGGGGTACTGACCCCAACCCCCCTATCATAGTGTCAGGATTACTGTTTGATCCAGCACGTAGAACTGACAAATAAGTAACGTATTACCGGTCCTTAGAATGGCCGGATTTAACGTACAAAGAATAGTCAAAAATACTAGCCGAGGTCAGGGAACACAGAAAGGGACACACCGATGAGGAAAGCCCGGAGTCAGGATACCAGAATATAGAGAAGTCAATAAACAAAGCCAAATTTAAAAACCAGGTAGAAAACTATAAACAGGAACGCGCTCTCAGACAACCACAAGGGAAACCACGACATGGCACTGAGCAGGATGAGAACTGGGCCTAAATACCCCTCCTCTAGATCTGATAGGCTGTAACCGGCTTTTGACCCCAAATTCAGTTACCAGGTTTAATTTGCATAATTGCTGCTCAGCATTAACCCTTCTGTGGATTAGGTTGCTGCTCGGCACAACTTTTCCTGTGTGGACAGTAAATGTCATTAACCACATTTTTATAAGCAGATGAAAACGTGACACATAGTACCCCAATCCCTGTCCTCTTAGTTAGTCTCCCAATCTCCCTCCTCATAGATAGTATCCCAATCTCCCTCCTCATAGAAAGTACCCCAATCCCTCTCCTCATAGATAGTACCCCAATTGCCCTCTTAATAGATAGTACCTCTATCCCCCTCCTCATAGATAGTACCTAAATCCGACTCCTCAATGACAGTTCCCCAATCCATCTCCCCATAGATAGTACCTCAATCCCTCTCCCCATAGATGGTACCCCAATCTCTCTCCCATAGTACTCAACCCCCTTTCTCAGAGATAGTACGCCAACCCCCTTCCTCAGAGATAGTACTCCAACCGTCTTCCTCAGCGATAGTTCCCCAACCCCCTTCCTTAGAGATAGTATCCCAATGCCCTTCCTCAGAGAGAGTACCCCAATCTCCTCTAAACTCCTGATTTCCCCCACTCCAGCCCTATCCCAGCCATTGATAATGAGGACCTCCCCTACCTGCTGTAGAGGCTCATTAACTCAGTGTGCTGCCTGTACTGCTTATCATGGCAGGCCCGTGCTGCCCTTTGATTCATGACGTCACTTCCCCCGGAACGAGCCTGCATGCAAGTCCGTGCGGCTGCGTTCTATCCCCCGACAGAGGCTCTGCTCATAGTGCCTTCGTTGGCTTTATTACAGAGGCAAGTCCCCTTTTTCACTGGGATCTGGCGGCCGCACAGCTTGCACAACCCTAAGGCTGGCCATGTCTGCATGCTGGAACTGCGGCCCACCGGGAAAGTCCGGCCCTGCACAGCACACTCACACACCCAGTACCCTCACATACACTTACAGCACTCTCACACACACAGCACCCTCACACACACTTACAGCACTCTCACACACACAGCACCCGCACACAGACAGCACCCTCTCACACACAGCACTCTGACACACACACAGCACTGTCACACTCACAGCACCCTCACACACACAGCAACCTCACACACTCAGCACACTCACAGCACCCTCACATCACCCTAACACACAGCATCCTCACACACACAGCCCCTTTTACTCACAACACCTACACACAGCACCCACACACACACCATCCTCACACACACAGCACCCATCTTACACACACACAGTACCCCTCACACACACACACATGCTGCACCCTTCACACATACACACAGTACACCCAACACACTGTGTATATATATATATATATATATATATATATATATATATATATATATGTATGTATATATATATATATATATATATGTATGTATGTATATATACACATATACTACAGCACCCCTTACAAACACACATTGCACTAGTACACACATTACATTCCAGATACACGCTAGATTCCTTACCCAACTCTGGATCAACGCATCTACACACAAACAAACAAATACACACACTAGATCCATATATACACTCTGAATCCTCTTTACACACACACACACACACACACACACACACACAATCTCCCATACACACTCTGGGTCCTTCACACACTAAATCAACAAAACCCATTGATTTTATTAAAGAACACGGAGGCTCATATTATGCTTTATCTCTTTCTTTATTCCTCAGTAGCAAAGAAAGGATATTAAGATACTCATAGAAAAAAAAACAAGTACCCTCAGAGGGTTAACCATATAGCCAATCAGAGCAGTCCACATTCCATATACTCCCATGTGACCCTAAGCCACTTCTCTTCCTTTGCTGCTGCCTCAGCTAAGTACCATCAAATTTTACTCTGGGAACGTTTCCTGTATTTTTCTATTAGTTACCTGTTATTTGCGGATATTTGCTTACATTTTATCTCAGCATCCGCCGCTCTTTTGTGCGAGCTGATTGGCTGCCTGTGTTGCTGGGCACATTGCCACTGCCCCTCTAAAGATATTCCTGAGGGAACACTCAGTAAGCTGACCAGTATACCTTGTTGTGCTTTGTGTATTATTTTGTCTTGTGCCTGACAGCCCCTGCTTTCAACCCAGTTCTCCTTCTTTGACAGGATCCTTTCCTATAGTTCATCCCCAGTGTGAAGAGTGCTAGCTGCCCTACATATTGTCACCATGCAGACCCAGTGGCGGATCCAGAGTCTGATCTCGGGAGGGGCACTTGTAGATTATTTAAAGAAATAATCCAGGCACAATAACCACTCCAGCTCAGTGTAGTAGTTATGATGCCAGTAGTGCCAGAATCCCATCCCAGAGTAAGTAGTCAAACCGTTTAAGAACAGTTTGACAACTTACCTGGGGTCTGCTGGGATATAGGGAATAGGAGCAGTGGTATGTGTGAGGGGTGATGTGTGTGTGAAAGGTGCAGTGTGTGTGAGTGCGAGAGGGCGGCAGTGTATGTCAGGGTTGCAGTGTATGTGTGGGGCAGTGTGTGTGTGAGAGAGCTGCAGTATGTGTGTGTGAGCAGGGCAGTGTGTGAGGCTTGCAGTGTATGTGTGTTTGTGGCAGTGTGTGTATGTGGGCACTGTATGTGTGTGTGGGGCAGTGTGTGTATGGGGGGCGCTGTATGTGTGTGGGGCAGTGTATGTATGGGGGGCACTGTATGTATGGGGGGCACTGTGTGTATGGGGGCAGTGTATGTGTGTATGGGGGCAATGTGTGTATGTATGGCAGTGTGAGTATGGGGATCACTGTATGTATGTGTGGGGCAGTGTGTGTATGGGGGAGCACTGTATGTGTGTGTGGGGCACTGTATGTGTGTGTGGGGCAGTGTGTGTATGGGGGTAGCAGTGTGTGTGGGGCAGTGTGTGTATGGGGGATATGTGTGGCAGTGTGTGTATGGGTGGCAGTGTGTGTATGGGGAGCACTGTATGTATGTGTGGGGCAGTGTGTGTATGGGGGAGCACTGTATGTGTTTGTTGGGCACTGTATGTATGTGTGGGGCAGTGTGTGTATGGGGGGTAGCAGTGTGTGTGTGGCACTGTATGTACGTGTGGGGCAATGTGTGTATGGGGGGTAGCAGTGTGTGTGTGGCACTGTATGTATGTGTAGGGCAATATACGTGTGTATGGGGGCAATGTGTGTATGTGTGACAGTGTGTGTATGGGTGGCAATGTGTATATGGGGAGCACTGTATGTATGTGTGGGGCAGTGTGTGTATGTGGGGTAGCAGTGTGTGTGTGGGGCACTGTATGTATGTGTGGGTTAGTGTGTGTATGGGGGGGTAGCAGTGTGTGTGTGGGGGGCACTGTATGTATGTGTGGGGCAGTGTGTGTATGGGGGGGTAGCAGTGTGTCTGGGGCAATGTGTCTATGAGTGTGCAGTGTGTGTGTGTGGGGCAGTGTGTGCATGGGGGGAGGAGGGTAGGGAGGCTTTTAAATAATGTTTTAAATATTTTTTTAATTTAATAATATAAATATACATTATGTCCCTTCTTACCTTTACTGGGAGGAAAGGGAAATTTCTGGATCCCTGGTGATCCGGTGGGGAATCCCTGGTGTTTCCAGTGGTGAGAGTGAACTCTAGCCTGCAGCTCCAGGGCTAGAGTTCACTCTTGCGAGATTTGGAGTGTTGCCGTGGTAACCCCGGCAACGCTCCGTGCTCGCGAGAGTAGGACCCAGAGGAGCTGCAGGCTGAGCCGGCAGGGGAGAATCTCAGGGGGGAGGAGGGAGCAATTGCCCTGCTGCCCCCCTCCTGGATCCGCCACTGTGCAGACACCTACTGATAACACCTCTGGGAATGTCAATAGGCACCAAATAGACACCCTACCCACCAGGGGGAGGACGAAGCGTCATTGAAGCAGATAAACTTGGAGGAGTTTTACTCGCTATTAGACAACGCCATGACCAAATCGGTCACCCAGTCCATGTATAATGTAATGGGAGATATGTCGGCAATCTGTCCCACTCCATATCGTATGCTATTATGGCATCTAACCAGGCTTCTGGTTTGACACTCCCTAAGGCCTCTGATGATAAGCCGTTGTTCCCTAGCGGCCATAAGGGTACTAAAAAGACCCACTACACGGGCAAAATCACCCCCAAAATTGTACATACGGACAGGTTATGTTCCTGTCATCATTTATGATGTGGTGCCCCCACGTAAAAGAGCCACCCGCCGGGCAAAAGCAGTGCGGACATGGAAGAGGGCAAAAGCCCTGTCTGATTCTTCCGACTCTGAGTCGGATTCAGAGGAGGTTTCTGACGAGTACGATAAATTATTCATGAATTTATCTCCTGACCGCAGTTTGTCTGCAAGGCCAGTACAACCCTGCTTTCCTCGATCCACAAGGGGAACCCCTGTTTGACCCCAATGCCCTACAGAACCCAAGGTTAGCTGAGTGGTACCCCTCTAACCATGTGGCCAAGTACATTGTGGCTAGGATTAGAAAACCCCTGTTCCATTTTTTCGATGCTTGGGACATGTTGGGATGTTTGGGTCTAGGCTATCAAATCTATTCTAGGCTATCAAATCGAATTTGTGCAGCACCCAGTCCAAACCTCCGTGCCACACTGGATAGATTTCCCCCCACATGACCAGATTCTTGTGTCGGAGGAAATTTGCACGATAATGGCAAAGGGCGCAATTTACCCCTGGATTTCTGAGCAACCTCTTTTTGGTACCCAAGAAGGGTGGTCGTGTGAGATGGGTTATCAATCTTCAACCCCTCAATGCATTTGTCCGGTATCACCATTTCAAAATGGAGGGAATTCACTGCCTTTGGGACCTAGCCAGGTTGGGGGATTGGATGGTCAAACTCGACCTTCAGGGCGATTACCTCACGATTCTGATTGCCGAGGACTGCCAATGGTTCCTTCAATTCCAATGGGACAAGACTATGTGACGTTTCTGGTGCCTTCCCTTGGCCTGTCTTCAGCTCCGAGGTGCTTCAAAATTTAGGATTTCTGATCAATTGGGAAAAGTCAGTACTCTACACTTCCCACACCAGTTCTTAGGATTCGACATCAATGTGGTACACGGGACACTCAGCCTACCTCCAACAAAGGTCAAACTCATCAAGAGAGAAATCCGCCGGACATTGACATGTCCGGTTTTGACCTTAAGACAACTCGCCAGGATGATCGGTCTCCTCTCAAGACAATTTCCCCAGGGGCACTCATCTACAGGGCTCTTCAACGTCTAAAGGCCACACACCTACTCTTAGGTCGCTCTTACTCAGATTCTGTTACACTCGTTTGCACAGAAAAGGAGGAACTCACCTGGTGGCTGAAACACACGAAAGCATGGCATGGCAGAGCATTCTTCGGGACCACTCCAGATCTCATCATAGAATCTGATGCAAGTACACTAGGTTGGGGAGTGCATTGTGGTCCTATCTCCACACGAGGAAAATGCTCATAACAGAAAAAGAACTTCACATTAATGGTCTGGAACTCATGGCAGGGTTGTTTGCCATGCGGAGCCTCCTCGGGGTCAGGCCAACTGTTCCATCATACTACGAATGGACAATATATCTGCGATCCGCTACATCAACCACCTGGGCGGTACAAGATCGAAGATACTGACGGAACTGGCAAAGAAGTTTTGGCAATAATGTCTGGATCTCAATATATATATCAGTGCAATCAGAAATCATTCCAGGTTTGTCCAATACAGTAGCAGATTGGAATTCCAGACATCTGCGGGATACCAGTGATTGGAGGCTGGACCCGGACGCCTTAGCATCGGATGCCTTTCTCCAACACTGGCTGAACAGATGGCTTTATGCATTTCCTCCCTTCTCCCTACTGGCTCGGACACTATTACATCTCAAATGTTCTCGGACGTCTTTGGTTCTCATAACCCCATTCTGGACAGCACAACCTTGGTTCCTTTCGCTCATGGAGATGTCCATAGATCTTTCCAGACTACTACCTGGATCCATGGGCCTGTTACTGGAACCCAATGGGAACCCACTCCCCCTTCTGGTTCAAGGACACCTCAGACTATTACAGTGGCTTCTCTCTGGGGAGAGTTAATACCAAACATTCCACAATCAACTCTTGATTTACTGGTGGGAGCTTGGCCTCCGGGGACAAGACGGTCCTACAGCCATGCTTGGAACACATGGAGTTGTTGGTGCATGGAACATGTGGATCCCATATGTGCTTCTGTGAATTACCTGTTGCGTTTCCTTACTGCCCTTAATGACCAAGGTTTGGCCTATCGCACTATTAACGTGTATAGATCAGCAATCTCTGCAGACCATCATGGACTGGATGGTTTTACAGCTGGTAAACATCTGTTGGTTTGCCGCCTCCTATGTGGCATTAGCATTGCACGTCCACCACAACCTCGATACACTTCATTATGGAATGTGAATCTGGTCCTTAACCTGTTTGAGCGTGAGTTCTGTATTCCTGGGCCAAGCTTTAAACAGCTGTCAGCAAAATTGGCCATTCTCTTGTGTTTGATATCATGCAAACAGGTCTCAGATGTATGAGTGTTGGATATTAATGCACGTTCCTTTACTCCTACTGGGGTTTCTTTCAATATTTCCAGTTGTACAAAATCATTGATCACTTCGGTCTTCTATCCCTCGTTTCCTCACAATGTTAACCTCTGCCCGGTGGCCTGTCTCTAGGAATATGAACTACGGACTCAGTTGTTCAGGGACCCAACAAGCCACGAGTTGTTCTTGGCTCTTAGATTACCCCATTATCCCATATCTATGATGACGTTAGCCCGCTGGGTAAAATGGATAATGTCTTCAGCTAACATAGACACCTCAATATATTATTATTTTATTATTTATATAGCGCCATCAGATTCCGTAGCGCTGTACAATGGGTAGACTAACAGACATGAAATTGTAACCAGACAACAGGACGTACAGGAGAACAGAGAAGTGCAGGGCCCTGCTCAATGAGCTTACATTCTAGAGGGAGTGGGGTATAGTGACACAAAGGGTAAAAGTAGGTTGTTAGAAAAGTATTCACTGAGGGCTTAGTAGGTAAATTTTGACAGTTGCCGGAGAGGAGTCATGGGGGATGGGGGATACAAACCTTCTAATAGTTTAATTGATATGCTTTCTTGAAGAAGAGAGTTTTCAATGATTTTTTGATTGAGTGGAGACTGGGTGAAATTCTTACAGAGAAGGGAAGGGAGTTTCGCAGAAGAGGTGCAGCCCTGGAGAAGTCTTGGAGGCGAGTGTTAGAGGTGGGAGTATGGACAGAGGATATACATAGGTCTTTAGCAGAGCTTAGGGGCCTCGAGGGGACATACTTGTGTATTAGGGAGGATAGGTAGATTGGAGCGGCATTATGTAGGGATTTGTAAGCAAGCACCAGAATTTTAAATTGAGCCCTATATCTAACTGGAAGCCAATGTAGGGACTGACAGAGCGGGGAGACGTGGGAGGTGTGAGCGGACAGGAAAATGAGCCTTGCCGCTGCATTCATTATAGATTGCAATGGTGCAATCTGGGAACACGTAAAACCACTGAGAAGAGTATTGCAGTAGTCCAGGCGAGAGAGAACAAGAGCATGGACCAGCACCTTAGCCGCATCAGGGGTTAAATAGGGGTGGATGTGCGCTATGTTTTTGAGATTGAAGCAACAGGATTTGGCGATTGATTGGACATGAGGGGTGAAGGAGAGGTTGGAGTCAAAAAGAACACCCAGGCAGCGAGCCTGCAAGGTAGGGGTGATGGTAGTGCCGTTGAGTTTAAGGAAGTGATCAGCCATCCATTTGGAAATCCAAGAGAGGCAGTCAGAGACATAAGTCAAGATGGGCGGAGAGAGATCAGGAGAGGACAGGTAGATTTGCGTGCCATCCGCATAAAAATTATAATGGAATCCAAAGGAGCTGATGAGTTTACCAAGGGAGGCAGTGTAGTGTATATGGTACACATTCTACTAGAGGTGCCATGACTTCAAAAGCTTTCGCCTTGGAATGTAAACTGGAAGACCTTATTCAAACGGCTGATTGGTCTCGATAATCAATGTTTAAAGAATACCATTTTCGTCCAACGGAACATGTCTACTCTATGGTTATTTCATAGCTTTTTTTTATTTTTTATAATTCTTTATTTTATTGTGCACGAAGAATACAAAGAGGCAGGCAGTGCCACAACAGCTATTGCCAACTTTTAGGTCAACATCGAGAGACTTTTGTTGGCATATCAAAACATTGCACATTTTATGTTATATTGTAGATTCATCAAAAATTGGATCAACATGTCAGTTATAAGATAAGGCAGACTAAATACTGATTCGGATTAACAAACTGACTGTTTGTAAGAGTAGAGGGTCACTAGCTTAAGTAAGGCTTATCTTACTTGTGTGGGTTAAAAAAGAAAAAAGAAAAGAAAAAGCATAACTAAGGTAAACAAACTAGGTAACTGCTTTTAGAAGGGAAATTTTGATCTTCTAACGTTGCTCAGTAGGGAGTGGATGTATATCCCTGGGTAGACAAATACACAATGTAAAGGTTGGGAAACCCTATCTCGTCATGTACTGTGTCATCTATAATCAGGGCTGGCGCTACCTATAAGGCGAACTAGGCAGGCGCCCCCATCGCCACCCCTTTTAATGCTGCAGCCACCTGAGCACTCTGTAAAGAACCTGAGGCAGCTGCAGTACTGTCTCTTTCCTCACCTCCCCTTCCATCTGTAGCGTGGGTGGCCGAGCTCCTCTTCGGTCCGCGGTACAGGAACATAGGGGGGAGTAAGAAGTACATAGGTGGGGAGTAAGAAGAACATAGGGAGGAGGGGTAAGAAGAACACGGGGGGAGTTAGAAGAACACAGGGAGTGAGAAGAACACAGGCGCAGTGGCGTCTCTAGAATTCATTTTTAGGGGGGGGACATGGTGGGCCAGGGACAAAAGAAGGGGGGCACATTTAACCCCACCCTCACCGCAGTTTGACCCCGCCCCTGCCACATGTTAAGCGCCGCCCCCGACACAATGTGTTTTTTGTTTTTTTTTTATAATCCCTGGTGGAGAATTCATTATTTTCCACCAAGGATTGTTAAAAAACAAACACATTTTCCTTGATACACTGCTTACACACACAGAGACTGCTGAGTCCATACACACACAGACACACAGACTGCTGACCATACACACACACACAGACACACAGACTACTGAGTCCATACACACACACATAGGCACACAGACTGCTGAGTCCATACACACACACAGACTGCTGAGTCCATACATACACACACACAGACTGCTGAGTCCATACACACACACACAAACACAGACTGCTGAGTCCATACACACATACAGATGGCTGAATCCATACACACATACAGACTGCTGAATCCATACACACACACTGCTGAGTCCATACACACATACAGACTGCTGAGTCCATACACACATACAGACTGCTGAATCCATACACACATACAGACTGCTGAGTCCATACACACAGACTGCTGCGTCCATACACACAGACAGACTGCTGAGTCCATACACACACACAGACTGCTGAGTCCATACACACATACAGACTGCAGAGTCCATACACACACACACACACACACACACACAGATTGCTGAGTCCATACACACACACACACACACACAGGCTGCCGAGTCCATACACACATACGGACTTCTGAGTCCATACACACAGACAGACTGCTGAGTCCATACACACAGACAGACTGCTGAGTCCATACACACATACAGACTGCTGAATCCATACACACATACAGACTGCTGAGTCCATACACACAGACTGCTGCGTCCATACACACAGACAGACTGATGAGTCCATACACACACACTGATGAGTCCATACACACAGACAGACTGCTGAGTCCATACACACACAGACAGACTGCTGAGCCCATACACACAGACTGCTGAGTCCATACACACAGACTGCTGAGTCCATACACACAGACAGACTGCTGAGTCCATACACACACACAGACTGCTGAGTCCATACACACATACAGACTGCAGAGTCCATACACACACACACACACACACACACACAGATTGCTGAGTCCATACACACACACACACACACAGGCTGCCGAGTCCATACACACATACGGACTTCTGAGTCCATACACACAGACAGACTGCTGAGTCCATACACATAGACAGACTGCTGAGTCCATACACGTCGATCCAAGAGCGTGGAGAGGGGCCGTCTCTCCCCGCCCCGACCTTCCACAGGCTGCAACTGCGCCCCATACCGGAGTTACCAACCGCTGGCCGCAAGGCTTCGTAAGTGGTGTTGGTGGCCCACTGTGGCATTATATGCTTTAAATGCATTTTTGGGCTGGTAGAGCCGGTAGTGTTAGGGTCTCGCCCCCAGAGCTCGGGCAGTCGGCTCAGCAGTCAGACTCTGCCCCCTATTTCACAGCTTTGAACTAGCATAATATGAGCCTCCGTGCCCTTTAATAAAAATACCAGATTTGACTTATTACATGACGTAAAGTCATGATTTTATTAAGGACACAGAGGCAAATATAAGCCCACCCGATACAGGTATGTTTGTTTGTTTGTGTCCCCCTCCTCCCCCCCTAAAGTTTCAATATTGTTTGTTCAATGTCTAGACTGCTCTTGCTATTTGGTTAGCAGTTTTTCTTTGTATAGTTAAGTGCAATATTCCTAACTCATAGATATGCAAATTATATTATACAATTTAGTCATTACTAGTGATATACTAGTGGAGCGTATTTTACCACTTGTTTTCTCTGTTCCTTACAGCCTGAAACCTTATGATGGTTTCTTCAGGACCTATTCCTTCCACAGTTGCAATGGATCTGTTCACAAGGATCCGTTCCCCTCGGAGGATGCCGTTTCAAGGACAACGGTCGTTCGACTGTCTGGTTGTGTTGATTCTTCCTTTTGTTTGCAGTTCTTTTCGTTGACCATTGGCTTTGGCATCACTAAGAAAGAGGAGTGGCTTACGGTCACATGGGAGTATATGGAATGTGAACTGCTCTGATTGGCTAAGATGTTATATGGTTAACCCTCTAAAGGGGAATTTGTTTTTTTCTTCTTCTATGAATATCTTAATATCCTTTCTTTGCTGCTGAGGAATAAAGAAAGAGATAAAGCATAATATTTGCCTCTGTGTCCTTAATAAAATCATGACTTTATGTCATGTAATTAGTCAAATCTGGTAATTATAGAATAGATCCTGTATGAAGGGCATTGTACATTGAGAAAGGATTGTCTACCAGAAACATTTGTTTCCTATGCCCTTCATTATAAATTGTAGCATTGAGGTGCACTTGACATTCTGGTTGGTGCACTAGTATTTGGATGTTACTATTCATGCCACTATTAGTGGTTCCTGATCCAGTTGCACGGAAGTTAATTCTTTTTGGGATTTTTTTTTATTTTTTTTAACACTCCTCAAGTTTCTGTCATTTTCTATAACTCATGTATGGCTACATTACTTGTTAAATGTTAAAACAGCATATAGATTTTTTTAGTCCAGGCACATTTTTTTACCTCCTTACAGGACAGGTATTAAGTACTATGTTTATTGCTGCTTACAGAGAAGTGAGGATTGTAACAATTAAGTTCTTTAAATATCCTATCCCAAAATAGAATTCCTACTCATGTAGTGACATTATTATTATTATTGGAATTTTAGGAGTTAATGTAATTTCATTTTCCCGTGGCTGCGTTTCTGAAAATCAGATTTACTATATCAGCTGAAGTGGTCAATCATCCATAACTATCCATAACTATCTCATAGGACGTAGCTATGAGCTAGCATTTTCCCCTTTCATTGAATTTAAGCCACAACTCAGCCACATTTCCTGTATGGTGGAACACACACATTCTCACAATTGTTCAGCCGTATTGCTGTTGTATACCTTGACAGGGGAAGTGTGACTAGACATTATACTTATTGTTATTCTGAGATACAGTCTCCAGGAGTGTATAGAAAATTATTTAGGAAGGATATACTAAAAGTCTAGTGAAAGCTAACAGGTTATTTACTAAATTCAGATTACAAAATGGATTTCAAACTTAAGTAGCCGAACTGAAAACAAAGTTGACTTAGAGAATTTTTCCAGTTTAGCAGTTTTGACTTTAAATTTGAAATTCACTTTGAATTCTCTTTGGATACTTTAGTGAATACCTTTGCAAGAATTGCTTACAAAGCCATGCACTGCACACTGAGAATAACTAGCTAATGAGTAACATTATTTATTTTCTTCTACTGATAATTAGGTATATACAGAAATAGTAATTTTTTGTTCTACAACCCCTTAGCGCTGTTACGTTGTTCCATGGTGTTCTGCTTTAAATTGGCTTAAAAGCTGTTGCGGCGGCATGGAACGCCGTAACGGCTTTCAGTCCCAGCGACCAAGATCTACTCACCCGACCCCCCACACCTCACTCCTCTCAATTTAAAATACTAACCCTTACCTTTAAAGCACTAACCAACTCTTGCCCCTCTTACATTTCATCACTGATTCATAGGTATGTCCTTCTCGGTCTCTCTGCTCTACTGATCACCAGGGCCGGACTGGGGATACGAAGCAGCCCTGGAAAAAAATCTATGCCAGCCCCATAAGTCATTGTGCTATGTAGTGTGTGTATATATATATATATATATATATATATATATATATATATATATATATATATATATATATGCGCAATTGAAATAGTTGGCTGCACTCTCGGATTTCCTTAAAACTTAACTTTTATTGAAATATTTAAGAGAAGATCAACGTTTCAGTCCCTCTTGTGGACTTTCATCAGGATCATGATGAAAGTCCACAAGAGGGACTGAAACGTTGATCTTCTCTTAAATATTTCAATAAAAGTTACATTTTAAGGAAATCTGAGAGTGCAGCCAACTGTTTTAATTGCCGGGATACTGGAGCCCTGGTGATGCACCCGGTCACACAACTTTGAAGCCTGAGTGCAAGGTACAACAGCATATATATATGTGTGTATATATATATATATACACACACATACACACACACACACAAACACAAACACACACATATTATTGATACATTTCTTCTTCTAATTCAAAATATTAGTTCTTTCAGGGTAATTAAATTATACAGTAAAGTATACTCACACACAGACACAGACAATCTTACTGATGCACACAAATAGGCTCATTGACAGACAATCTCAATGACACACACAGACAAGGTTACTGGCACACACACAAGCTTACTACAGACAAGCTTACTGTCACACACACACACGCTCACTACAGACAAGCTCACTGATGCGCACACACTCTCCCTATAGACAAGCCCATTGACACACACATGCTCCCTACAGAAGAGCTCGCTAACACACAGATTCACTACAGACAAGCTCACTGACACACACAAACTCACACAGAGGCTCCCTCACTAGCAGATGCGCGCACACACACACACACACAGAAGCTTGCTCGCTCACTCACTAGCAGATGCACACACAAAGGCAGACAGTCACTGACACCGAGGCAAACATCCACACATACAGAGACAGGCAGACAGTCACACACACGCAGACAGTCACATATACACAGTCACACACACACAGGCAGACAGTCACACACACACAGGCAGACAGTCACACACACACACGCAGACAGTCACACACACACACACGCAGACAGTCACACACACACACACGCAGACAGTCACACACACACACAGGCAGACAGTCACACACACACAGTCACACACACACACACACACACACACACACACACACACAGGCAGACAGTCACACACACACAGGTAGACAGTCACACACACACAGGTAGACAGTCACACACACAGTCTCACACACACACAGTCACACACACATAGGCAGACAGTCACATACACACACACACACACACACACAGGCAGACAGTCACACACACACACACAGGCAGACAGTCACACACACACACAGTCACAGGCAGACAGTCACACACACAGTCACACACACACAGAGTCACACATACACACACACAGTCACACACACAGGCAGACAGTCACACACATTCACAGGCACACACACACAGGCAGACAGTCACACACACACACACACACACACACAGAGGCAGACAGTCACACACACACAGTCACACACTCACAGGCAGTCACACACAGACACACTGACCTGCTTCTTACCTCCTGCTTGGAGCTCCTGGAGGCTGGGTGTTGGGGAAGCAGTGGCCGCAAATTTATTTTTTATTTTTTAATGATCCCGGCCGGCCATGTGTGAGGTGTGCCGGCCGCCTGGCTCCCCCTGCTCCCATGGGGTCCTGTGCGGCCGCAGAGCTCACACATGGCTGGCCGGGATCACAGGAGGCTAATCAATGATTAGGGCTGTCAGCCCGGCCCCAGGTGCCGCAGCCCACCAGGAAATTTCCCGGTATCCCGATGGGCCAGTCCGGCCCTGCTGATCACCTTCTCCTGTCTGCTGCTCGCATCCTTACTACAAATTCACGCCTGCTCCTTTACTTTGGAAAACTGCCTACCCCTGTTAGACTCTCCCCTAGTCTTCAATCCTTTAAGAAATTCCTCAAAACCCATATTTTCAGGATTGCTTATGGCCTCCAAGAGTAACTTCTATCTCTCAAACGTTCCTCTTGCTCTCTCCTAAAGGGCCACACTCCACTCTCACCTCCAGTTCTGCTACTTTCCCACCTTGTCTATTTGCTGTCTCCATCAATACCCTTACTATTATGTTTTTATACCCCACCTCCTCTAGATTGTAAGCTTGTTTGAGCAGGGTCCTCAACTATCTATTGTTCCTGTTACATTTTGTTATAGTCTCATTTGGTAAAATCCCCTCTTATTGTAAAGCGCTGCAGAATAATAACCAATAACCAATAATAAAAATGCCTCCCCAAGGTCCCCACCCATGACCAGCAGGTAGGGACCCTAACATACAATGGGGGGGGGGGGGCTATTGTCCCCCCCCCACCCATGAGTGGTGGGTAGGGGCCATAAATAACAATAAGGGGGGACCTATTAGGAATGGGACACATGGAGGCGAGGGGGGAGAGAGGGAACAATGAGACACATGGAGGGGAGGGGGAGAGAAGGAGGGTATGGGACACATGGAGGGGAGGGGAAGAGATGGAGTGTATAGGACACAGGAAGGGGAGGAGGGAGAGAGGGAGTAATGGTACACATGGAGGGAGGGGGGAGAGAGGGAACAATGGGAAACATGGAGGGGAGGGGGAGAGAGGGAGGGTATGGGTCACAGGGAGGGGAGTGGGGGAGAGAAATAGGAATGGGACACAGGGAGGGGGAGAGAGAGAAATTGGATACATGAAGTGGACCGGAAGGAGGGTATGGGAAACAGGGAGGGAATGGGACACATGGAGGGGCTAGGCAGGAAAGAGGGTATGGGACATGTGGAGGCGCTAGGGGGGAGAGGGAATTAGACACGTGGAGGAGAGAGGGTATGAGACACACAGAGGGACTGGGGGGGGGGAAGGGTATGGAACACATGGAGAGGCTGAGGGGGGAGAGGAAATGAGACACATGGAGGGGAGACGGAATGAGACACATGAAGGGGCCTGGGTGTGGGAATTAGACACCAAGGGCAATTTTTGTGGATTCTAGTTACGCCTCTGGTTGGGGCCTAGACAGGACATATTTGTGTATTAGGGAGCTATGATAGGTATGTTGATTTCTTTCCGACACGCTTTTCTTATATAGATGTTGATTCCTTTCCGACATGCATTTATTAGACAGATGCTATTCTTCAGCCTTAAGTACTTTAGAGGATTTTGATTATAATATTTCAGAAACAATATACTGCTACTATATGTTATCCAGCAGAACACAAGAAAGAACATTCCTGTATGCATTGATAATAAATAAAACACGACAGTCAAAACACAATAGTCTAAGAAAGTTCTGCTGCTTTTACAGTGAACACCACCGCTCAGTGCAGTTTACAAATTGGTACCTACAAAAACTGTTACATTGGGATCCACCCCTGTAACGGAACCGCTGGCACCCCGACCGCGTACCCTCCGCTGACGGATGCTCCTAGTGCTTTCCGAGGTCTCCAAGCACTCTGCCTGACACCATAACCACTACAGACCCCACGAACCGCCGCAGCTTTACCGAACACATAATAGCATACATAATATTGAAGACAGCCTGAATGCAATCTGCTACACAGTCTTAAAGGGACATTGTTCCTAAAAGTCATAATATGTCCACGGATGGTTTTGAAAGGGCCAGCAGCAGCACCATACAAATCCAATATGCCCAAATGTTGCACCTGAAGGGCCAAATCTCCCAGGGACCATAGTCAACAGGTAAGAGGCTGGCAATCAGGCTCCTCCAACAGCAAGGGGTAAAGGGCAGCTTGTCACCAATAAACCCAGTGACAAAAGGCATTTCGTCACAACCCCATTTAAATTACTGACATTTTAGATGCAATACTACTGAAATCCAGAAGATGTCTAACTTTTCTGCGTCTTCAAGTAACTACTAACTAGAATATATCAGAATCATCACTTACTTCTTATTTAACTATGATTGAGACATCAGTTTGGATTACTATTATTGTAAAAACATCTAAGTCAGATGTAGAACAGAGAGGTTTTATAGGAACGCATAGTTTCATTTGGAGGCTTTCTGTAATGAAGGGGCAACATGCTTTGAGCAGACCATAGGGGATTTTTTTTCACTAAACAATGAATAGTAGTGAATAGAAAACCTGTTTGCAAAATTTAGGCACAACTAGGGAAGGAGAATTTTGCAAAAGCAACAGTTTATGCCTAAATTTTGCATCTCCTTTCATATTTTCCTACAATTTATTGCTTAGTGAATAAACTGCATTATGGGGGAATTTTGAAGAACTGATAGTGCTTCAGGCCAAATAAGCAAAGTGGAAAACTATTTGCCATTCTCCTTAAATTCCCTAGTTCCCTGTATAGTGAATAAATGCCATGGAGGCATTTACACAGTTGTTCATTAGATGCCTCTGCAATGAAAGCATTGACATGAAATGCATAACCTATTCAAAATTATGCTGCATATTTGAACCTCTGCCACGTCCATTATTCTAGACAGAACCCTATACAATTCAGTATAAAAAAGGTTACATACCACATTTGTTCTTTGATGCATCCATAGGTCAGCGTGGATTCTTGATTCTTGCAATAGGTTATGAAACAATTCTATCTACTCCATAATTAAATGAGAGTTTTGTTGTACCACCATATAAAACAGTTATAGTGTAATTACAAGCAGTAGACGATACATTGAACAGAACTACCATCAACAATGTCATGTATATTTAAACATATTGTTTTTTGGATGCATCACTGCTTAACCTACTAGATGTAGACACAGAATGAGCAACACAAGTACTCTGTTTCCCACTTATTTGGAGATCTGAACTTGAGGCCAACTGCTTCTCTGTGTTGTAATTTGTCCAGTTTTGTTCATTTGTCATTTTGTAAGCTGGGCATGGAAGATTGTGGTCCTTATCCATAGGAAAGTAGAGACATGGACTTTCTTGAGTTGGTGCAGTTGGTGGATTATAGGTTGTAGTTGGGATCATGTCATTATTACACGTGGTCAAAGAGCATCTCTTCCTTCTGTGGCATATGCTTTGATGAAGTAGGCATGCCAACTCCAGTAAATTGAGTGCCAAAGAGACAAGAGATACCACCAGCATAAATATGATAAAGATAGTTTTCTCCATGGGTCGTGATACAAAACAATCTACAAAATGACGACAAGGTTCTCTATCACACACATAGATTGGAGGCATCACAAAGCCATAGAGGTACCACTGACCCATCAGAAAACCAGCTTCAAGAATGCTTTTAAGAATTATGCTGGATGTGTAGGTATATTTTAGGGCTCCCCTGAGCTTCAAACTTCCATCTTCTTGAATGCAGTATTTCAGACATTTTCTCTCTATCAAAACTAGGGCATGTTCTAAATTCTGATCTTTTCCAACTAAAGACCTTAGTTCATTCTCTATTAGCCTCAGCTTCTGTACCCTTCTAGACAGGTAAACCACATGTCCAAGATAGAATAAAGTGGGGGTGCTGACGAAGAGGAACTGTAGAACCCAGTATCGGACATGGGAAATAGGAAAGGCATTATCATAACAAACATTGGTGCAACCAGGCTGTTTAGTGTTGCAGATGAAGTCTGACTGCTCGTCCCCCCACACTGACTCCCCTGCCAGACTTAGGATCAAAAGACGAAAGATAAAAAGCACCATAAGCCAGACTTTTCCAATAGGTGTGGAATGCTCCTGCACTTGGTCCAACAGCTTTTCAAGGAAGCTCCAGTCTCCCATGTTGTCTTGAAGTTTTATCTGCAATTCAGAACCATAAAATTGAATTTCTAGTCCTGCTTACGTATGTTAATTGTGTGTTCAGCCTGGATAAAGACTGCATTTCTCTAAAATGACCTAATTCATATACTGACTTAAATGTCAAATGTTAATATAAGTCAGTCCCACCCTCCATATCAGGCCACACAAGTCTGTCTGTTTTAATGTCTGGTATATGTTATCATGGCTTATGTTAAGCTTATAGAACAGCTTGGCAGCACTGAAAAAGCTTTTACAGTATGAGATATTTAAAACTTAAATATACAATGTATGTCACATTGCCCATGAAAACGAACCAAATTAACATGTGAAAAACTGAAGGCTCTTAGAAGTCACTTTAAAATCAAGCAATATATTACATTCTGCCACTCTAACTGGCAGAATATTTATGTAAGTTAACCACATTTTGGAATATTAATATTGACATGAACAGTGGAACAAGAAATAGGACATTCAGGGGGGCATTGTCAGTCAGGTGTTTTCTGCCACTGGCGATACCCATAATCTGTGGGTCCGCTCAGAAAAGGGGCAGACTCGCCCACTGGAATGGACTGTGTGAAAGGTCCCCAACGTATAGGATCTTGCAGAGAGCACTGTTGAAAAACGTTCTGCAGGGTCTTTGTTCCCTTTCACAGCGCAAGCACTGCTAATGATGTGTTTGTGCTGTGCTGCCAGAGGACACCAGAGAACAAATTGTGAGAACCTGGAATCGGGATGGTCCCACCAAAATGGGGACTGTCGGAAACCTGCCTTGTTTCATGTCTTTATTCTGTGGTCTACTCTTCACCTGGCTTAAAGTGGCACTGTCATTATGTTTTCTATGCACCAATCATATAGTTTGAACACCATCTATATATTTCATAAAAATGAAATAAGCAATTTCTGACAAACTTTGGCTTTGCCCTAAGCACAGTAAATGTTGAATGCAAAGTATCCTCCATCCTGCGACAGTTGAAATGTGAGGGAAACTGCAGATTTGTACATCACTTATTTTTTGCAACCCTTTTTTTTAACTAGTAACTGTCACTGAGAATTTGAGAAATATGATACAATTCTAAAATAATAAATACAAATCTACAACTTATAAAGAGTGTTCCCTCATAAGAAGGGAATATCCCATGCCAAGAGTGAAGAGAAAAAATATTTGAGAACCTTAGAGGGAAGTGGGCAGGCCTGGACTGGCCAATGGGCATACCGGGCAAATGCCCAGTGGGCCATGATGGCCATGGGCCAAGGCTGACAGGGAATATCAGTGTATCTCCCCTGCCAGCCCATGCAGAGCCAGCGCTGTGTGCCTCCATGGGCCGGTGGGAAGACAAACTCTCTCTCCACCGGCCCACAGGCACTGAGATGCGGCCGGCGGGGGAGGGAGAGAGGACCCAGGGGAGGATCCTCTTGTGAGGTCGGAGCATTGCCGCGGTTACTATGGCAATGCTCCAATCTCGTGAGAATGATCTCTACCCCAGGAACTGCAGGGTAGAGTTAACTCCTCATCAGACCACCAGGAATTTCCTACCAGACCACCAGGGCTGGCAACAAGGTCCCCCCACCAAGACAAAGGTAAGAAGGGAGGGGGGACATACATATAATAATATATACGTTTTTATTTTTACCCAACAGCACCCCAAACATCACACTACACCCCAAATACCACACTGCACCCCTCACAGACACACAAACACTACACCCCAAACACCACACTGCACCCCTCACACACAAACACACACACATACACACACACACACAACACCCCAAACATCACACTATATCCCAAACACCACACTGCACCTCTAACACACACACACATACACTACACTGCACCTCAAACACCACACAGCACCCTTCACACACACACACACACACACACACACACACACACACACACACACACACACACACACACACACACAGCACTCCACACACCCTGCACCCCAAACACCACACTGCACCCCTCACACACACACAACACCCCAAACATTACACTACATCCCAAACACCACACTGCACCTCTAACACACACACACACACACACATACACTACACCCCAAACACCACACTGCACCCCAAACACCACAGAACACCCCAAACAACACAGAGAACCCCAAATACACAGTGCACCCCAAACACACAGAGCACCACAAACACACAGTGCACCCCAAACACACAGTGCACCCCAAACACACAGTGCACCACACACACACAGACTCACTGCAACCCAAACACCACAGAAGACCTCAAACACACAGTGCACCCCTCACACAGAGCACCACAAACACACAGTGCACCCCAAACACACAGTGCACCCCAAACACACAGTGCACCACACACACACAGACTCACTGCAACCCAAACACCACAGAAGACCTCAAACACACAGTGCACCCCTCACACACACTGCAACCAAAACACATTCTAAGAAAACAAAAAATGAAAGTGTAGGTACACTGGAAACAGATATGGGTCTGTTAGTTAATGAAGACCAAGAAATGGCAGACATTTTAAATAACTATTTTTCTTCAGTATATATTAATGAGGATTAGGAAGGGATTTGGGAATTGTTATAGACAACAAATTCGGCAGCAATATGCAATGTCAATCTGCAGTTGCTAAGGCCAGTATGGTTTTGTCATGTATAAGTAGGGGCATAAGTTCTCAGGATGGAAATATAATTTTGCCTCTTTATAAATCGCTGGAAGACCACACCTTAAATATGCTGTGCAATATTAGGCACCTGTTCTAAAGAAGGATATCATGGCACTAGAAAAAGTGCAGAGACAAGCTACAAAATTGATAAAAGGAATGGAGCATTTTAGTTACGAAGAAAGGTTAAAACATTTTAATTTCTTTAGTTTGGAAAAATGGCGCCTGGAAATCTATTCATAAACAGGGCTATACATAGGACACAAGGTCACACATTTAAGCTGGAAGAAAGGAGATTTCATCTAAGGCAAAGAAAAGTTTTTTTTAAAGTAAGAGCAATAAGGATATGGAATTCTCTGCCTGAAGAGGTGGTTTTATCAGAGTCCATACAGATGTTTAAACTGCAGTTGGATAAATACTTGCAAAAACATAACATACAGGGATATTTATTTATAAAATATTTTACCAGGAAATATACATTGAGATTTCTCTCATTTCAAGTATGTCTTGGTATATCATTTCTAATTAGTGGGATACTAGCTGCTTGATCCAAGGAGACATCTGACTGCTATTCTGGGGTCAAGAAGGAATTTTTTGCTAGTTTGTTGCAAAATTGGAAGCACTTCAGACTAGGTTTTTTTGCCTTTTTTTGGATCAACAGCAAAAACATATGTGAGGAAGGCTGAACTTGATGGACGCAAGTCTCTTTTCAGCCAGTGGCGTACACATGACCTATGGGGCCCCGGTGCGAAAATTGATCCGTGGGCCCCCCCGCACACTTACTCTGCGCGGGCCGGGGCCGCAACACATGGCGGCGGGCACCTGGTCGCAGGTGTGGCAGGGCTGCGACCCCTGCGACCGCGGTATGTACATCAGTGCATGCAGATGCACACACACTTAAAAGACCACTACAGACACCCACGTCACATCAGCGCAATGAAGTGGTCTGGGTGTCAGGTCCCTCTAGTTTTAACCCTGCAGCTGAAAGCATAGCAGTTTCAGAGAAACTGCTATGTTTCACTGAGGGTTAATCCAGCCTCTAGTGGCTGTCTCACTGACAGCCGCTAGAGGAGCTTCCGCGATTCTAAGACACTGAACGTCCATAGAAAAGCATTGAGTAATGCTTTCCTATGGGCGGTTTGAATGTGCGCATGGCTCTTGCTGTGCATGCGCATTCGGAGCTGAGAGGCGGAGGGATCCCCAGCGCTGGAGAAAGGTAAGTGCTGAAGACACACACACTCTCACGAACAGACGCATACACACTAGCTAACAGACACACACATTTACTGACAGAGACACACTCAGCGGCAGACATACATACACACTCACTTACAAAACATACACTCTCACTGACAAACACACACTCACTAACAGACATCAAACAGACTCACTAATACAAACACACTCAGTAACAGACACACACAGTAACACACTCACTGACACTCACTAGCAGACACTCAACAGACACACTCACTGACACTCACACTAACACTCACAGTAACACTAACACACACAGTAACACACACACTAACACTCACAGTAACACTAACACACACAGTAACACTAAAACACACACTAACACTCACAGTAACACTAACACACACGCTGACACTCACAGTAACACACACACTAACACACACAGTAACACTAACACACACACTTACACTCACAGTAAAACACACACTAACACACACAGTAACACTAACATACACACTAACACTCACAGTAACACTAACACACTCTAACACTCACACACACTAACACACACACTAACACTCACAGTAAAACACACACTAACACACACAGTAACACTAACACACACACACTAACACTCACAGTAAAACACACACTAACACACACACAGTAACACTAACATACACACTAACACTCACAGTAACACTAACACACACACTAACACTCACAGTAAAACACACACTAACACACACACAGTAACACTAACATACACACTAACACTCACAGTAACACTAACACTCACAGTAAAAACACACACTAACACACACACAGTAACACTAACATACACACTAACACTCACAGTAACACTAACACACACAGTAACACACACACTAACGCTCACAGTAACACACACACACACACACACTAACACTAACACACACACTAACACTCACAGTAAAACACACAGTAACACTCACAGTAACACATTTTTGTTAAAAAAAATTTAATCCCCCCAGCCTCCTTACCTTTTGGAGTGCTGAGGGGATTCCCTGGGGTCCAGTGGTGCTGCTGGGCTCCTGGGGGGCCGGTCACCCGGCGGGTAGGCGGGCGGGCGCGCGAGGGAACACTCTCCCCTGAGTGCTTCCTCTTCAGCTCCCTCGCGCGCCGCGTACTGATACCGTACTGATACTGACACCGGAAGATGACGTCATCTTCCGGCTCCGGTATCAGTGCGGTGCGCGAGGGAGCTGAAGAGGAAGCACTCAGGGGAGAGTGTTCCCTCGCGCGCCCGCAGGACCAGCCAGCCGGGTGACAGCAGGGCCAGCCTTGGGGGGCCCGGAGGTGGCCGTCTCCTGAGCCCCCCAGGAGAAGAGGCTGGCCCAGTGACATACATACCGGGTTGCAGGGGCGGCCGGGCCCCCTGGTGGACCGGACCCGGTCACAGCCGCGACCCCTGCGACCCTGGTATGTACGCCACTGTTTTCAGCTATGTAACTATGTAACTATGCATCCTTCACACACAGTGCACCCCTCACACACAGTGCACCCTCCACACACCAGTACAACCTTCACACACAGTGCACGCCCCCACGCATACACTCCTCACACACACTCCACACACACACTGCACCCTTCACACACACACTGCATCCTTCACACACACACACTGCACATCCTGCACCCCTCACACACAATGCAGCGTTTACACACAAAGTGCACCCTTCACACCCAGTGCACTGTGCACCCCTTACACACAGTGCACCCCTACACACTTTACATTCTAGACACACAAACTACATCCCATATACACACACCCTGGATCTTGTACATAACATATGAATCCTCTCCAAACATGAACACTAGAATCCCTATACACACTCTGAATCCTTTCCACACACACACACAAAATCCTCTACACACCCCCACACACACACTAAATCTCCTACTCACACTCTGGGTTCTCCACACACACGATCCCCTATGCACACAATAGATCTCCTGTAGACACACAATGCACCTACACACACTACATTAATGGATACCCTGTACAGACTAAATCCCCTGTAAGAAAACACACACTACTTTCCCATAACACACACTTTACAACCCCTACACACACTACATCATCTATACACAAATATACTAGAGACTCTATGCACACGCTCGCTACATCACCTATACTCACACTCTCTACAGCCCATTCTTATTACACCACAAACACAAACACAACTGAAACTGACATTTACACAAAACACCACACCACAATCAACTCACTCTACACACACTCAATCCCACAAGCAGGCTATAAACACATGTTTAATACACTTTCCTTACACTTTTTTCCTTTGGTATCCCACTTATGGAGACATCAGAGATATGTCACAAGCAAACACAACGCAAGCATTTTAATACATTTGCTTGCGCTGCATAGAACAAATACGGGGCCTTTATTTCATCAAGAGGGCTCTGCGCCTTGAACCACCATGCTCCCTTTGAGAGGGGCGTGCTTGTCATTGGTGAAGACAAAACACCCCCCCTCTCTGCCCCGCCCCCTTCTCAGTGGGCCGCTGTGATTCAAAAATGCCCGGGTGAATTTTTTCCCCACTCTGAAAAGTGTGTGTGGCATTTTTTATTCTACAATGAAGTCTGGAGTCCTCCCAGGTAGACCATAGCACTTTATACTCATGCACATTATAGCACTTTTACTCCTGATGAAGTCTAAAATAATTAGACGTAATGCGTAGAGTTATTATATATTTTTATTATTTTGTATGCTGTGTTATTCTTCACTCACGGTACCTGGTAGGACTCCAGCACCCTATATCGTTGTGATCAGGACTGTGGACTACATGATCAGGGCCGGCCTTAGGCCTTTGGGCGCCCTGTATGAAAAATCTTCACAGCGCACCCCCCGCCCCACCTACCCCCACTCCTTACCCCCCCTTCTCCCTTCCCCCTTCCCACACACCCTGTCACACACACACACACACACAGACAGACAGACAGCCACACACACACACACACACACACACACACATGCAGGCAGTCACACACAGAAAGCCACCCACACACCAGACATAGAAACATAGAATGTGACGGCAGATAAGAACCATTCGGCCCATCTAGTCTGCCCAGACAGTCACACATAGGCAGTCACACACACACAGGCAGACAGCCACACACACACACACAGGCAGCCAGCCACAGACAGCCACACACAGGCAGACAGCCACACACACAGGCAGACAGCCACACACACAGAGGCAGACAGCCACACAGCCACACACACACACACACACATGCAGACATAGAAACATAGAATGTGACAGCAGATAAGAACCATTCGGCCCATCTAGTCTGTCCAGACAGTCACACATAGGCAGTCACACACACACACACACACACACACACACACACACACACACACAGGCAGGCACAATCACACAGGCAGACAGTCACACACACAGGCAGATAGTCTCACACACAGGCAGACCGTCATACACACAGACACAGTCAGACACACACAGAGGCAGACAGTCAAACACACAGACAGTCGCACACACACACACACACACACACACACACAAAAGGGCAGACAGTCACACACACACACACACACACACACACACACACAAGGGCAGACAGTCACACACACAGGCAGACACACACACACACACACACACAGGAAGACAGTCACACACACACACACACACACACACACACACAGGCAGACAGTCAAACACACAGACAGTTACACACATAGGCAGACAGCCAAACACACAGACAGTCACGCACACAGGCAGTCAGTCAAACACACAGTCACACACACACAGGCAGACATTCAAATACACAGACAGTCACATACATACACACAGGCAGTCAAACACACAGGCAGACAGTCACACACACAGTCAGTCAGTCAATCACACATAGTTACCTCTGTTCATTATGGAGGTGGGAGTAGTGCAGCTCCAGGATTCTGGTTGTTGGGGGAAGCAGGGACTCCTTCCTGCTTCCCCTGCAGCAGTTACACGGCCGGCCAAGTGTGAGCTGTGTCAGTCGCACACCCCTAAGGCCGGCCCTGTACATCATTATACTGATGGGATTTTTATCTACTTGTTTCTTGTAAGTGTAACCATTAAAGTGTGTCTTTTACTTTACATTAGTGTTGCACTATGTTGTTTTTAATTTTCTCTTCACATGAGTTATTCAACAATTGAACATTGCTGAATCTGCCGGAACCTTCAAACTTTTGATGAGCCTGAATTATTCATAACTCTGTGAGTGCAACCTTGAATTCTGGCGATTCTATATATTTAAATGTTATTACCCTACGTGGTTTTGTTCTCCGTTCTGTGTTTTTAGGTATATCCTACTTTTGCTATTTGTATTTAAGGATTGAGAGGAATCCTTTGTTATACCTTGTATTTGAAAGGGGTAATTACCTTTTTGCATTTATTATATATTCACGCTGCACCTTGGGTGGTCTATATATTCATGTTGTAGTGGTTATGTTGCAAGCAGGGCCATGCAAGGATTTTTGGCTACGCACAGGATTACAATGAAGAATGCAAAATCAATTCACAGTAGTGTAAATGTCAAAGCAGATAAACAATTTAATTATGAAATGTTGATGGTGCTGCACTGTTTATATTAGAGAATTAATGAAACCGCAGTAGCGTAGTTTTGATGGGTAGGCAAAGTTAAGTTTAGGCATGCTGTATAGAAGCACTGACCTAGCGATAGTTACAAGAGACATACCACTAGGTGACTTGATGGAGTTGGTACAAGAGATCAAAGAAAGCACATTGACAGGGGAAACATCATGGTCATAAAATACATCATGCATGGTAAGTACAGCTGTCTTACTGCCTAGCTGCAGGTAAGACACAAGAGACACTTAGTCGATGCCAGTTGATGGAGTGTCCCAGCTTTCCCCGCCGTCAGCTACCTCGATGAGGTTCCCCCACTGAGCCCAAGCTTCCAAGCAGTCCAGTAGAATCTGCCATAAGAAGGCCAGAATCCGCATCTGCGGTGTTTTGGGCTTGCATGCTCGGCAACAAGGATTATATGCTCCTGGCCTTTGTGTGTTTTAAATAGACAAGTTTGTACTTTTATTTTTATGTATGTATGTGTAGTGATTGTATGAATTAGTATTTTTTAAGCTTTCCTCATGCTGCACTGCTTTCCTATTGGGGTTTACCTGACCATGCATGTCCTCATGCAGAGGTTTTAATTATAGTGCTAATACAAGCAATATGCTTAGAGAACAATTCACACACAAAGACAGAACAAGTAGAGTTGGGTTAAAGTAATTGGGAAAATTATATTCCCAAAAAATTTTAAGAGCAGGAAAAGTAATATTTCACAATGTTTACCAGACTTGTGCACAACAGAAAAATTGGTTTGGCTGAATTGATGGGCCCCCCAAAAAATGCAATACTGTTGACCAAATCTTATTTGCTCAGTGGTTCAGCGTGTCCAAATAGTGTCTATTCAAACAATATAGGAACACCAAAAACAATAAAAAGGTAAGCACTAATTCACAAACAACATGTAGGTAGGCTGCAACCTTAACGGAGAGGATCCCTCCAACCCTTCAAAGAGCACGGAGTAGTAAAAAGACAGATAAGGCTGCGCCAAGAAAACAGTAAAAAATAAATATAAGAGAAACAACGTTCCAATAGTAGGGGTATAGTCCACTGGAATAAATAGTCGGAAATAAAAGTCTCACTAAAATATCAGGATAGGGTGGGGGTGAAATCCTCAGGAGTTGATCCATCCCGAGGGTTTAAATATCCGTATATGTGGAGAGACAAAGGGGAGATACAGCGACTAATAGTGCAATATGCCAAAATCCAGGGATAAAAATTAATAAAAATAGGTAATGCACTCACATTGAAAAGAGCTATACCAGCTCTGGGATGGAGGGCGTTTAGCGGTATAATCCCCGCTTAGTGGATATGCAGAAGTGGTATGTTCGTCAATACAGTCTGGGTATCCAAGGCTCCGACAGGTGATAAAAAGACAACAATTAAGTTAACAAATTTAAACCTATTTAGTTTAGAAAAACGTCGCCTGAGAGGGGATATGATAACATTATACAAATATATTCGGGGCCAATACAAACCATTGTGTGGAAATCTATTCACAAACCGGACTTTACATAGGACACGAGGCCATGCGTTTAGACTGGAAGAAAGAAGATTTTGTCTAAGGCAAAGGAAACGTTTTTTTACTGTAAGAACAATCAGGATGTGGAATTCTCTGCCTGAAGAAGTGGTTTTATCAGAGTCCATACAGATGTTAAAACAGTTACTAGATGCATACTTGCAAAAACAGAATATCCAAGGATATAATCTTTCAATGTAGGGTAATAACTGCTTGATCAAAGGATAAATCTGAGCAGGGCCGGCCTTAGGTGTTCAGGCGCCCTGTGCGAGCTAATTTTGTGCCCCCCCCCCCCCACGCCATCTTTGTTTGACATCCTCTAGACAATTTCAGGCACATTCACAATCTGTCGCCTGCACCCTCTATCACCAGCCCCCTTCCCACTGTTTATCACCAGCCCCGTTCCCCCTTATATCACCAGCCCCCTTCCCCCTTATATCACTAGCTCCCTGCCCCCCTTTATCACTAGCCCCCTGCCCCCTTTATCACTAGCCACCTGCCCCCTTTATCACTAACCACCTGCGCACTTCAATTAAACGCAATCGTTTTATATCTATATCTATATCTATATCTATATAGATATATAGATATATAAAGCAAAAAGGACAAGCACTTACATTAGAGGCTGCTGCTCCCTGGATCCAGCTGTAATATTTTCCTACTCTGCCTGACGTTGCGACTGAAGAGCACCTGCCGCCCTGACACCCACTGAGCGGATCCTTCCGATGTCGGGCCCCCACGCTTCTCCGCGCTCCTCCTGCATTCTAATTCGGGCCGGTTTGTCAGTGACTGACTGCGAGCTGTGTTGGCCACCTGGCACCCCTGTTGCCATGGCACCCTGTGCAGCCGCACAGCACACACACGGCCAGCCCTGGTTACAGTCACACAAAAAGGCAGACAGTCAGGCACAGTTACAATCAGGTACAGTCTCACAGACAGTCATACACAGAGTACAGTCTCACACACACACACACACACACACACACACACAGGCAGGCAGACAGTCAGACACTGTTACAGACACTCACGCACTGAGTACAGTCTCAAACACAGTCAGTCAGTCACACACAGAGTACAGTCTCTCACACACAGGCAGACACTCACACACAGAGTACAGTAACACAGAGTACAGTCTCTCACAGAAAGTCAGACACTGCTACAGACAGTCACACACACACACACACACACACAGGCAGACAGTCACACACAGAGTACAGTCTCTCTCTCTCTCACACACACACACAGGCAGACACTGTTACAGACACTCACACACAGAGTACAGTCTCACATACAGACAGTCAGTCACACACACAGTGTACAGTCTCACAAACAGACAGTCAGTCACACACAGAGTACAGTCTCTCTCTCACACACACACATACACACACACACACACACACACACACACAGGCAGACAGTCAGACACTGCTACAGACAGTCACACACAGAGTACAGTCTCACACACACACACACACACACAGACACTGTTACAGTCACACACAGAGTACAGCTTCGCGCACACACACACTACAGTCACACACACACAGTTACCTGGAAGGGAGGAGTGGAAGCAGGGATTCTTTTCTCTACAGCAAGTACTTGGAGCTTCAGTTAGCTGCAAGCTCCGCCCGGCTGCTTTTTAGCCCCACCTCCTACATGCAGTAAGCTCCGCCCCGCCGTCCAGTAAGCCCCACCCCTTTACTTTCCTAGTCCCCGGTGGGAAATTATGAACTCTCCAACCGGGGACTTGCTTCAGCTCCGCCTGCACTCACCCGGCCATGTGCGAGCTGTGTCGGCCACATGGCGCCCCCTGCTCCATGGCGCCCTGTGCGGCCGCACAGCTCGCACACCCCTAAGGCCGGCCAAATCTAATAGAAAATGCACAGAGTCACAATGACAGTGAGGAAGGAGGGTGCAAAAGGGTGATAAAACATCAATCCAAGTGCCCCCCAAAACAAGGACAGAAGGTGCCTGTAGCAAGTGTATTAAAAAAATTATAAGCTTAGAGTCAGGTCTACAAATGCTCCACAGTTTAGGGAATAAGATTCATGAACTTGTGGCAATAATGGCAACTGAAAATGTAGATTTAGTTGCTGTTACTGTGACCTAGTATAAAGAGAAAAATTACTGGGATATAGCAATACCAAGGTACTCTTTATATAGAAAAGGCATGGAAGGCAAGAAAGGGGGAGGGGTGGCCCTGAATATGAAGGATATAATAAAATCTAGCCTAATAAAAGTTAGTGAGGCGAACATAGAGTCAGTTTGGGTTATGTTAGAATTTGGTAATCACACAGTAACTTGTGTAGGTGTGATTTATAGGCCCCCAGGACAAATAGAAGAAAATTACAATGAAGGGGGACGTTATCATCATGGGTGACTTTAATCTTCCTGATGTGAACTGGTAAACCAAAATAGCTGCTTGTGCGAGGAGCACACATATTCTAAACCCCTCTACTGGGATTGTCTCTAAAACAAGTCTTTGAGGAGCCAACTCGTAAAGAGGCCATACTAAATTTAGTGTTAACAAATGGAGAGCTGGTATCAGATATTACTGTAGGTGAAAGTTTAGGATCCAGTGATCATCAGTCAGTGTGATTTAATATAAGAACAGTGACTGAGTCACACCACATAAAAACAAAGATTTTAGACTTTAGAAAAACAGACTTTTCTAAAATTAGAATATGTGTAAATGAGTCATTATCAGACTGGAGTAATTTAAATGAAGTCCAAAAGAAATGGGATTATTTAACAGTTACACTGCTGAAGGCAACAGAAAATTGCATTAGGCTTGTCAGTAAAAGCAAAAAATTCAAGTAAACCACTGTGGTACTCCGCAGATGTGGCCAAAATAGTGAAAAACAAAAAGTTAGCATTTAGTTATTATATAAAAAAAAACAGAGTGAGGAAGACAGGATGATCTATAAGATTAGGCAGAAAGAGGCTAAGCAAGTTATAAGAGCTTCCAAATGACACACAGAAGAGAAAATAGCACAGTCAGTAACAAAGGGGACAAAACTGTTTTTAGATACATAAATGAGAAAAGGAAAGTAAAACAAGGATTAGTTAGATTAAAAACAAAAGAAGGAATGTATGTAGAAGAGGATAAATGTCTAGCTGACAGCCGCAATGAATATTTTTGTTCAGTATTTACAGATGAAAATGAAGGAAAGGGGCCTCAGTTAGGAAAAAGGACAAATGAGTAATTTTTTTTTTAATATATTTTTTTTATTAATATTATCACAAAATACATTAAAAATAATCATTAGCATACATTACACTCAGCATAGGTATTGGTTTGAAGCAGGTTACACAAAAAAAGATACAAAAAGCATATACAACAGTCAATCTGTCAATACATACTATCTTATTGTAATAGTAAACCCAAATTACAAATAATAACCTGAACCCTTCCCCCCTCTGCCCAACTTCCTCACCACATCCCCGGTAATCCTAGATTAAGAGGATACTCCAACTCCACATGTTAAACATCATCCCCAACCATATCTTAAAGGAAAAGCCCTAGAACATGAAAAAACACTCTATATAAATAAGAGTGAAGAGATATTCTAAAGGTTGTAAAACTGGAAAACCCGGGAAGATGGGGTATATCTGGGTCACAAGCCCTCAATACCCATGAACCACAAGCACACACATCTCACATACATAGTTCCGAAATTCCATGGGGAGATGAGCTGATGAATAGCCTAGATTATAAAGAATGTTGTCCATGGGTTAAACAATAATCATCCCAGATGGCCCACCTATAATTCGGGGCTATATAAACCCCTAATTGCCCATCCTCTTTTTCTAATGCTCTCTTTCTCTGCATGATCCTTTCCACCTCTAACCATTTTGGCAACCTCCCTGCTTTCCAATTTATCTTTTACCCAGTGATATGAGACACCTCATATTGTACCTCCTTCCAATATTTTTGTATGTAAGGGCAAAGCCACCACATATGTAACGCTGAACCTACTTGGTTACAACCTCTCCAACAGAGTTTAGAGATATCATCTTTCTTCATTTGCCATAGTTTAAGCGGCGTTATATACCATCTATTTACAATTTTAAAATATAATTCCCTATATGAGACATGTTTAATTAATTTATCTGTTGAGACAAAAGCAGCCAACCATATCTCCATTGGCCAAGATTGATTTAATTCTTCCTCCCAAATTCTTACGTTCAGAGGTTTAATGTTTAAATCCCCATCTCTCAAAAAGCTGAAGCATTTCGATAGCATATGCTTCCTATTTGTTGAACATATTATTTTTTCACAAGAAGTCAACTGTCTAAACTCTGTTAGGCAATAAATCAATGAACAAATGCTCAATTTCAACCTGTTATATTCTAACCACATTAAAATTAGACTGAATATAATCAAATTGGAGGAATTTATTATCAACATACAAATCTCTTAAGTAACTACATCCCGCCTTTAGTAGTATCTCTAGCAAAGGAGATTGAATCTTCTCCTGAATCCATAAAATAGGCGTGATCGGGCTTGGAAATGGGATCAAGGAATATTTATGATTCAAATTCCGCCAGCCTTTGAGAATATACAATAGTGGTGAATTTTTACTATATACTAAACCACTAGTTAAATCATCACGATAAAGAATTGAGTTCAGATATATTTCTTTAAAAAAATGAGCTTCTGTCGATACCAAATTATTATTTTGTGCCTCTTCTTCCCATCTCAGTGCATGTGCCAGAAGGGAGACTTCCTGATATTTCTTAATATCTGGGCATGCGATCCCACCACCAGAAAACTTTTTAGCCAATATTGGTATCTTAATTCGCAGTCTTTTGTTCTGGTGAATGAATACATCTATCGCCCTTTGTAAATTATTCAACAGATAAATGGGACAGTGCCAGGGTATACATCGCATGATATAGGTGATAGGTAATAAAGTCATTTTAGTCGCTGCTATTCTACCTGACCAGGACATTTTTGAGATTTTTCCATGTAGATAGTACTTGCATTATATTAGAATAAACTAATTGAAAGTTAACTGTTATGGTTTTTTTCATTTCAACAAATAAATGTAATTCCTAGATGAGTTATTGAATGTTGCCAGTTAAACTGATATAATTGGCTAAGAAAATTTTTCTCAGACCACCCCATGTTGAGACACATCGCTTCCGATTTTCTTACATTTAAGTTATAATTAGAAATTTCACTATATTCAGATATGACCTCTTGAAGAGCTGTTAGGGATTTTTCCGGATTTTCTACTGTTATTATTACATCATCAGCGTAAAGAGAAATTACATGAGATTTTCGATTCACAACAATTCCTGTTATATCAATAGATTCCCTTATAGCACACGCCAATGGTTCAATAATCAGAGCAAAAATTAAAGGAGACAATGGGCAACCTTGCCTAGTACCATTTGAGATGACAAACCTTTCAGACCGAAAATGTTGACCCGTTACACATGCAGAAGGAGATGTATATAAAGCAGCTATCGCCTTAGAGGCAAAATCACCTAAACCATATTTTGACAGGGTGTGGAACATAAACTCCCAATCCACCCTGTCAAATGCTTTCTCGGCATCCAGTCCCACAAAAACTGCAGTTGTTTTTTTTTATTTTTAACCAGTGAAATTAAATTTAAAAGTTTCCTAATGTTATCTGAGCCCTGTCTCCCCTGAATAAAACCTGCTTGGTCGGAATTTATCAAATTGTGGATATGTTTATTCAATCTTTCCGCTAAGATTTTAGCATGAATCTTAATATCCACGTTTAGTAGAGAAATAGGTCTAAAATCCCTACATTCAGGGGTTAAGTTGTTTGTTTTGGGGATTGTTATTATTTGAGCTTCAAGCATTTCTGGGTGTGCTCGTCCAGCATTCTTAATTTCGTTTAAAGTTTGACACAAATAGCTGGAAATCTCCTCTTGACAGAGCGAATAAAATTGATTAACTAGGCCATCAGGTCCAGGAGCTGAGCCAACTCTCAATTTAGAGATTGCCCATTTAACTTCCTGTTCCGTAATATCTTAATTTAACTTTATCAACTTTATCAACTGTGTGAGAGACCCTGGGGAGATAGATCTTGTCTAAAAATGCCACAATTCTCCTTTTTGCCCCGCTATCAGCTATATTAGAGGAATTCAAATTATAAAGATCACAATAATGTTTCTCAAAACATGCGGCAATTTCATCAGGTTTAACAACCGGTTTTTTATTAGATAACAGCTTGTCTATTCTATTATTATTTAGTTTTTGTTTCAATTTACTAGCCATCAACTTCCCTGCTCTATTTTGACCGTGATATGATCTTTGTTGGGCAGCCCATAAAGATTTATCCGCCAGTAATTGCTAAATTCCCTTTATTTGTAATTGTAGTTCTCGTATTTTATTTATCTTTAACCCTTTAAGGACCAAACTTCTGGAATGAAAGGGAATCATGACATGTCACACATGTCATGTGTCCTTAAGGGGTTAAGTCAGATGGAGATTTTTTATTTTCTCTGTCCAATATCACCAGTTCTATATGTAGGTCTCTTGATAATTTACCTCTCTGCTTCTTTAAAACTGACTGCCATTTTATCATTATCCCTCTTATGTAAGCTTTATAGGAAAGCCATACTATTGCTTTAGGATTTACAGTTCCATCATTTCTTAAAAAGAATGCAGCCGTTTCATTTTTTTAGGTTTTTAAGTATTTCCTGATCTTTTAATAGTTCTATATGCATCCTACATGATCTCTTGTTCTTAACAGGAGGGTCAATATCCAAACTTACTCCAACCATACCATGATCAGACCAAGTGATCACCCCTATTTCCGAATATTAGATCTTTGAAATACCCTGCCCATCCACAAAGATATAATCCAATCTACTATACATTTTATGTCTATGTGAAAAAAATGAGTAATCCCTCTCTAACGGATGAAAAATTCTCCATGTATCAAAAAGATTGTAGTTTAATAGTAACCTATTAAACTTCTTAGAATTTTGTACTAGATGAGGATCCAATTTTATCTCTCCCATAAAGTTTCTGTCTACAGATGGATCCAAAGGCAAGTTAAAATCTCCACAGACAACTAAGGTCCCTATAAAAAATGTTTTCATTACTTTCAATGTCTGAGTGATAAAATTAATTTGCCCTTTGTTGGGGACATACATTTTCAAAATTGTAAATTTGTGGGAATTAATCAAGCCTGCCCATAGCAAATATCGTCCTTCTTTATCTATGACAATATCCTCTTTTATTGTTAGTGATTTATTAAATATTATTGAGACCCCTCTCAACTTACTTCTTGAGTAAGTAGCATTATAGGGATTAGAATAATATCTATTACCAAAAAAAGGAATTATATTAGTCTGCCAGTGAGTTTCTTGCAAACATATAACGTCCAGTTTGCCCCTAAACAAGTTTTTTGAATGCTATACTTCTTTTACCCATTGTATTTAAACCCTGGACGTTTTGACTAATGATCCTGAGAGTCATAGTGAACCAAGCTCACCTCGGCTCTAAGAGCTTTCTAAGCCACCTCCATCAGCACTTCCCTCCCCATGTCTCTGAACCTCCCTGGTAACATAATACACACATTCATACCCATTCATCCATAAAATAAAAAATTGGTGTGATACAATCATCTTCTTAAAGGATCTGTCTACTTAAAGAAACCCCACTTCTCACACTACCTCCTCTGGAAGTGGCAGATAAATCTAAGTTTTGTTGAACTACCTCAGTTCGAGACCTTGGCGGAGGTCTCCCGTCGGACTTTCCGATGGTCTCTATATTCATCCTCAACAGCAGCCCAAAATACAACCCTACTTATCTGGATCACATAATAAAAGTGGATACAAAATAATCTACCAAATACTAATATGGCAAATTCGTCATAAAGGCTCAAAGAGCCACCAAAATAAAAAAAACAAACTTCATAATCCGCTAGGAAAGAGGAGGAATAGAAGAGAAAAAGATCTCTGTATACTAAGACCCATCGGGTAAAAAAACCCTTACAATATTCATTCTCCCAGTTACCATACTCTTTTCATCTGTGATTGTAAAAAGCCATATGAACCCGTTTATACAACATAGTGTGTCTTTAAGTAATGAAGGGGTTAAGGTAGGAGAGAAAGTACTTCAGAATTGTCTGTCATTCCTGGGGCTTTACCAATTATACTATACATATCATTGAATGTGTCAGATTATACAAATACATCTGTATGTTTTCTATATTAAACATTCTACTGTAATATCCCCCTTAATTTGTAATAAACATTGACTCCATAATGGTGACATATCTTGTGCAATTTTCCAGTGCAAAAAAATAAAAAAAAGCAACAATATTTACTGTAATATATTACATAATTATACATTTAAACCCATATGGGCCCTTCAGGCCATAATAATGACTTATTTTGTGAAGTTTTCCAGTGAAGAAAAAAACAATAATATTTGCTATAATATAATACATATTTTATACATTTAAACCCATAAGGGCCCTACAAGGCCGAGTTATAAAACCTTAATTTACCCTTAGTGAAATCCGTAACTAAAATTTACCAGTGTACCAGTGCTGAACCTCCCTTGAGGTAGCTCAGTACTACCAAGAGAGCACGCTAATTATTGTTCATATCCCTTAAACCAACAAAGCTAACACATTTTATACGCCTTTCCAACAGGTTGGAGCCTGATTAAGGCAATTTCACTCCAGTAAAAATATTGCAAAGAAACAATTTAAAAATACTTAATTATTACTAACAATTACCTTAGTAACAAACCCTCTACCAATGGACCTTTTGATGCGTATGTTATTTATTTCTATTCAGCGTGATTACCCTATCCAAACCCTAAAAAAGAGAAAAAAACTATAAGCCCCTTAAACTGAAATTTAACCCCCTTCCCCCGGAACTCAGACCTCAGAGAGGTCTATATTCATTTATCAACCTCTAGTTATCTCTCCTCCTCCAGTTATTTAAAACCAAGTGTCGTAATTTTTTGACTTGAAATAAAAAAATAAAAAAAAATGAAAGAAAAGAGGTATAACACCCCTAAACCATTATTTAAACATCCTCCAGAAGATCAACCGAAGAGCATTACTATACTCATTACCACCCTCTAATACAACACCCTCCCTCGAATATCTCAGCATAACCATACTCTAAACAGTTCCCGCCTAGGCTATATCTCTGAGGAACTTTTCCCCCTCTAGTGGAGAGTTAATTACTTTGAGCTCCATACCCAATTTGATAATTAGTTTAGTTGGAAAAACCCATTTATAAGATACATTTTTATCTCTTAAAACTTTGTTATCAATCTGAATTCTTTGCGTTCCATAATCATCTCTCCTGATATATCAGGAAAGATTTTCAAAACTTCACAAGGTGCATCAAAACTTTTACAGTCAAATGATTTCTGTAGTATTTTTTGTTTAACAGAGAAAGAATGTAATTTCACTATCACATCCCATGGTAAATCCCTTGAAATACTAGGAGTCTATAAACTCTATCTGGCATGTGGGCCCTCTCAAAATCCGGATTCACCAGAGAATTCAGAAATGCTATTATATAATTGGGAAGGTCCACCTGCGAGACTAATTCTGATATCCCTCTTACGCGGATGTTATTTGGTCTAGAAAAATTCTCCAATCTGCTATATTTCTGTTTTATTTTTTTTGTAATTCTTTATTTTTCAAGTGGCAGAATTGACAATCACATAAATGTTGCTGAAAGGGAATGCATGGGCTTATGCAAAAGCCAAATTTCAAACATTTCAACGGTACATCGTTATACAGAAAAGTTTGGAGAGAAAGGGTTGTTGTCTGGAGGCGCAACTTTAGTTTCTTTCTATGCAATTCTGTTCTGTCAAGTTGTTATACATTTAAACAAAGCTAAACAAGTTTGAATGCAACTGTAGGTAGCATTGGAACAGCAAAAGAAGCAGAAATTTAAGTTTTTTTTTTTTTTTAAGGAAAAAAAGAAAATAAATATAATAATAAAAAATTAAATTATAAATAACCGTGTGGGTGAAGTGTGGTAGAGAGGCTCCGTCTGTTGGAGTCTTCCCTAGGATTGTAGGTAGGGTAGGGGGGTGAATAGGCGTCCCTGACCTTTGTGGTGTGCGGCCTTTTGATGTTGTGCATGTTTCCACGCTTCTTTCATAATTATGATTATGGTTATGGTCCCCATGGGCTATGTGTGTTTATGTGTCTTTTTTCGTGGTTGGTTACCAGTCTAATAATTCTACTGTCGATTCGATCCTTCCTTTCTATTGGGTTAATAGGGTTGGGTTCAGGTTGGGATTTTGGGTAGGGAAGGGTGGTTTCAGTTTGAGTTGTGAATCGCGGTGCTCGGCCTTGACTCTCTTGGGGTCATAGTTTCTTAAGTGACAGTGGTAGGTTCCATGAGCCACAGGTCCCACATCTTGTTACAATGTGTTGTGGTGTCGTGAATGAGTGCAGATAAACTATCCATCGACCTAGCTTCGTTTATTTTATTCTTTATGTCGGTGATTGACGGGATTGTGGGCGAGCCCCAGTGGGTGGCTATGGCTCTTCTAGTGGCCAAGGCTAGTTTGGCTAGTAGTATGTTGTGAGCCCGTGGTGTGCCTTCTAGCGGTTTGGATAGTAGCCATAGCCATGGATCCCTTGGAATGGAGTCGTGTAGGACCCTTGAAGCCAAGGCCACTATGTCTGTCCAAATTTGTGTTATGTGTGGGCATTCCCACCATAGGTGGTAGTATGTCCCCTTTTGACCGCACCCTTTACAGCATCTATCCGATGTGGAAAGTCCCATTTGCTTGAGTTTTAACGGAGTGAGGTACCAGCGTATAAGAGTTTTGTATGCCTGCTCTTTGTGGGTCACGCATATCGTTACCATTGCTGTGGCTTCCCAGATTGCAGTCCAGTCTGTGGGGTCGGTGGGGGGTCCTAAGTCCCGTTCCCATGCTGAGACATACCCTAACGGTTGTGTTTTTGTCGCCCTGAGCAGTTGTGCATATGTTGTAGAGATCTGGCTTTTTTGTATTGGGGCATGGATACATGATTTTTCATGTATCCATGGCGGTGAGGGGTGTAAGTCCGGCTTGTTTATATGTAGGAGATTCCAGTAGGTTTTTGATTTGCAGATAGCGGAAGAAGTCGTGTGTGGTGAGTGGTCTGGTTTGTGGTAAGTCCGTGAACGCAATGATTTTTTGGTTCTGGAAAAATTGATATGTCCTGATTAGGTCATTGTCTTCATAGTGTGCGAAGTCTTTTGGGGTCATGCCTGGTGTGAAGTGTTCGTTTCTCAAGATTGGCGTCATGGGTGAGGGGTCTGATGTGAGTGCATGTTTTATGGAGAGTTTGTTCCAGAGAGTTATAGAAGTATCGAGTGCCGGTGTGGTTTGTGGGAGTTGTGGTCTTGCTCGCTTTGGTACCCATATATAAAGGGAGAGGAAATCCTGGCCAAACAAGTCGTGTTCAAGGTCTGCCCATCTTTTTAACCCTATGGGGGCATGTATTGCCTGAATCCGCACTAGTTGTGCTGCGTGGAAGTAGTGGAGGAAGTGGGGTAGGCCGAGGCCCCCTGATCTTGTCGGGAGATAAAGGATGTCCCTCCTTATCCTAGCGCACCTGTTGGCCCATATGAAGCGGTCAATTTGTGTTTGTAGTAGTTTAACCCCTTAAGGACCAAACTTCTGGAATAAAATGTCATGTGTCCTTAAGGGGTTAAAGTCTTTGGTTGCTATTTGAACTTGTAGCGTTTGGTATAGGTTTAAAAATCTCGGTAAGAGATTCATCTTCATGCATGCCACCCTTCCTAGCCAGGAGATAGAGTGAGATTCCCAAATTTTAAGGTCGGCCTTGGCTCTTTGTAGTAGGGGGGAATAGTTGAGTCGGTATGTCTGGGAGACGTCTGCTGGTAGGTCGACACCCAGATAGTGTATGTGTGTGGGGTTGAAGTGAAATGGGTAGTTAGTTTTTAGTGTTTCAAGGTCCTCTTGAGGGATTTGTACTGGCAGCGCTTCTGTTTTATCCAGGTTGAGGCGGTAGCCTGAGACCTGTGAGTATTCGTTTATAGCATGCAACAGTTAGTTGGATCTGTAATGGTGAGGAGTAGGTCATCCGCATACCCCGCTACTTTATATTCTTCCTTTCTAATGTGTACACCCGCTATTGTTGGGTCCATACGTAGGGCTTGAAGTAGGGGTTCCAATGAGAGGGCAAACAGGAGTGGGGAGAGGGGGCAGCCCTGTCTTGTCCCATTAAAGATGCGGAATGAGGGAGGTTGGGCGTTCGGGATTAAAAAATTTGCCTCAGGTGCTGAGTATAGGGTTTTGAGCGCGTTTAGGATTGGGTCGGGGAATCGGAATTTGTGTAGGGTAGCGAAGATAAAAGGCCATAGCAGTCGGTCAAATGCCGTTTCAACCTCTAGGGATAGGAAAAGGGTGGGGATCCGTCGGTGTGAGGTCGCCCATAGAAGGTCAAAGGTCCGTCTGGTGTTGTCATATGCCTGTCTGGAGGGTATGAAGCCAACTTGATCTGGGTGTATAAGTTTATGTACGTGGGGGTTTATCCTGTCTGCGAGTAGCTTCGTAAGTAACTTTACGTCTACGTTCAACAGTGAAATCGGTCTATAGTGGCTCGGGTCTAGGTGGGTTTGGTTGGCTTGGGGAGAAGGCACACATTCGCTCTTAGGATGTCGGGGGTATGGGGTTTCCCTGTAGTATTGAGTTAAACAGGTTGCAGAGGTGTGGGAGGAGTGTGGCTGGGAACGTTTTGTAATATAGTCCGGTGAAGCCATCTGGTCCCGGGCTCTTATTGGGTATAGTGTTTTTGATGGCTTTGGCGATTTCTTCAATGGTGATTGGTTCGCTTATTTTGGAGATGGCTTCCGTCTTTAGGGCCAGTAATGGTATCTTCCGTAGGTATGTGTCTATTGATTGCCTGGTCCCTTCGGGATGTTGTTGTGTGTTCGGGCTATGGTCATATAGCGTGGAAAAGTATTTTTGGAAGACCTCGCCGATTTTTGTTGGTATGGAGTGTTTGGTGCCGTCTGGCGCTTGTATCACGTCTATTCGTTTATGGTCAGTCCTGCGTTGTAACTTTCGGGCTAGTAAGGTGTCGGCTTTATTAGATTTTTCGTAATAGGTCTGTTTTGTCCATTGCATGGCTTTGGTCGCGTCTCTAGTCATGAAGTCCTTAATTTTGTTTCGGCATTCCGTCATTTCTGTGAGAATGTCTTGTGTGGGATTTAGTTTATGGCTTGTTTCTAGGGTCCTAAGGTTTGTGAGAGATTTCGCTAAGTCGGCTAGTTGAGTTTTTTTTTGGTGTGATGCTAGGCTTATTATTTTGCCTCTTATGACTGCCTTATGGGCTGCCCACAGTATGCCCGGTGAGGGTGCGGAGAGCGTGTTTAGCGTAAAGTAGTTTGTTATTGCTTCTGTCGTCAGCGGGTTGTGTAGTAGTGTGGGGTTAAGTTTCCAGGACCATGGTCTGGGTACGTTGGGGACCTTGATTGTTATTGTGATGTCTGCGTGGTCTGACCATGTGATGTTGCCTATTTTGGCCGTTTGGATCATGTGTGTGAGAGAGGGTGAAGTCAGAAAGAGGTCAATGCGGGAGTATGAGTTGTGTGGGTGGGAATAAAATGTGTAATCCCTAGTAGTCGGTGTAGTAGTCGCCAGATGTCTACCAGTCTCTGTCGCAGCACAAAATCTTGCAAACGTTTGTCTATTTTGGTTGTGGGGTTTGGGAGTTTTCTTGTTCTGTGCCTGTCTATTGATGGCGACATCGTGGCGTTGCAGTCTCCTCCTATGATTTTAAGGTGGCTGGGGTTAGGGCTAGGTGGGCTTGGAACGTATCCCAGAACATTTTATGCGGGGTGTTTGGGGCGTATAGTGAAGTGATGGCATATTGGTTGTGTCCTGCCTGTCCTGTGAGCGTGATAAACCTGCCTTGTAGGTCTTTTAAGACTTGTCTAGTGCTAAGTGGGCAAGTTTTCCACATCAAAATAGCTACTCCGTTTTGTTTAGTTGTAGGTGAGTTTGCCATGTGACATTCCCTGTAGTGTCGGCTAATTAGAAGGAAAGGTTTGGCCTGTGTAAAATGGCTTTCTTGCAACAGAATTATATCTGCGTTTGAGCAGTTTGCCCATCTCATTAGTTGTGTCTTTTTGCTGGGTTGTTAAGGCCCTTGCAATTAATGGAGATGCATGTCAATTTGGTGCTCATATTGTCCGGTTGTGTTTTTGGGTGGGTCTGCTCTGAAGGTGTCTGCAGTGCTTAGTGGCCGAGTGCCTCGTTATGTATACAGGGGTATCGAGGGGGGGAGGTTTGGGTGGGTCTGGTGTGGAAGGATTGGTTGTGTGCTGGTCAGCTGGTGTCCTATCGTGCGCTAGGCAGACTGAGCCCTTGTGTGTAGGGGGTCAGGGGTTCGCCTTTTAGATGAGGTAAGGGGGGGGGGGAGGGTTGGGTCTTTCCTGGTCCTTTAGCTAGGTTGCTAGGCCTGGTGGGGGCGGAGGTTGAGGGGGTATAGGTACCTGAAGTTGGGTGCGGTCCTATTCCTGTTTCCTCTTGGGTGGTCTGTTGCCCCAGTGGTGGGGAGCAGGTGTGGTCGTCTGGTAGGGGGGTTACTGTGGTTAGAGTGTATGTGGTAAGTCGGAGCTGTCTGGAGGGGAAATTGGCCTTACCTCCCATCCTCTCCGAGCCATGTGTGTTTTACCTTAGTTGTGGTGTTTTGTCGGGCCGCTAGGTATCGTTTGCCGAGTGTCACTGAGGGGGGGGCGTGATAGAGTCCGAGACAAAGAGGTGTTGAGGCTTTCAGATATCTGTAAAGAGAATATGCATGTTATGATTGCCGCTACCGTTTAGAGATCAGTGATCTCCCTCTCCGGTCCGCAGGCACGTTGCTGACAGCCGACCGGCAGGGGAGGGAGAGAGGACCCGGGAGCTGTTACCAGCAGCTCCTCCGGGACCTCCTCTCTCGAGATTTGGAGCGTTGCCGCTGTTACCACGGCAACGCTCCAAATCTCGCGAGAGTGAACTCTAGCCCTGGAGCGCGGGCTAGAGTTCACTCCTACCACTGGAACCACCAATGAACCCCACTGGGACCACCAGGGAACGAAAGATGTCCCCCCTCCTCCCAGTAAAGGTAAGAAGGGAGGGGGGACATAACATTTATTTAATTAAATAAATAAAAAAACACACACACATTAAAAAAATCCTTCTTATCATACACACACACATTGCCCCTGCCCCCCATACACACACACACACACCCATTGCCCCTGCCCCCCAAAAACACACACACACACATTGCCCCTGCCCCCCATACACACACCAATTGCCCCTGCCCCCATACACACACACATTGCCCCTGCCCCCCATACACACACATAACCCCTGCCCCCCATACACACACACATTGCCCCTGCCCCCCATATACACACATTTCCCCTGCCCCCCATACACACACACACACACCCCCATTGCCCCTGCCCCTCATACACACACACATTGCCCCTGCCCCCCATACACACACATTGCCCCTGCCCCCCATACACACACACACACACCCATTGCCCCTGCCCCCCATACACACACACATTGTCCCTGCCCCCCATACACACACATTGCCCCTGCCCCCCATACACACACACACACCCATTGCCCCTGCCCCCCATACACACACACACACACACATTGCCCCTGCCCCCCATACACACACACACACACACACATTGCCCCTGCCCCCCATACACACACACATTGCCCCTGCCCCCATACACACACACATTGCCCCTGCCCCCATACACACACACATTGCCCCTGCCCCCCATACGCACACACATTGCCCCTGCTCCCCATACACACACACATTGCCCCTGCCCCCCCCATATACACACACATTGCCCCTGCCCCCATACACACACACATTGCCCCTGCCCCCCATACACACACACACACATTGCCCCTGCCCCCCATACACACACACATTGCCCCTGCCCCCCATATACACACATTGCCCCTGCCCCCCATAAACACATTGCCCCCATATACACATACACTGCCCCCCATACACACACATTGCCCCCACACACATACATTGCCCCACACATACACTGCAATACACACACACACTGTAACTGTCGAAAACGAAGTCAGAATACAAAGCCAAGGTCAAATACGGAGAAACACAACTGAACACAACAAGCACTAAAGGGAACTGTAGCAGAAACCACGATAGGGCAAGGAACTAAGGGAAAAGGATAAGTATAAGTAGCCTTCAAACTAATGTGATTGGCTCCTGTCACTTCCACACCCCCAAAAGGTAAGTGTATGGGGTGATTGGCATGACAGGAGCCAATGGGAGCCTTTTTGCAATTTAGGCTCCCACTGTCTCTTTAAGAGCGCACCCGAGACTCGCGGTGCGCTCTTAGCTGCAGGCGGGACACGTGACCGCATCTCGCGGTCACTGCCCATCTTCCTGTTAGGAGAGTCGGATGAGCCGCGCGAGGCTCGTGCAGCCGCAGGACCACGCGCGGCTTGAAGAGAGGACCGCGGCCGGCCCCCGGATAAGGTAAGTAACGCTACAGTACCCCCCCCCGAGGACACGCCCTCCGGGCGGGCAGGACCAGGCCTGGCAGGAAAACGTGAATGGAAAGAACGTACAAGGCGGGGAGCATGAACAGCATCCGCAGAAATCCAACTGCGCTCCTCAGGCCCATAACCCTTCCAATGTACCAAGTACTGAAGCCGACCCCTAAGGAAACGAGAGTCAAGAACAGCAGACACTTCGAACTCCTCATGACCCTCCACAGAGACAGGAGGGGGAGGGGGAGTATGCCGGGTATAGCGGTTGCGTACGTAAGGCTTCAATAACGAGGTGTGAAAGACATTAGGTATACGCAGATTCTTAGGCAGACCCAAGGCATAAGAAACGGGATTAACCTTATGTATAAGGCGATAAGGACCAATGAAGTGGGGAGCCAATTTCATAGAAGGCACCCGGAGGCGAATATTCCGTGTGGAAAGCAAAACCATGTCCCCCACAACATAGGAAGGAGCCGCTCTGCGATGCTTGTCAGCCTGAGCCTTCTGGCGGGCAGCAGAGTCCACCAAAGAACGCTGAACCTGCTCCCAAGTATTACGCAAACCAGCCAAATGTTCATCCAGAACTGGCATGCCCTGTGAGGAGAATGCAGCCGGAAGAACAACGGGATGCTGGCCATAGACAACGTAAAAAGGGCTTTTGCCAGAAGAATCATGAGTGGCGTTATTCCGAGCAAATTCAGCCCAAGGAAGCAGGTCAGACCAATTGTCCTGATGGTGAGACACAAAACAACGGAGGTACTGCTCCAGAGACTGGTTGGCACATTCAGCAGCTCCATTAGACTGGGGATGGTAAGCGGAAGAAAATGAGAGAGAAATACCCATCTCCGAACAAAAGGCTTTCCAGAACCTGGAAATAAATTGGCTACCCCTATCGGATACAACAGATAAGGGAATACCATGTAATCGAAACACTTCTCTAGCGAAGATAAGAGCCAGTTCCTTGGAAGTGGGCAACTTGCGAAGAGACACAAAGTGAGCCATTTTGGAAAACCGATCTACTATCATTAGGATGACTGTGTTACCATTCGAAGGGGGTAATTCAACAATAAAATCCATTGATAGATTAGACCAAGGTCTCTCGGGAACGGGTAACGGATGCAATAGCCCACAAGGAACTCTACGAGAGGATTTCATACATGCACAAGTAGTACAAGCACTTATATAGTCAGTGACATCCTTACGTAAGGTATCCCACCAAAAATACCGAGAAACTGCTGACACCGTTTTGGAAATACCAGGATGTCCAGCAGTCTCAGTATCATGATACAGTGACAGAATATCCCGTCTCTCGGGAACGTCAACGAACAATTTATCATTAGGCCTTTCGCTAGGTGCCATGCTTTGTTTCGCTTGTATGGCCTGCAAGAGGGGCGAGGAAATAGACAATATAGTAGTTGCTATTATCCTGTCTGGGGGAATGACAGGAGTAACATCAATCTCCTGTTTGTCAATAGTCTCGAACTGTCTGGACAGAGCGTCCGCTTTAGTGTTCCGATCACCTGGCCTATAGGTGATTATATAATTAAAATGAGACAAGAACAGTGACCACCTAGCCTGCCTGGAAGACAATCTTTTAGCTTCGCTAAGGTAGGATAGGTTCTTATGATCCGTAAATATGAGGATAGGATCCTTAGTGCCCTCTAACAAATGTCTCCATTCTTTGAGTGCTAAAATGATAGCAAGGAGTTCGCGATTACCCACATCATAATTCTTTTCTGCTTTGGACATTTGTTTAGAAAAGAAGCCACAAGGATGCAATGGCTTGTCAGGAGACTCTCTTTGGGATAAGACAGCACCTACCCCTATATCGGAAGCATCAACCTCAAGTATATATGGCAATGAGGGGACAGGATGCTGTAAAATAGGTGCAGATGCGAACGTAGTCTTAAGAAAGTCAAAAGCCTGAAGTGCCTCGGTAGACCAGGCACGTGTATTGCCATCCTTTTTAGTCATACGAGTAATAGGTGCTACGATAGACGAAAAACCTTTGATAAAACGTCTATAATAATTAGAGAAACCCAGAAAACGCTGGATGGCCTTCAGACCTTGCGGCAGAGGCCATTCTATGACCGCAGCGAGCTTCTGGGGATCCATCCGAAAACCCTTAGCGGAAATCAAATACCCCAAAAACTGGACTTCGGATTGGTCGAATAGACATTTTTCTAGTTTGCAATAAAGACCATTAGCAAGAAGGCTCTTCAGAACTGTCGTAACATGTCTGTGATGAGTGTGTAAGTCTGTAGAATATATTAAAATGTCATCCAAGTACACAATAACAAATGAGTGAATAAAGTCCCTTAAGACATCATTAATAAATTCTTGGAATACTGCTGGGGCATTGCAAAGCCCAAATGGCATGACAGTATACTCATAATGACCTGACCTAGTGTTAAAGGCTGTCTTCCATTCGTGGTCCTTTTTTATACGTATCAAATTGTATGCTCCTCTAAGATCTAATTTGGTGAATACCGTAGCATGTTTGAGCCTGTCAAACAATTCTGTTATTAATGGTATAGGGTAAGCATTTTTGATGGTGATTTTATTAAGACCTCTATAATCAATGCAAGGTCTTAAATCACCTTCTTTTTTTGATACAAAGAAGAACCCCGCTCCAGCCGGAGAAGAGGATCTCCTAATAAATCCCTTGTCTAATGATTCTTTAATGTATTCCTCCATGACACGGTTTTCTTGAACCGATAGAGGGTACACCCTGCCCTTTGGAGGTATAGTGCCAGGCAACAAGTCAATAGCACAATCGTAGGGTCTGTGAGGCGGTCATTTGTCAGCCTCTCTTTTATCAAAGACAGTCTTTAAAGATAAATACTGAGAGGGTATAACCGTAGACAAAGGAGGAATGGTAGGAACATTAATAGAATTCACAGGCGTGACTTCAATAGTACATGACTCATGGCAGGCTTCACTCCATGATCTCCCAGTCAAAAATGGGATTGTGGGCACGTAACCATGGATACCCTAACACTAACTGTGAAGAGGGAGAGGTGATGACCTGGAACCGAATGGTTTCATAGTGTAAAACCCCTGTGTACATGTGTAAAGGTGCAGTCTCATGAGTAACAACTGGAGATATCAATGGTCTACCATCTATGGCCTCAACGGCCAAGGGTATCTCCTTCTCCCTGATGGGAATGTTGTTTTTCTTTACAAAACTAGAGTCTATAAAATTCTCAGCTGCCCCAGAGTCAACCAGAGCATATATATTTTCAACGATACAACTCTCTCCCATATGTAAAGAAACAGGGAGAAGCAGTCGGTTAGGAGGCAATGTAAGAGACTTAGAAATCACACCCAAGGCCAGTCCCCTATAAGGTCTTAGGTGCGAGAGTTTTCCGGGAGCAAAGGACATTCCTTTACCATATGGTCTCTCCTACCACAATATAGGCAGAGTCCCTCCCTTCTCCTATGTAATTTTTCATTATCAGAGAGTTTGGCAACCCCTAATTGCATAGGTTCCTCTTCAGATACTTTTACATTCTCCGGTGTATCAACTCTGGGGTGAATAGGTGTAACAAAACGTCTATTTCTGTTCTTGGTATAGAGCCTATCACGAATCCTATTATCTATATCAATGAGGTAGTCAATAAGGTCCTCTAAAGCAACAGGAAGCTCCTTAGCTGCTACCTCATCCAATATAGAGTCTGATAAGCCTTCCATGAAGGCAGTAGTTAACCCATTGTTGGTCCAATCTACCTGTGAGGCAAGAGTACGAAACTGAATAGCGTAATCAGCCACAGACCTAGAACCCTGTTTAACTCTCATTAATGCTCTTGCGGCATTTTTAGACCTTTTCATAGTGTCAAAAGTTCTGCGAAATGCTGTTAGAAAACTGTGAAAGTCATGCACCATATGTCCATTAGCTTCCCAAATAGGATTCGCCCATTCAAGTGCTTTGTCGGTAAGTTGGTGCATAAAGAACCCAACTTTAGACCTCTCTGTGGGAAACGAACGTGGATACATCTCAAAATTAAACTCTATTTGGTTAATGAACCCTCTGCATGTCTTAGAATCCCCTCCATACCTAGGAGGAGGTGTTAAATGGGCCAAAGTAGTAGGCAAAGTGGATACTTCAGGAAGCAGGGGTGTAGGAGGGTTAGGTGTGGTTGCTGGAATAGTTCTAGCTAAGAGCGTCTGGAGCGCCTGAGCTATCTGATCCATACGGTGATCCTGCTCTACAAATCTAGCCTCATGGGACGCCATCTGTTGAGCTAAATCTGCGGGGTCCATGGCCCTATCGTAATGTAACGAGAATATACCCCTACACGCAGGATCCAGCCAAACAGAAGACAGCACAGAGGAGAGATACGTCTACCGGACCTTAGAGTGGCCGGACTCGACGTAATAGGAGAAGTACAGAGTCAGGAACGATCCGAGGTCAAGGGCACAAAGAGACAGCGTAAATGAGAACTAGCCGGGGTCTGGTACACAGGAATCAGCAAGCCGGCAAACAGAACAGACAAGGATAAAGCGAAAACAAAGTCAGAATACAAAGCCAAAGTCAAATACGGAGAAACACAACTGAACACAACAAGCACTAAAGGGAACTGTAGCAGAAACCACGATAGGGCAAGGAACTAAGGGAAAAGGGTAAGTATAAGTAACCTTCAAACTAATGTGATTGGCTCCTGTCACTTCCACACCCCCAAAAGGTAAGTGTATGGGGTGATTGGCATGACAGGAGCCAATGGGAGCCTTTTTGCAATTTAGGCTCCCACTGTCTCTTTAAGAGCGCGCCCGAGACTCGCGGCGCGCTCTTAGCTGCAGGCGGGACACGTGACCGCATCTCGCGGTCACTGCCCGTCTTCCTGTTAGGAGAGTCGGATGAGCCGTGCGCGGCTCGTGCAGCCGCAGGACCGTGCGCGGCTTGAAGAGAGGACCGCGGCCGGCCCCCGGATAAGGTAAGTAACGCTACAGTGGGCCAGAGCAGAAGGAGGGTCTATCTGCCATGACGGTGGATTGGGCCTTCACCTTCTAATTAAATAGTGCTCAGACTGAGCTTTGTAGCGGTGCCGGTCAGGCCAACGCCACTATAGTGGCAAACTTCAGTACTAGGAAGGGTCAAGGGAACCTTGTGGCATAGGTGGGTAAGGCCCTGTCCTTTAGCTTTGCATAGGGTCGCCAGTATGCTAACCTCCATATTAACATTATAACAGTAACATGAGTAAACATTAAAACATTTCAGGGTATACAGGCCTGAATGATTGTTTAGTTTTCCGCGGTATTCTCCGCTGATTAGAGAGAGAGTCCAGCGGCCACTAGGGCCGGGTTCAAGTCGTAGGTGCCTGGATGGCAGTCCCAGTTGTTGGGTGTGGTCTTTTCTTGGCTTGTTGTCGGGGTGTTTGTTGGTTGTGGTCGGTGTTGTGGGCCTCCATGGATTCGTTGTAGTTGCGTCGGTCCCTTGCTGGTACCCCGGTGGTAAGCTGTAGCCCCAAGGTCGCTGCAAATTCTTCCATTTCAGCCGGGTGGTGTAGAACGTGTTCTTGATCTCCCATGCGGACTTGTAGTTTGAATGGATGGCCCCACCGGTATCTCAGTCCTTTTTGGGCTAGTGCTGTGGTGAGGGGTTTTAGGTTCCTTCGTTTCCTCAGCGTGGTTGGAGCCAGGTCCTGGAAGAAGTAGACGTGTGGGTTGGGTCCCATGCTTTGGTTGCGTGGTTCTGGCTGCCGCCATAAGCTTTTCTTTCGTGGCAAAATGTAACAGGCGGACGATGATGTCCCTTGGGACTGATGGGTTGAGGGCCAGGGGCCGCAGGGCCCTATGCGCCCTATCTAACTCCCTCTCTTGATCTGAGGAGTTAGGGAGCATGGACCGGAATATTTCCTGTAGCGTGGGCAATATGGCGTCCGCGTCTACTGTTTCTGGCATGCCCCTTATCCTGATGTTATTTCTACGAGAGCGATTGTTTAGGTCTTCCAGGCTATCTTCTAGAAATTGTACCTTATCACTTAGGTAGAAGATGTCTTGTCTGAGCTGGGTGGTATTCGCTTTAATTTGTGTTATGTCAGCTTCCGCCTGGGATGTGCGGTTGTTCAGGGTCTCGATTTCCCCTTTGAGGCCTGATATATGCCGCTCCAGTTCTGCGGCCGTGTGCGCCTTTATGTCTGCCGAGGCGTCTTGTAACATCTGGCGGAGGTCAATTTTAGTAAGTGGTTCTTGTGGTCTCGTGTAGTTGTTAGTTGTGTCTTTGTCTGGAGCCTCACTGTCGTCAGAGTCTGCTCCGGATTCCTGGGCCTCCTGGCTTAAAGATGGCCGCCCTTGTTCTCTGGTGGTGCGGAACATGGATGCCACAGATAGTGGGGTTTCTTTTTTCTTTTTGTTTCCCCCCATTATTATGTCGGGCAGGGGGCTTTATGGGTGTCGTGTAGCCCGTTTGTGTGGCTGGATGCATGGTAAAAGGTGCTGATGTTGGCGGATTAAGGCTCGAGGATGGGAGAGCTCAGGCTTCACACGTCCTGCTCCATTGGTATTCAGGCTCCGCCCCCTATATTTCTGTTTTAAACCCCAAAAATCCGCTTTTAATTTCTGTATTTCCAGATTGGAGTGCTTATGTGATTCTATCAAATGTTCTTGTTAGGTACCTAGATCAATAACTTTCTTTGAGAGAGTATTTATAGCTTTAGAATTTTTAGCAATTTCCCTCGAAATTTCATGCACCATGGACACCTTTAGATCTTTTAATAAATCTATCATTACTTCCTTCATATTGGCGATTGTAAGTTGTTCTTCTCTTTGACTATCTACCTCCACTGACTCATCAATTAAAGATGATTCAGCTGATGTCATTAAATTATCTGAGTGTTCTAGTTCTTTTTGCGTCCCTGATGTCAGTGCTGACTCCTCAGAACTATTACGTGTCATAATTGGGATAAAAAAATTACTAGCCGATGTTGCATTATCTTTTTCTTTGCCTTTTACTTTACCCTTAGAGTTTTGGTTATGCTTATTTTTCATTTTGACCTCTCTTATAAACACAATTTAACACTAATAAAACAAAAAATTTTAATTTAAATTAACAATAGAGACCCACTATTTTAAGTTCACTATAAGTGACCAGAACAAACCACGGAATCTCCAAAAAAAAAAAAAAAAAAAAAAAAAAATAGATTATATAACGACCAGCGTTTATCAGAACAAATAACTTGTTATATTTCTGCTGGTTTACCACCAATCATCAAGCCATATAAAAATCCTGAAAGTCTCTGGATGAGCATAGCTGAAATCAATACTTCTGGGTCCCAATCTAAAAAACAAAACAAAAAAAAAACGTCTTTTAAAGTCCAATCTTCCCAACGGGGATTTAACTGAGCTGAAATTAGTATGAGAGTTAACTACTTTTCTATCTTCTTTATGTCCATTTTACTTTTCCATCCCCTTACTCTCTTTCTCTCTTTCTCCTTTCCTTTTTTCTTCTTCTTTTCTTCAGCCTCCCTCCTCCTTTCTATACACTCTTCAAAACTCAACCAGAAGCAACCGGGGCTAACCCTACTCCTCAATAAAATACAGCCTGAGGTAGTAGAGGTATCCTAGCCCCATGAGCCCCAGAAAGGGATGGTATTAGAAACCGTGGGGAATACGTTTGGGGGTGAATTGAGTTAGGACAGGGGTCTTCCCTTCCTCTTAACCCCCTTTACACTTTCCTTCTTTCTTCCCCCTTCCCGGCACCTTACTCCGCTCTATCTTCATCTGTTGTCTCTCAGGGTCTATTTTCCTTTTCCTTCAGTCTCCTCTTGCACTAAACAGTTTTCTCTGGGTTTCCTCCTTCCTCCTCCCCTAGTCTGGTCACCATTAAAGACCTTTCTTTTTCTTTCTTTTTCTTTTCTTATAAAGACCCCTTTTCCTTTTTCCTTCCTCTCTTTATTGCCGGCCTTTTAACTCTGCATATCTCTTTTAGCTTATTATAGGGGGGCTCATGTGAGAAATATATCGGACTTACTATTTAATCCAGTCCTTACAATCCTTTTCACAGAGCCTCCCTGAGTGACCTTTCACCATCCAACATTCCCTCCTGGACACCATGGGGAGCAGACACTCGTGCAGCCTCCTCCACAACGGCACAGGGCACAGAGGCAGCTTCACCACCTCACCAGAGATGCCGAACCTGTGGAAGCGTGCACTGAGTTCTTCCGGTCACACTCCTCGACGGCTCAAGCTGCATGGGCCGCGCGTCCACAAGACCGAGCTCCGACCTCCGCCATTGCCCGCCAGCTTCTCGCGCTAGCTACTTCCTGGGCGTGGCCACATCCTCACATGAGTAATTTGTTACATGTGATTTTACAGAGAAAGAGGTACTATTTCAACTGTCAAAGGTAAAGACAAATAAGTCAATGGGTCAATTATACGTCTCTGATGAAGTAGAGCCACTCTCTACGAAACGCGTTAGACAGCCAGAACAGCAAGGAACATCCGCACTATCCGGTCAGGGTACCTCCATAGAAGAATTCACCTATCCCGGATCCCAGGCGCACTACTATCACCGCCGCGAGAACAGTGCTGTTCCCCCGAAGTGAGGCTCGAGGTGGAACGCACTGTGGAACGCACGCCGTCCTCACCGGCAACGAGGATCTGGGCAAGAGGATCTCACACAGCATCCGGATCCATCCATACTTTTTAACAATGTGGACTTACAATTTTTACCCAAAATAGACTGGTACCAATATTGTGGATGAGCTATTTACTTCATTTTTTGAATATTTTATTATTTTAAAAAAAAAAACTATATTTTTATTAAACAATATTTTACTACCTACAGTTGTTTTCAGCGATATACTTATATTGCCCAATTCAGAATAGTTCACTATATTAAGCTTATTCATTCTAAACCTATTTGCTGGAATAGAAGATATGGGATACTGTGTGAACACAATTTAACCATTTGGTTACTGTATCCTCCTAACTGATACCTATTCTTATTAATTTTTTCTAATTAAGTATTGAAATTTCACTTTATTTTCTTTTTCTTTACATATTTTTCTCTACCCATTTGGGTCCCACATATCTGGGTATTACACAAATAAGTCAGACGATTAAGGGTTAATCCAATTAAAGGGTTAAATCCAATATATCATAGGACGTCACATAATCTGCACTCTAAATCACTATTTTCTCACTACTTTTTCACTTCTCAGTCAAATTGATGAATTTTCTATTTATTTTATTTCACTCACACTACTAAGTAAGCTCCTGGATAAACGGTTACTATCTTGTATAGTAATCAATATTTGTCTATATACTCTTTCATTGGTTTTTTGGTGAAACCCTATATCTTTCCAGTTTCAGAGCTTTCCGTCTAACAGGCTGACTCCCTCTTTTCTGTTTTCTATTTTAGTTAACAGTTGTGTTCCCAAATAAGTCAATGGGACCTAATGGGATATACCCAAAGTTATTAAAAGAGCTTAGTGGTGTACTAGCAAAACCATTAACAGATTTATTTAACCAATCATTGTTAACAGGAGTAGTCCCAGAAGATTGGAAGTTAGCAAATGTTGTGCCCATTCACAAAAAAAGGTAGTAGGGAGGAGTGGGGCAACTATGGGCCAGTAAGCCTTACTTCAGTAGTGGGGAAATTAGTGGAAATCACGTTAAAGGATAAGACTGTTGAACATCTAAAAACACATGGATTTCAAGATCAGAGACAACATGGGTTTACTTCAGGGAGCTCATGCCAAACTAATCTTACTGATTTCTTTGATTGGGTAACTAAAATTATAGATCAGGGTGGTGCAGTAGACATTGCTTACCTAGATTTCAGTAAGGCTTTTGACACTGTTGCACATAGAAGGCTTATCAATAAACTGCAATCTGTAAGTTTGGATTCCAATATTGTTGAATGGGTAAGGCAGTGGCTGAGTGACAGGCAACAGAGGGTTGTAGTAAATGGAGTATATTGGAAGCATGGGCTTGTCACCAGTGGGATACCTCAGGGATCTGTACTTGGACCCATTCTCTTTAATATTTTTATTAGTGATATTGCAGAAGGTCTTGATGGTAAGGTATGTCTTTTTGCTGATGATACGAAGATATGTAACTGGGTTGATGTTCCAGGAGGGATAAGCCAAATGGCAAATGACTTAGGTAAACTAGAAAAATGGTCAGAGTTGTGGCAACTGACATTTAATGTGGATAAGTGCAAGATAATGCATCTTGGACGTAAAAACCCAAGTGCAGAGTACAGAATATTTGATAGAGTACTAACCTCAACATCTGAGGAAAGAGATTTAGGGGTGATTATTCCTAATGACTTAATGGTAGGCAGACAATGTAATAGAGCAGCAGGAAATGCTAGCAGAATGCTTGGTTGTATAGGGAGATGTATTAGCAGTAGAAAGAGGGAAGTGCTCATGCCATTGTACAGAACACTGGTGAGACCTCACTTGGAGTATTGTACGCAGTGCCGGAGACCGTATCTCCAGAAGGACATTGATACTTTAGAGAGAGTTCAGAGAAGGACTACTAAACTGGTTCATGGATTGCAGGATAAAACTTACCAGGAAACGTTAAAGGATCTTAACATGTATAGCTTGGAGGAAAGACGAGACAGGGGGGATATGATAGAAATATTTAAATACATAAAGGGAATCAACACAGTAAAGGAGGAGACTATATTTAAAAGAATAAAAACTACTACAACAGGAGGACGTAGTCTTAAATTAGAGGGACAAAGTGTGGCGAAACCAACTTCGCCACTGTGAACTGGAGAAGCCTGGTTGCTAGCCTCCTGTCCTGCGACTATGGCCCCTGGACCTATTGCACTGTAAAAACTATATTTGGGCATGTAATAGTTTATATTACTGCTACTGGGCCTTTAAGGGCCATCCGTGGACCTATTGGGACTTTTTGGGATATGTGAAATGTCTGTGTGTTATGTGTAAAATGTGACTTTATGTATTTTAAAGTGTTTTATGTCGTTTTGCAACCATGTGGTTAATGGAGTCTGCCTCTAGTCCTGGATAATTGGATTACTTCTCCAATTAACTCCAGGGCAGAAGGGAGGAAACCAGGGTGCATTGTGGGGATGTTTTTCTGCCAGCCAGGAGGGACAAAAGATACTTTTAGTAACTTTTGAACCCCTGCTCGGATTCAGGCCATTTTTTAATATGTTGTTCCTCTGAATGAATTGATTGTGGATATGTATTTTTATGTGAATGTGATGTATGGTTTTAAAGTTATGAAAGTTGTGTAAAAGTATATTTTACACTGTATGCATAATGGGATTATGTGTCACACTAAGGGGAGGGGATGTGTGGGAGGTAACATCTATGTCATTGGTTATTTTATGCCTCCCCTGGGTGTGGCCTGTATGTGTGAGATGGAAATAAAAGCCGGGCTGGATGAGCCAGTCCAGAGTTCCTGCTTAACCCTGAAGCTTAAGTGTTGTCTCATTCTTGGGGGGGAATTTGACTGTATGCCGACTGCCAGGAGTGTAAGCTGTTCGTATTGCTTTTCCTGTTCGGCTGCTTCCAGGGTTCGTGTGTTTCCAGTTCGGGAGTTGGAAGATTTGTACAGTTTGCAGTCCGGGAGATTGGTGCTTGCAGCAGCTGCTGGTCTAGGAAAAAGGGGATTATCGCCTAAACGGATTTTATCCCCTTTTGAGCAAAACGGTCCGTTACACAAAGGTTTAAAAATAATATCAGGAAGTACTACTTTACTGAGAGGATAGTAGTATGTCATTGGCTGAATGCGCATGCGCGGCAAGAGCCGCGCTCATATTTAGCCAGTCCATAGGAAAGCATTCTCAATGATTTCCTATGGACGATGGCATCTTCTCACTGTGAAAGTCAATGAGACAGCCACTAGATGCTTGATTAACCCTATTGTAAACATAGCAGTTTCTCTGAAATTGATATGTTTACAGAAGGCAGGGTTAATCCTAGATGGACCTGGCACCCAGACCACTTAATTGGTCTGGATGCCTATAGTCGTCCTCTAATTTTGAAATGCACTCTAAATTCACTGTGAGTTCCCACTTTAGTGAATAACCCTGATAGATTTAAGTTACATCTAATTGAAGTTTTAAGAGACCATGACATTTTTTTTTTTTTACTGTTTGGCCTTTTAGGCTTAACAATGCAGTCTGTCTATCTCACCTAGACAATTATCCTTAACAGCTGAATTAGTTAAAATCCCTAATAAAATATTAAAAGCCTGGTTGGAATGAAAACTATTTTAGGTGTCAAGGAGAACGAATTGTTGGAATCCTTTGGTTTTGTGACTCTAATTACTTGTGAGATGCAAAATGTAAAGGGATAGACATTAATAAGTGACAGTTCCTCTGTATTATTTATGCTGCTTTGTTTTTATTGAGTCAATCCTGGAACATGTGTAAAATACATCATATCCTTCCGGAAGGGGAGCTCTGTGATCTTTGGCTGAGAAAGAAGAGACAGGTCACATTTCTTATCATGTCCTGTTCAGCAGAACATACATTGATTCAGTTTATTCTGTGTTTATGTTTTCCTTTTAGCCACAGATGTTGCTATATGAAATTTTAAAAAATATTTCAGAATGTGAATTTGGAAAGAGGTTCCAGCAGGGCTGGTTCAAGGAATTTTAGCTACACAGCTGAATTGCCTTCCAATTTTGGCAGGACAGTCAAGTTTTTTGGGTCCAGTCGACGCCTTAGTTCCCTGCTGTCCCACTTTTGGGGACACCAGAGAACTGTACCCAACATTCATAGCATGAGCACATGTGTACTCGTGTTATGTTTAGGGCACTAGGTGTCTGCAAGGTCAGCTCTTAGAGGTAAAGCTTGAGTGATGGACAGACAGACAGTTGTGTATTCACACCAGGCTGACCTGCCATTTACTCGGGTGGGCTTGTCCCCTTTTACTGGCCTGCCACTATTTGCCTCACATCCACCAGCGTCCATATTCTCAGGATGCCATAGTAGGAAGTTAGGACATTTTGCAGCCACCTTCTTTGCCTGTGTAGATCTGTATGTCTCTTCACCCTTCTTTGGCTCTTACCCTTACTTTTGCACCTTTTGTATCTCTTACCTCCCCTTGTGTTACCCCCTTTTTGTCTTTTAACCCCTTGTGCCTTACTCCTTCCCTTTGTTACTCCTCCTTATTTTTGTTTATTACCCTTTTGTGTATCTGACCTCCATGCGTCTTTTGCTCTCTACCCCTTTTGTGTCTGTTAACCCTCTCTGTAGTATGGCCTAGCACAGGCATAGGCAACCTTCGGCACTCCAGATGTTTTGGACTACACCTCCCATGATGCTTTGTCAGCATTATTGGTGTAAAAGCATTATGGGGGATGTAGTCCACAACATCTGGAGTACCAAAGGTTGTCTACCCCTGGCCTAGTAAATCACAGATCAACCTGGTCTGACTGGAAGCTGTTTGCTATTTATTTCCCGCCCTCCCCAGTCAATTTGCAAAATATTTTATATTGGACTATTTTCCCCTTCAGCAACTTGATATTTCTTTTTCTTTTCATGCATCAGAGAAGTTCTATTAAAATGTCCTTGAGAAATCAGGTACAGCAGCACTGATGCTGTAATCATATTACCAAAGAGTGACTGCATACAGGAAAACTGTCATTTTTATTATTGTTTAAAATAAAAGATTACATGTATTGTAGCATATATGTGTTTTATTTAGTAATGCACACAAATAAGTAAATGTTACTTTTCAGTGCTTCTAGAGCTAACCCTCGCTCTACGAAGACAGACAATTTTAAGTCCCTTTTGGTTAGAGGCACAGACAAAATGCAGGGATTGTCTCCTATATTGATATGGTACATGGTGTTAGGTCAGAGATTATTCCAACCAAAGATGGCTGACCCTACTGAGCAAATCTTATTTGTATTAATTACAAAATAATATATTGTTCGAATGGTAATGTTACATTTAATTTTCAATACCAGTAATACAAAATGATCATAATTTTAATTTAGGCTGCCCCCACAAAAACAATGCAAGGTTAAGAACAGAATTGAGGTATGATTAACCATATGATTCACTTCTCTATGAGAAGCCATTGATTGGACCTCGCAAAGGCTACCTTGACGTCAGGTGGGGGGATTTAAGGCAGGTTTTAGCTAGTCTACCTTGTGAGGGAACAGAACTCAAGGCTGATAACATAATGTGTGAAGATTTGCACAGAACAAGTAACTTTAAATGTTACTATCGTTTTCAACCTTTTTTAACGTTATCTATTAAATAGTCAGTTTCAGCTTGGTGTGCCCCTTTAATGATTGAATTGTAACGTACATCATTTTAAAAAAAAAAAACTCTCCAGCTTAATTAGTTGGAAACTTTTTTATAACTGCTATTTTTGCATAAATTATGAAATGAAAGTATATTCTCACTATAACGCGATGTCTAATGCATGTATCATTTAGGGGGTGGCAGCATTCCCAACTCCACCCCAGTTTTTAACAGTTTGCTTCTTTTTTTTACCTTTCCCATAAAAAAGATTTCCCATTATTTCTCTATACCAGTTGAAATCTCAACACAACTAATGACCACAGTTTGAGAGTAAGTGCTCCATAAGTCTATATCGGGCAGTGTGTTTGTCAGACTGTTTAATTCTGCCTCTAGGGAGAAGACATTATCCAGATATGCCCATAATAATACAAGGAGACAGTCTGCAGACACATTTCTTAACCTCTAATGTTCTGAACAAAAAAAATCACGACCAGAGCTAGAGTTTATCACTGGTCTGATTTAACCCTTACAGAAATATAATGATTATCATTAAAACAAGCACCTAAATATCTCATTTCAAAATAGCTAGCCACAATACAGTTGGTACTGCTGTCTAGGCGTATTGAAACTAATTACCTCAAACATGGTACCTTTTATCATCTGGCCTAGATAGGTACTATAAGATAAGCTGTCTCTCTTTTTAACACAATATTCTAACAATCAGGTGTCAAAACTACTTCCCCTATGGCATCCCAGGTTTTTTCCAAACATGTCGACCTGGACCCCTGGGTATTCCTCCTTTCAAAACCAATTGACAATTGGACGAGAGTGGAACATCTCCTGAGCAAACTTAACCTAGCCACTAGGCGCTCCCTGGCCCAGACCTGGCTCCAGCCCGACACACCACCAATAGCCATGGTGATCTCCAAAATGAAAGATAATTATATAATAGATAAGCTCACAACTTTGACATGAGAATCTACCAAAATATTTGCTAAGGTATGGGAACCCTGGGAGGCATACTATGAGGTCTAGCGATAAGAAACCAAGACCCCCGCCAATGGAGAGATTATTCCTATCTAACTGCACTACTCTAGTCAAAAAAACAGGTTCGCGCCGACCAACTCTACACCCTTACTTTTGCTCTTACTATCTTCCCTTACCTTCTCTCTTATTCTTCCTTTCAGTGATCTGTATCTAACCCTTTCTATATCCCTATACTCTGACTCACAGAGATTTTTCTACTGATAAAACCCATAGAGGGCAGGCTACTGCTTAGCCCTTTTTCTTTTTTCTTAGCAATTGCCCTATATATCAATCATCTTACGGTAATGTACGGAAATATCTGTACACAATCCCTACTGATGTGACCAAAAGAACCTTTCTATTGGCTAAAAATATAAGTACCTGGGACACATGCCCTATGACATGTTATCCCAATATGTATCTATAGTTCAACTCTAATGTCACTCCCTTAAAAATGCAGCATGTATCATTATGTATGTTCAGCTTTAACCGTTATAAGCTATTGCCAATATGTTTGTTGTGATGACACCAGCCGTTTGTGATTAAATAAAGAATGAAAAAAAAATACACCTCCTAGCAACAAAACGTTCATAATTGTTTGTTAGCCTATTACTAGTGCAGAACATTAGGTACTGGAAATTAGACAAAGAGCCAGGGGTGCAACTCTTCAGAACACATGTCCTAAAAGATATGTTCTGTTATCTCTACTCCTTCTTGAGGTACATATAACAGAAAACATCTATTAGGACAAGTGTTTTGAAGAGTTACACCCCTGGCTCTATACTGTATATATATATATATACACTGCTCAAAAAAATAAAGGGAACACTTACACAACACAATGTAACTCCAAGTCAATCACACTTCTGTGAAATGAAACTGTCCACTTAGGAAGCAACACTGAGTGACAATCAATTTCACATGCTGTTTTGCAAATGGGATAGACAACAGGTGGAAATTATAGGCAATTAGCAAGACACCCCCAATAAAGGAGTGGTTCTGCGGGTGGTGACCACAGACCACTTCTCAGTTCCTATGCTTCCTGGCTGATTTGGTCACTTTTGAATGCTGGCGGTGCTTTCACTCTAGTGGTAGCATGAGACGGAGTCTACAACCCACACAAGTGACTCTGGTAGTACAGCTCATCCAGGATGGCATATCAATGCAAGCTGTGGCAAGAATGTTTGCTGTGTCTGTCAGCGTAGTGTCCAGAGCATAGAGGCGCTACCAGGAGACAGGCCAGTACATCAGGAGACGTGGAGGAAGCCGTAGGAGGGCAACAACCCAGCAGCAGGACCCCTACCACTGCCTTTGTGCATGGACGAACAAGAGGAGCACTGCCAGAGCCCTGCAAAATGACCTCCAGCAGGCCACAAATGTGCATGTGTCTCCTCAAACGGTCAGAAACAGACTCCATGAGGGTGGTATGAGGGCGCGACGTCCACAGGTGGGGGTTGTGCTTACAGCCCAACACCATGCAGGATGTTTGGCATTTGCCAGAGAACGCCAAGATTGGCAAATTCGCCACTGGCGTCCTGTGCTCTTCACAGATGAAAGCAGGTTCACACTGCCTGCAACATCCTCCAGCATGACCGGTTTGGCAGTGGGTCAGTAATGGTTTGGGGTGGCATTTCTTTGGGGGGCCGCACAGCCTTCTATGTGCTCACCAGAGGTTGCCTGACTGCCATTAGGTACCGAGATGAGACCCTCAGACCCCTTGTAAGACCATATGCTAGTGCGGTTGGCCCTGGGTTCCTCCTAATGGAAGACAATGCTAGACCTCATGTGGCTGGAGTGTGTCAGCAGTTCCTGCAAGACAAAGGCATTGATGCTATGGACTGACCTGCCCGTTCCCCAGACCTGAATGCAATTGAGCACAACTGGGACATCATGTCTTGCTCCATCCACCAACGTCACGTTGCACCACAAACTGTCCAGGAGTTAGCAGATGCTTTAGTCCAGGTCTGGGAGGAGATCCCTCAGGAGACCATCCGCCACCTCATCAGGAGCATTCACAGGCATTGTAGGGAGGTCATACAGGCACGTGGAGGCCACAAACACTACTTAGCCTCATTTTGACTTGTTTTAAGGACATTACATCAAAGTTGGATCAGCCTGTAGTGTGTTTTTCCACTTTAATTTTGAGTGTGACTCCAAATCCAGACCTCCATGGGTTGAAAAATGTGATTTCCATTTTTTAATTTTTGTGTGATTTTGTTGTCAGTACATTCAACTATGTAAAGAAGAATAAAGTATTTCAGAAGATATATATATATATACACATATACACATGCACACACACACACACACACACACACACACTATATTTCACTATCAGTCACAAATCTATCAGTGTCTCACTATCAGTATTTTAAGCACCTTATTGTCACACTTTGTTTTATTTTCACTTGTACACACTATCTATCTATCTATCTATCCATCCATCCATCCATCTATGTACAGAGAGCATTCCATTTAAATATGCAAACTGAATAATTTACTAGCATCATGGGATTTGTAGTACAGCAACAAATGCAAGGTCGGACTTTGGGAAATCATACCAGCTCTACATATTACCTGCATAGCGTAACAAAGGAGTTTCCATTCTCTAATGTTTCCCCTTAATGTAAATATTTGGTTGTTGTCATCACTGTCACAGATGGATTACAGATGGAAATCTGAAAGGCTATTGTAGCCATATAATGGGAATTAATGGATACTGAATGTTAAAATGTATATGCTGGCAAGACAGCAGTTTGAAAGTGTTAGCATATACTTAAAGGAATAAACGGTTAGCGCATCTTTTGGAAACAGAGGAGGTTTATATTCACTACAGTATGCTGCAATTAGGTCATAAAACTATTTTGATAAAAAGAAAAAAAAAAGTGTTAAAAAATTCATCTTGAATAAACAGAAGATTTTGGCCATGGAAGCTTTTTAGGCTTTTCATTTTACAAGACGTATTTCAGCTCACCCCATGCTTAGAAAATTTAATGCAAAGAGCTAATTAACCCTTTCATCACAATCAACATGAAATTGGTACTGCAACAAGGCATATGCCTAACCCTGATGTTGAAGAGGCTAAACATTAGAAAAGAACATCCATGGCATCAGATTCATGAAATGTAATGACATATATCCTTGGTATTAACATAATGTAATCAAGAAGTCTATCTTAATATCCAGACTACACAGAAATAAGAACAGGGTATCAAAACCAAACAATTTGTAACTCGCAGATTTAAGGTAGGTCACGGTGGTTACTATAAACAGAACCAGTCACTAATAAGAAGCACAATACAGCAATGTTGCAATCCGTTATGTTACTACATGTTGCTGTATAGGTTGCTTCAGGTCTTAATACTGTCAACGCAGCTAAACATTCTGAGTGATGTATAACACTGCCTGTTAATACAGAATATTGAGCACTTGCTTACCTGAGATCAGGGGATGCTTGCAAACTAAGAAGATGGCAGGCAATAAGTTTAAAGTAGTTTCTGTCTATCCCTTTACACACATATTAATGAAAGCAGAGGGTTAGAAAAGCAGGATGCACAGGGGAGGGACAGGGATAATGGGGAAGGACAGGATTTAACTCACTGTTGGAAGGGGAAACTCTTAAAAGTCAAATCACTTGGTAACCAATCTATTGATTTATCATTAGTAAAAGGTGTGTGTGCACATCAGATGCATTTGATCACGCAGAGAACACACTCTATACATTAACTAAGTCAATGCGTCATGCCTATAGGAACCACATTAAATACTTGTAGACTCAGTAGAAAATTAAGTAAATGTCATCATCTGATCTGAAAAATCTCAATTTCTGCTGCAAAATGCAGTTGAAAGTGCCAGAATTAGTCAGAAGCGAGATGAATCCATGGATCAAACCTGCTTTGCGTCAATAGTTCAGACTTATGTCTGTTTTTCTATGTTTCTATGTTACTTATTGGTAATGGGGTGGAATATAGTTTCTTGGCCTACATTAGACCTATTAGTAGAATATGGGCACAATTTAAAGACCACAGTCAACCTGGGTATTCTTTGTAACCATGTGCACCCCTTTGCTAATGGCTACACCCAGCAGGATAAAGTAACAAGTACCAAGATCGAATCATCTCAAGTTGGTACCATAAACATGGCGATGAGTTCAGTGTACTACAAAGGCATCCAAAGTCACCAGATGGATGTGCAGCCAATATGTTGCCATCATGTTAACATTGATCAGAATCTATGTTATATTTCCAGCACCTTGTTTAATCCATGCCATGGACAATTCCAGATGTTCTGGTGGTAAAAGGGTGCTCCTACTCAATAATATAAAGGTGTATTTAGTAAAGTGGTAAGTTAAGGTAAATCTAGCTTTTTTTTATAATTTTTTGTTCAAGAGCAGGAATAGACTATAATAAAATAAAAAAATGTAAAATAGATTTTTTTTTATCTTACATTATACAAAACCTTTTGTTGCTATTCTGCTGCAACTTGACAATTGATTACAGTAATGCAAGGGCAGACAGTAATTTTTGGCTCTGACATCAGACAAAACAACTTATGCATTGTTTAAGTTCCAATAAGTGGAACTTCTGTAAGTGGCAAAGTCCTATATACTGCTCTGTTAACTGACTCCCCATTTACACATGCTACCAAACAGAGAGATGTACACTCAAAGGCACACATAAAAGCATTCCATACATATGGATATATACACAGATATATTTCCCCAAAGTCACACATGTACATACTGACATATTTAAACTTCCAGACAAACACACAAATTTAGGAATACTCACTGCCAGACATACACACAAACACTCTTAGGCACACATATTGCCAGACACACACACACACACACACACACACACCAATATACACTTTCAGATACACACACTGATACACATTGTCTGACACAATGATACACACTGAAAGAAACACACACACTGCCAGACAAAAACACATTGTGTGGACAGTGCATGCTGTGGGCTGTGCTCAGTACAGCCTGTTCCTAAGGTTGATTCTTTAATGCACAGGGAGGAAGAGATTTGGAAATGGATTGGAAATGGTGTGGACAGTGATGTCTATTAAACGGTCCACTCCACCATAGTCCATAATGCAGTAATGTTAGTAGAGATATGCTTGGCTGGGGACCTTACAGGAGTACTGCTGTGGCCCTTTGATGATGACCTTGTCTATTGGTTGCAACATATATTAGGCAGCTTGTCGCCACTGCATGAGCTTGTCTTACAGCCTCCAACCAGTTTGTAACCAGCTGGGTCTAACAAATATTTCTACAGCAATGTCTTCTTACTCACCCTAACCTGTTCATATGACCCTTCACTCGCAACAAGAATGCATTTGCCAGCTTTATGGAAAACCCTCCCATGACTTATAAACAATGCCTGCTGTAGAATAGTTGGGTCAATGTGTACTCAATATTGAATTCTGGTTTGCCAAAGTACATCCATCTTTACTGTAGCTTGACATTTTCTTCCCATTATTACCTACAGATATGTCATATCCTGTTACAGAGGCCTGAACGTTTATCATTTCTGCCTATACTCCCGACAATTCCATTGTGTTTTCTTTGCTTTGTCCAGTAGTTTATAGCACTTGGACCATGACCCAAAATTTGGTCATACTGCTTATTTAGTAAATACCTATTACATGAAGCATGTACATCAAATTATTCAAGCCGTAAGTAATTTTATTAATAATGAAACCGTTTTTCATCTGTTATCACAATTTAAAGTTTACTGAGTAAATTTTTTTATTGAATAGTCAATCTTCCCAAGTGCATATTTTAAGATCCTGACATAAAACCCATAGGCCAGTTAGTTGAGTATAAGAAGCCATGTTAAACTGGGATTGTGTATACATATTGTTATATAATGGGGTCCAGTAATCATTACTATACAATTTCTTCCATCTCTCTTCACTGACTACAATACATTGTCCAGTCAAGTCAAATATTGACTTACAATAGCAAAGTCGAAAGGAATTGAAGTTAAGGCATCCAAGGACTCAACAAGATGACAAAGGTTGTTCTTCAGATGAAGACCTTACCAATACATATCATCAATGATACAATTTGCAATACTAAGGTTAGCCATGTATGTACATAGTGGGGAATTACGATGCAGCATAATACATAACTAACCCCATTCAAGCCCCCAATAACGACAGACAACTTAGTATGGATGAAACAGGTCACAGCATTTATTATAACATAAAATAGATTACTGCATAACACATCCATAACTTTATTTATTAAATCTCATCTTTTTCTGTAACCAAAAACGTTAGACATTAATAAGCATAAATTAACATATATACATATAACTCAACACATAGTGTTATACAGTGACCCAACCGTCCTTGCCAATAAACATACATTGTTCCTAATTAACTTCCTCTCACCTCCCCCCTCGTCATAAAATCATATCTTTCCAATGCCCGCCATCAGCCGACCTTATCCACGCTCGATGGGCACGACGCCTCAGGTAACCTAATGTAAGCATTTGAAGCAGGGGAGGTTGAGACCTGCAAACATATTGAAACTTACTCCATCCTTAAATATAACCCCTCAAACTTAATTGGCAAGGACATTGCCCCGGCTCGCTGTGACTAACTAATACTACAAGGGGTGGGCGGGCGGGAAGCTGTTTGCTGGCCTGAATCCCAAGTGGCACTGAGGTAAGACCTCCCCCCCACTAACTCACATAGAACCTAAAGCTCACCCACACACTCTTCCCAAACCACTCCTACGAATCTCTCCCCACACTCCTACATGTGCCCTTGTCCGCTTAGCTGCGCTATCTCCCCAGGGCCTGTGCAAATGTCAAACTAAGTCATCATATTGCTAGTTAAACATGTCCACAGATAGATTAACTGCTAATGGGCAAATGTCCATATAAAACAAATCCACTGTTTCCAATTGTGACCTGGGCCACAGTTTAAAGTGCAATAATGTCCCATGAGAGCAATAAGGTCACATGATGAATCATCTGACAAACAATTGTATAGAAATTGAAGATTATATTAGCTTTAGTGTACTAATAATCTTAATTTTAGTAATGACAGGAGGCGAATATTTGCATATCTTTCTTTACTGAAAACTCCAGCAGCATAGAAACAGTAACAACCAATCAGAGAAAATATATGCTGCCCATAAAAGGGCATGTCTATGACATCATTTCCTCTTTCTTTGAGGCGAAAAAAAGGTAACAGTCGTATATAAACATATAAATACAGATTAACAATTCAATAACATATAAGGATAAACTTTGGTAGATCCATGATGTGACGGAGTGGAAAACGATTCTTCGTCCCGTAAAATGGATGTTCACGCTGAAAGAAAAAGAAAAAGGTGAAAGGTTTCTGGCGTGGCAGCATGTCCGCATATCATAACCATTGTATGTCTGAACAGTAATGTATAGTAAAATGCATAGTCTTATACCTAAACATAGGGCATCAAAACAGAACGTGAAAAACATAACAACCACAACCAAATTCAAAGGAAAAACTGATAAATTACATAATCCATACATGATAACCAAACAACGTATCAAATATGTTAACATATACAGCAAGAACCTGCATGCTTACCTGATCACTAGGACCTAATCCTGAAAACAAACTAAATAACCTGGGGTGGGAAAGAAGAAATTCCAGGGCGGGAAATATTCGCCTCCTGTCATTACTAAAATTAAGATTATTAGTACACTAAAGCTAATATAATCTTCAATTTTACCACATGACAGGAGGCTTCATATTTGCATTTTTAAAGCTTAGGCCGAACTAGTGTGAAGGAAGCATAATGTCGGCTAGGGAGGCGCCTGCCAAGAACGCTTGGGACGCTGCCGCCCCTCTGACCGAGTGTGCTCCAAAGCTAGATTCGATTCCTGCCAACTGGAGTAACCAGCGAACCCATCTGGCCAGGGTTGTCGCAGACACTGGGCCGTGAGGATTTACGTAGGAAATCAGCAACTGGCCTGACAAGGAGTGCCGGAGGGCGGCTGTGATTTCTACGTATCTCCTAAGTGTCTTGACAACGCACAGTTTGGAGTCTGATTCGAAATATGGGTAAGACACAGAGGACGAATCTGATTTAGTCCGTCTTGCGATGGAAAAAGTGACTCCCTCTGGAGTGAGAGAGAAACCGTCCACGTCAAAAGCCCTAATGTCAGACACCCGTCGGAAAGAGACGAGGCATAATAACAAGGCCAATTTGGCTGAGAGTTGCTTCAGTGATAGCGCAGGGTTGTCTGGCCAACCCCGAAGGAAATCCAGCACTCCATTCACTTGCCAGAGGTTGGAATATTTGGGTGCTGGTGGTCTCGTCAGTCTGGCGCCCCGCAGTAGACGACATACCAGCGGGTCCTGACCCACCGGTCTGCCTTGTACTGGGACGTGCGCCGCTGAAATGGCCGATCTGATCACGTTGAGGGATCTATATGATCGACCTGTCGAGAAAAGATGAGCAAGGTAATTGAGTATTAATGGAACAGGGGCAGTAAAGGGATCGGAGTCCCTTTCCATGCACCAATCACTCCAGGCCGACCAGGCGGAGATGTAACATCTCCTGGTGCCCGGGGCCCATGAGTCCCATAGGAGATCTTTAGTAGATTGCGATAGGCCGTGGACCGACCAGGAGCCCCTGAAATCGTCCAGGCCACCAGTTCCAGTCGTCCTTCCAGGACGAGGGGGTGAGGTTCCCCTTGAGGTCCCGACAGGAGAAGTGGAAAGGTAGGAAGTAGGACAGGATTGTCGTGAGACATCTCCAGGAGGTCCGGAAACCACGGTTGACTCTGCCAGAGAGGCGCTATGAGGAGGAGCGATATCCTGTGGGTGCGTAAGTACCGTAGTACCCGTGGAATCATCGAAAATGGAGGGAAGGCGTAGGCCCCTTGAGAGGGCCAGTCTTGAAGGAATGCATCCGCTGCTTCGCCCATCGGGTCCGGAAGCCAACTGTAGTATCTCCGTAGCTGGTGGTTGGTCCTTGAGGCGAACAAGTCTATTGATAGCGGACCCATCCGTTGTCGTAGTGTCTGAAATACCTCCCTGTTGAGTGTCCGATCTCTGGTGTCTCTCCAGTGTCGGGAGAACCAGTCCGCCGTCAGGTTGGAGACCCCTGGGAGATATTCCGCCTGTAACGTGATGTTCCTCTGTATGCAGAAGCTGTAGATGTCCTTTGTGGCTTCGGTCAGGTCTTTGGACCTCGCTCCGCCCAGGCGGTTGATGTATTGCACCGCTGAGATGTTGTCCATGTGGAGTAGGATACAGCAATTCGACTTGTCTTTGGCCAGGCTGCGTAAGGCGAAGGAGCCCGCAATCAACTCCAGGCAGTTGATGTGTAGGTCGGTCTCCTCTTCCTGCCATGGGCCCCCCGTGGAGGCCTCTGAGCAGTGGGCGCCCCATCCCCACAAACTGGCGTCCGATTCCACGACGAAGTCCGGGGAGGGGCCGAAGATCGCCTTGCCGTTCCAGGCTTGTATGTGTAGCAACCACCATCGTAGTTCTGATCTCACCTCCCGAGTGAGTGGGATCCAGTGGTCGTAGGAATGTCCGGTGCGCAGATATCCCGCTTTCAGCCGTTGTATGGCCCTGTAGTGTAGAGGGCCCGGGGATATCGCCTGAATGGATGAGGACAGGAGTCCTACAATCCGAGCGAGCATCCTAAGCGGTATTGAGTCCATCCTCAAGACTCGTCTGATTTCTTTCCTTATTGAGGTAATCTTTTTCGAGGGGAGGCGTAATACGCATTCCCTCGAGTCGATGTCGAAACCCAGGAATTGTACCGACTGGGATGGAGAGAGAGACGACTTTTGCCTGTTCACCACGAATCCTAGGGACTCCAGTAAGTGAACTACAAATCTCGTCTGCGATCGTAGTCTGGACGCGGATTCGCAGAAGATCAGCAAATCGTCCAAGTATACGAGACAGCGTATGCCCTTCGTACGGATGCGAGCCATCACCGGTCTCAATAGCTTCGTGAAGCACCACGGAGCCGAGCTGAGGCCGAATGGCAGACAAGTGAAATGGCATACCCGTCCTCTCCACCTGAAACGGAGAAATTGAGGGTAATCTCTGTCCACGGGGACCGTGAGATACGCGTCTTTGAGGTCCAGGCGTGTAAACCAGTCGTTCTTGACGAGAAGGTCTTGCAGAAGATGGATACCCTCCATCTTGAAGTGTCTGTAGACCACGAAGGTGTTTAGTTGTCGGAGGTTGATAACCGGCCGATACTCGCCTGTCTTTTTCTTGACCAAGAAGATATTGCTTATAAAGCCTCCCCCGTCTGGCGCGTATTGGATTGCGCCCTTCTCGAAGAGCGCGTGGATCTCTTCGTCCACCAGTCGGTTTTGTTCCGACGACATGTGTATCGGGGGGGGGGGAGAGGTTTGGACAGGCTGCGCGGCAAAGTCTATTACGAAGCCGCGCACCGTTCGGAGAACCCAGGCGTCCTTGGTAATCTGTTCCCAGTTCTGGAAAAAAGAAGACAGGTTGCCTGCAATAAACTTTGGGACATTGGTTTGTACAGAAGGACTCACCATTATTGAAGCGGCCGCGGCCACGGCCCCTGAAGCCTCTGGTCCTCCCTGCACCTCGGAACGTAGAGGGCCTTTGTGATGAGGAGGGGAAGAAGGTTGAAGTCTGTGGAAACGACCTGGAACCTGAGGACCAAAATCGGCTGGCGGCACGGTTCCGCTGTCGGCCAGCCCTTCCAAAAACACCTCTTGGGGGAGGAGTGTGGAACAACTGCCTGAGGGAGGTCTGGGCCTTGTTTAAGGTCGTGAACAAGTTCACATGACGTTTTAGCTCTGAGATGAAAGCATCGCCAAACAGTAGACCCTGGGCCTTTGGTCCAAATTCCTTGGCTCCCAGTTCCAGGAGCTTGCTGTCGATCCTGATCAGCGCCGATCTGCGTCTCTCGACGCAAAGTGCGGCGTTAGCGTTGCCTAGTAGACATATTGCGCGTTGGGCCCATTCGCGTATGACATGAGGGTCCAGTTGCGAGTCTTGGCTGAGCGCCATGTCAGCGAAATATAGCATTTTAGCTATGGGGCCCAGCAGATCCAGCACTTTGTCCTGTGCCGTCTTCATGCCCTTTTCCACCCCTTTGCGTGGGTCTCTGCCCGAGCGTGACATAAACACCACCATCGTGTCATCGAATTCGGGCGTTAGTGCCACTTTGTCGGGAATCAGTGGCCTGGGGCATTCGGCCCGGAGGCGCGTCCGTACCTCCTTTTCCAATGGCTTGCGCAGCCAGTAGTGGATGAACTTCGCCAGATGTTCTGGCAGTGTCCACTCAGAGGAGCGAGGGTGCCGGATGGTACACGGGTCAAATAAAGGCATCCCCTGGTCATCCAAAAACACCCCGTCTCCGGACGGACCGGCGTGGTGGTCGTCGTCGGCTTCCTTGCCTAGGAAGGTTTCCTTGACATAAGTTGAGGAGGTAGGTGGTAGGTCTTGCCACTCCTCGTCGTCCGAGGGTGAGCCGTCCCCGTGCCACTCGTCTACCACGTCTAGGGGGCGTGGGCCGTAGGCCTCATCCTCCTCCGAGGATAGGGGAGCGAATAGTGCGGGTTGAGGATCCGCGTTCTTTACCCGTTTGACGGGTAGCTTGCCCTTCGCCTTGGCAGAAGGGGGGCTCGAAGCCTTTCTGTGCCTTTTGGCCTTGGACACCTCTGAGCCCGACGCATCCATGCGTTCTGGCGGGCTGATGTCGCCTTGGCTGTGGGGGAGGGCTCGTAAAAGGGCCTTTTCCACAGAAGCCGCCACGGCGGCATTGATCATGGCTTGAAAGTCTGGGTTATTTTGTGTGTCCTCCATGATCTGAGGCGTATCCCGACCTGTGGGGCGAAAAGCAAGTTTCAGTGGGAAATCGTGATGATTTATCACATGCAAATATAGGTCGGCTCCCACTACAACCGGGGTTGCCCGGCATGGGATTGTATGTATGGAAGGCTTGATGCACGTAATATAGTGAACAGGGCAACAAATTATATATTAGGATAAGCCCTCATGCATATTCTCGGGGTTCACCACGGGTGGTGTGCCGTGGAAGCCAGAGGACACCCACATCAACCAAAAAAAGGAGGGCTGTATCGCCCTGCATGCATATCTGGGGGGTCACCCCAGGTGGTGTGCCATGAAAAATACCCAGAGGACACCCACATAAATTTTACCCTTGGGTGCAGTAATGTAATAAGACCCTGTGTAGGATAACCAATGATATACCCTGATGGGGATAATAGTGCCAGCAAAATTCCCGAGGGGTGAGAAATATATATGTATATGTATGTCCCTTTAAGAAAATGTCACACTGTAGGGGACGATGACAATCTTATTAGAAGCCTTCCAATTATGAGCATGCATTCCCTTGCCTCAGTGAGGCAGATGTACAGAAACAGGAAAAAAATGTTTTGAAGTTTTCTCCCTCAGGGAGAAATTTGTACATAACAGTAAAATATATATTCCCCTGCACAGCAGTGCAAGGGTTGATGGAGAAAGGAACCGGAGAGTCACCCTGAGGGCGGTCCCCGGTATCGTTACGGTAGTCGGGTGAATACCGAACCGCAGAGAGAGGCCGCCGCGGATCTCGCGATAACCGCGAGATCCAAGATGGCCGCCGGCCGCGTGGGGAAGGGGTTCCCGCTCGCGGCCGCGAGCGAAATGCAATAAACGCGGCGGAACAAACACAGTGAGCCCCGGCTACCCTCCACCCGTCCCCACAAGACCCTGCGTGCGGTAGAGGCAGGTCCGCGTGGCGAGCGTGGCACTGACAGCCGCGCCGCCCGCGGATCGCCGAAAAAAGTTAAAGGGAGAAACAATTATAACGGAGCACAGGGATAGAGTGAGGGGAGCAGGTACAGGCAGTCAGGGCAAGAATAAAACAAAGCAATTCAAATAATTCAATACACAAATAAAGCAGATACACAGAAAATTTAGCACAAGGCAAAATACTCTGACCTGTTGATGGCTGGAGCAGCAAAGAAAGAGGAAATGATGTCATAGACAGGCCCTTTTATGGGCAGCATATCTTTTCTCTGAGCTCTGCAGGGCGGAGGAAGGCTTTTAAAGCCTTGCCCCACCCTGCAATTAGGATAAGAACACTCTGATTGGTTGGTTTAAGCCAGAGTGCTCTGTGTCATTTTACAGAGCGTGGGAAAATTCCAAAGAACTTTCCCACGCTGTGCAAAATGACTCATAACACTCTGATTGGATGACTTGAAATCCATCCAACCAGAGTGCTCTGTGTAATTTTACACAGCGTGGGAATGTTCTTTGGAATTTTCCCACGTGGTGTAAAATGACAGAGCACTCTGATTGGTTAGCTTGAAATCCAACCAATCAGAGTGCTCTTTGTCATTTTGCACAGCATGGGGAAGTTCTTTGGAATTTTCCCACGCTGTGTAAAATGACAGAGCACTCTGATTGGTTAGCTTGCAATCCAACCAATCAGAGTGCTCTTTGTCATTTTGCACAGCATGGGGAAGTTCTTTGGAATTTTCCCACGGTGTGTAAAATGACATAGAGCACTCTGATTGGTTAGCTTCCAATCAGAGGGCTCTGTGTCATTTTACACAGCGGGGGGAAGTTCTTTGGAATTTTCCCACACTGTGTAATTTGACTCATAACTCTCTGATTGGTTCGTTTCAATCCACCAAGAGTGTTGTTATGAGTCAAATTACACAGCGTGGGAAAATTCCAAAGAACTTTCCCACAATGTGTAAAATGACACAGAGCCCTCTGATTGGAAGCTAACCAATCAGAGTGCTCTATGTCATTTTACACACCGTGGGAAAATTCCAAAGAACTTCCCCATGCTGTGCAAAATGACAAAGAGCACTCTGATTGGTTGGATTTCAAGCTAACCAATCAGAGTGCTGTGACAGGTAAATGTAGAGACTGACCTGTCAGTCTCTTCATTTACCTGTCAGAGCACTCTGATTGGATGGCTTAAACCCACCAATCAGAGTGCTCTGAACCTAATTGCAGGGCGGGGCAAGGCTTTCTAAGCCTTCCCCGCCCTGCAGAGCTCAGTCTGCGCGGAGCCCTCCATGGGTGAAAATTAATTTTTTTTTATGCGCTCGTTTTTTTTGTTTTTTTTAAGTGCGTCGGTTATTATGGATTTTTATTTGGCCTTTTTTGGGGCTGAAAAAATAAGATTTTAGAAGAAAGAAGACATCAAATGGTAAGTTTCTTTTTTTCTTTTTAACCCCTTAAGGACCAAACTCCTGGAATAAAAGGGAATCATGACATGTCACACATGTCATGTGTCCTTAAGGGGTTAAAGGTATCTAGCTTATGGTCCCCCCTAATTACTTTTAGGACGAGGGGGGTAGGTAGGGGTTATTTTTTTGGGGGGAGAGGGGTGATGGGGGGGGAGGTAAATGTTTATTTAGGGCCCCCACCCACCGGGGGGAGGACAATAGAACCCCCACCTTATTCTAAATTTAGGGCCCCCATCCGCTGCTCAGGGGTGGGGGCCGGGGGAGGACAGTAGGACCCCCCTCATTCTTATTTAGGGCTCCCACCCACCGCTCAGGGGTGGGGGCCGGGGGGAGGACAGTAGGTCCCCCCATCATTCCTATTTTGGGCCTCCTAACTGAGTACTACTATTCCCATTATCACTAACTGAGTACTACCATTCCTATTATCCCTGCACTGACTGAGTACTATCATTCCCATTATCCCTGCTCTGCACTAACTGAGCACTACCATTCCCATTATCTCTGCCCTGACTGAGTACTACCATTCCCATTAACCCTGCTCTACACTGAGTACTACCATTCTCATTATCCCTGCTCTGCACTAACTGAGTATTACCATTCCCATTATCCCTGCACTGACCGAGTACTACCATTCCCATTATCCCTGCTCTGCACTAACTGAGTATTACCATTCCCATTATCCCTGCCCTGACTACTACCATTCCCATTATCCCTGCACTAACTGAGTACTACCATTCCCATTATCCCTGCTCTGCACTGAGTAATACCATTCCCATTATCCCTGCACTGAGTACTACTATTCCCATTATCCCTGCTCTGCACTAACTGAGTACTACCATTCCCATTATCCCTGCACTGACTGAGTACTACCATTCCCATTATCCCTGCCCTGACTGAGTACTACCATTCTCATTATCCCTGCTCCGCACTGAGTACTACCATTCCCATTATCCCTGCACTGAGAACTACCATTCCCATTATCCCTGCACTGACTGAGTACTACCATTCTCATTATCACTGCACTGACTGATTACTACCATTCCCATTATCCCTGCTCTGCACTAACTGAGTACTACCATTCCCATTATCCCTGCTCTGCACTAACTGAGTACTACCATTCTCATTATCCCTGCCCTGACTGAGTACTACCATTCTCATTATCCCTGCACTAACTGAGTACTGCCATTCTCATTATCCCTGTGTGGCAGTTGATATCTCTGTATTATTATTATTATTATTGCCATTTATATAGCGCCAACAGATTCCGTAGCGCTTTACAATATTTTGAGAGGGGGGGGATGTAACAATAAATAAGACAATTACAAGAAAACTTACAGGAATAATAGGTTGAAGAGGACCCTGCTCAAATGAGCTTACAGTCTATAGGAAGTGGGGTATTAGAAACATTAGGATAGGAAATATCAAGTAGGAGTGAAGCAGAGCTGGAGGAGAGAGCAAAGCACTATCCCATAGGGACAGGTATGTAAGGGAGAGATTACTCTGGGAGGCCATACGCTTTCCTGAAGAGATGGGATTTAAGGCCCTTCTTAAATGATTGAAGACTAGGGGAGAGTCTGATGGCAGTAGGCAAGTTATTCCATAGGAGAGGAGCCGCCCGTGAGAAGTCCTGCAAGCGTGAGTTGGCCGTACGGGTGCGAGCAGCGGTCAGGAGGTGGTCGCGGGCAGAGCGGAGGGTACGAGGAGGGGCATACCTCTGGATCAGTGAAGAGATATAAGAGGGGCTGGAATTGTTCAGTGCTTTAAATGTATGGGTTAGCACTTTGAATTGACTCCTATAGGATACAGGGAGCCAATGTAAGGACTGGCAGAGGGGCGAGGTGTGAGAGGACCGACTGGATAGGAAAATCAGTCTAGCTGCAGCATTCATTACAGACTGTAGCGGGGCAGTACGGCTTTTGGGGAGACCAATCAGGAGAGGGTTACAGTAATCCATGCGGGAAATTACTAGAGCATGGACAAGCTCCTTGGTAGCATCTTGCGTAAGAAAGGGGCGGATGCGGGCTATGTTTTTGTATCTGTGTGTATTTCTCGCCTATGTATACTATGTCTATGGCTCACATGCTGCACTGGCCAATCACAGCCATGCCATTAGTAGGCATGGCTGTGATGGCTTCTAAGGGCACACAAGTCAAATGCTTGTTGATTGGCTGCCCGGCAGCCTTTCAAAACGCGTCATTAAATCGACGAACACCGAACTCCAACCCGAACATACACTGAAATGTCCGTGTTCAGGTCCGGGGTCCAAAAAACCTAATGTTCGGTACGAACCCGAACTTTTCAGTTCGGGTTCGCTCAACTCTACTGGTAAGAGGTTAACTTTGTCTGAAAAATTAGGCTTCAAACCCTTATCTAATCGACTCCTGTTAATGTTTATGCCAGTTACTTACCTTTTTATTTGCAATTGGTGCTAATGCGCAAAATCTGATTGGGTGATTGTGCCCTCCCAGTTAAATTCTTGGATCTTTACTTCATGTTGATGGTTTCTTCTTTTTTTTTTTTTTTTTTTTTGTTGCTTCGAGGAAGGGGGGAGGGGGGGTGGGGGGAGGTGGAGTTACCTGTTGTCATGTGTAGTTTACATTTCCAATTATAAATTTCAATTTTTTCCAGAAAAAAAATAGGGAAAAATTTCCAGAAATTTTACTTCTCTATGTGTGCACTGTTTTCAACAGAATACTTGGTATAGTGCCTATAATTTGTGCCAGGCATTTTTTTTAATGGACTATTTATGGATCAAGTGAACTATCAATAAATTAGAGTAATGTATATATTTTGTATATCCATTTTTCAGTTAATTATATCACTTGTATTATTGATGGGTTCTACTATGAGACAATAGGGGAGATTTATCATGTTTTTATTCCTATAGATTAATATTGCCAGAGTTATATGTAACAAAATAAAATATTTTCTATTTATCTTGATAGATATGTGAAAATTTTGTTTGCAGCATTTTGTTTGAATAAAATTCCTGTTTGTCAAAACCAGAACAAATAGATATCAAATTTGTCTCACCTGCAGACTCCACAGGTAAAATTTACTGGTAAAATGATCAGGAATTGGTTTGTTGGACAGGGCCGGTGCAATGATTTTTGCCGTCTTAGGCAAAAATAAATTTGCTGCCCCCCCCCATATGTCCTGCCCACCATGTGACATCACAATGCCTCGCCCATATGCTCTGCCATATGGGCCAACGCCAGTCTTCGAAAAGTGTCTTTTATCTGAAGACAGTGTGTTTACATTAAAAAGCCTACAGGCACAGGCTATAGACACCAGAACCACTACATTATGCTGTAGTGCTTCTGGTGACTATAGTATCCATTTAATGTGAGATTAGGGCCACTAATAATATATTGGATTGCCTACTTACCACCAGATGAGGACAAGAGGCTGATGATGGGCTCAGTCTGGCTCCACAGGTCTGGTGTAGAAGAGGCTCTCTGGAGACTGTTTTTAACAGTGCTCACAACAATTAACGAAAAGGAAGCAGCTCCATTTTTTAGGGCCCCTTACACAGCTCAAGGTCTGGGCCCCCGGGGCATGACCGTGAGTATGCCTACAATGCCCACCCATAAATACCTACATGGCCCACCCATGAGTTCTCTCACAGGAAGTGGAGTGTATGTGTGTAGGGGATGTTTTATGTGTTATTGTAGAGGATGCAATGTGTATGTGTTCTTATAGAATGTAGTGTACAGGGATACCAATTTGTGTAAGGGATGTAGTGTGATTATAGGGGATGCAGTGTGTGTTTGCGTGTAAGGAATGCATTGTATGTTTCTGTGTGTGAGTGTGTGTGTAAGGGGTGCAAGGTGTGTTTCTGTGTATGTAATTGAATGCAGTGTGTGTCCCTCCTGTCCCTCCGTGTTCTCCCCTTCTGTCCCTTAGTGCTCTCCCTTGGCCCCCTGTCCTTCTACAGTCCCCCCTTGGTGGTCTTCTCACTCCCCCCTAGTGGTCCTCCATCCCTCCCCTTAGTGGTCCTCCCTCTCCCAAACCCTTTAGTGGTCCTCCCTCTCCCAAACCCCTTAGTAGACCTTCCCCTCCTCCCCCCACACCCTTAGTGGTAATCTCCCCCCCTCAGTGGTCATTACCCTCTCCCCCTCCCCTTAGTGGTCCTTATCCTCCTCCCCTCTCCTTAGTGGTCCTCCCTCCTTACCCACCTTTGGTGGTCCTTCCCACCCTTAGTGGTCCTCCCTCTCCCAAACCCCTTAGTGGTCCTTACCCCCCCCCCTCCCCTAATGGACGTTACACCCCCTCCTCCCCTAATGGTCCTTACTCCCCCCCTCCCCTAATGGTCCTTAATGGACTTTACAGCACCCCTCCCCAAAGGGTCCTTACCCCCCCTCCCTTCCCCTAAGGGTCCTTACCCCACCCCTAAGGGTCCTTACCCCTCTCCCTTAATGGTCCTTACCCCCCTCCCCTCCCCTAATGGACTTTACACCCCCCCTCCCCTAAGGGTCCTTACCACCCCTCCCCTAAGGGTCCTTAAAACCCCCCTACCCTCCCCTAATGGACTTTACACACCCCTTCCCCTCTCCTCCTCTAATGGACTTTACACCCCCCTTCCCCTCCCCTCATGGACTTTACACCCCCCCTTCCCCTCCCCTCCCCTCATGGACTTTACACCCCCCCTTCCCCTCCCCTCCCCTAATGGACTTTACACCCCCCCTTCCCCTCCCCTAATGGACTTTACACCCCCCTTCCCCTCCCCTCCCCTAATGGACTTTACACCCCCCTTCCCCTCCCCTCCCCTAATGGACTTTACACCCCCCTTCCCCTCCCCTCCCCTAATGGACTTTACACCCCCCTTCCCCTCCCCTCCCCTAATGGACTTTACACCCCCCTTTCCCTCCCCTCCCCTAATGGACTTTACACCCCCCTTTCCCTCCCCTCCCCTAATCGACTTTACACCCCCCTTCCCCTCCCCTCCCCTCATGGACTTTACACCCCCCTTCTCCTCCCCTCCCCTCATGGACTTCTTCCCCTTCTTCCTTCTTCCCCTAAAAAACTTCTTCCCCTAAAAAACTGTGCACCCCCTTCCCCTCCCCTCATGGACTTTACACCCCCACCTCCCCCTCCCCTAATGGTTCACCCCCCCCACCTCCCCTAATGGTTGACCCCCCCACCTCCCCCTCCTCTAATGGTTCACCCCCTCCTCTTCCTCCTCCTTCCTGCCTATGTAGCGTGGCCGGGCGGCGCGGAACGCGGGACAGGAACTTCTGTTTCCTGTACCCGGCCGCCGGCAGACTGAAGGGAAGGTTCCGCGCCGCCCGGCCACGCTTCATTGAGAGACCGGCAGGAGGGAGCGCTCTGCGCCTCCCTCCTGCCGGTCACTCAAACCCGGCCGCCCTCCACACAGCAGTGCTGCGCCGCTTGGGGCTTGCTGAAGCGCTCAAGCGGCGCAGCATGAGGATCCGCAGCGGGAACTCCGGGTGCAGGGATCCGGCGCCCCCTGCTAAGGGGCGCCCTAGGCGGCTGCCTAGGTCACCTTACAGGTGGCGCCGGCCCTGTTGTTGGATGATTGTCAGGAATTGTATTTGGACAAACTGGCTTGAACAAATTTCTGCATCTAAAGCAACCATAAAATGGGCGTATTGGATTTGGCAGTTTGAAGCTGATAATAAATAATTTTTCTGGCAAAACAGTCAGTCGGCAAATAGTTTATTTTAAAAAGCCAGTAGAATTCAATATTTCCCTTATATCAGTGCAAGGGAGTTTTTAAACCTTTCCAATGCCCCGCTTGCTGAGCTGTGGGCAGGGCTGGCCTTAGGGGTGTGCGAGCTGTGCGGCCGGGATTTAAAAAAAATAATTTTTTTTTCAATTTGCGGCGGGGGCGGGGCTTACCATGCGGCGGGGGCGGAGCTTACGTGCGGCTGGGGCGGAGCTAAAAGCGCCGGAAAACTGCTGCAGGGGAAGCAGGAAGGAGTCCCTGCTTCCCCACCAAACAGTCACCAGGAGCTGCACTGCCTCCACAATGAACTCCACAGGTAACTGTGTGATTGTCAGGTGAGTGTGACTCTCTGCCTGTGTGTATTACTGTCTGTGTGTGTGTGTATGACTGTCTGCCTCTGTGTGTCTGTGTGTATGACTGTCTGCCTGTGTGTGTCTGTGTGTGTCTGTATATGACTGTCTGCCTGTGTGTGTGTATATATGACTGTCTGCCACTGTGTGTCTGTGTGTATTACTGTCTGCCTCTGTGTGTATGACTGTCTGCCTCTGTGTGTATGACTGTCTGCCTCTGTGTGTCTGTGTATATGACTGTCTGCCTCTGTGTGTATGACTGTCTGCCTCTGTGTGTATGACTGTCTGCCTCTGTGTGTCTGTGTGTATGACTGTCTGCCTCTGTGTGTCTGTGTGTGTGTGTGTGTATATGACTGTCTGCCACTGTGTGTCTGTGTGTATTACTGTCTGCCTCTGTGTGTATGACTGTCTGCCTCTGTGTGTATGACTGTCTGCCTCTGTGTGTCTGTGTGTATGACTGTCTGCCTGTGTGTGTCTGTGTGTGTGTGTGTATGACTGTCTGCCTGTGTGTGTGCATGTGTGTGTATATGACTGTCTGCCACTGTGTGTCTGTGTGTATTACTGTCTGCCTCTGTGTGTGTGTGTGTGTCTGTGTGTATGACTGTCTGCCTCTGTGTGTATGACTGTCTGCCTCTGTGTGTCTGTGTGTCTGACTGTCTGCGTGTGTGTGTGTATGACTGTCTGCCTGTGTCTGTGTGTGTCTGTGTGTATTACTGTCTGCCTCTGTGTGTGTGACTGTGTGTATGACTGTCTGCCTCTGTGTGTATGACTGTCTGCCTCTGTGTGTCTGTGTGTATGACTGTCTGCGTGTGTGTGTGTGTGTGTGTGTATGACTGCCTGCCTCTGTGTGTGTATGACTGTCTGCCTCTGTGTGTGTGTCTGTGTGTATTACTGTCTGCCTCTGTGTGTGTGTCTGTGTGTATTACTGTCTGTGTCTGTGTGTATGACTGTGTGTCTGTGTGTATGACTGTCTGCCTGTGTGTGTGTGACTGTCTGCCTGTGTGTGTCTGTGTGTGTGTGTGACTGTCTGCCTTTGTGTGTCTGTGTGTGTGTGTGTATGACTGTCTGCCTGTGTGTGTGTGTATGACTGTCTGCTTGTGTGTGTGGATGTCTTCCTGTGTGTGTGTGTATGGCCGTCTGACTCTGTGTGTGTGTGTGTGTGTCACATACAACCAATACATGCATATCACACACTGTTAATACACCCATTACAAATATTACACATAGCATACATATCACACACAGTCATCACACCTACTATCACATACACAGACAACACAAACATTACAGCATACATGGATGACAGGGGGGGGACGCTGTGAAGATTTTTCGCACAGGGCGTCTAAATGCCTAAGGCAGGCCCTGGCTGTGGGTGGGGGTAGGTTTTCTTAATCTAAATCCTGTAAAAATATGTTATAAATAAAATCTTTTTTTATTACTGACTCTGTTCTAGAAATAATTAAAAATGCAAAAAACACGCTTAAAAAAAAAAAAGAGATGCAAACAAAAAACCCTCTGTCAGCGAGTGTCAGTGTGTGTATTTGTGTGTTGATCAGTGTGTGTGTTGGTGTACCTATGTGAGTCTGTGTATTTGCATGTGTCAGTGTCTGTCTGTGTATCTGTATCTATGTCAGTGTGTGTGTATGTGTGTCAGTGTGTGCATGTGTATCGGTGTGTGTGTATCTATATGTGTATCTATGTATTTGCATGTGTCAGTGTGTGCCTGTCTATTTGTATGTATGTATGTATGTGTGTATGTGTACCAGTGTGTGTATGGGTATCAGTGCGTGTATCAGTTTGTGTGGCACTACACAAAAAATGCAAGTCTGCATTCAAACACTAACATTCACACACACATACTCCATACAAAAACGTGCTTACATTCAAACATAAAAACAATGCTCAGTGCTAAATACAACCTTGTGAGGATGAGCAAATTGTAGATCTCCAGCTGGCAAAGCATTGTGGATCTACATTTTAGCAAGCCGTGCGCTAGAAAGGGCCCCCAAAATTTCTGCACTCAGGGCCCTCTCTACGTTAGTTCCACCACTGCCCTCTCTACGTTAGTTCCACCACTGTCCCTGCGGCCCCAGGGCACCTTGCATAGTGAAGAGGGGCTCAGCACACGCAATCTTCAGCTTTCAGAAGCTTTCTCTAACTGTCACTGCGTTGTTGAGGATTACCATGGGAATGCTCCGCACAACACGCAGACTGGACCTGCGAGAGTTGGAGAAAGGAGCTTCTGGAAGCTGTAGATCATGTTGACTGGGCACTCTTCACTACACAGCAGCTAAGACCTTGCACAATGCCACCGAGTCATAATGTGTGTGATGTTCTAATACACTGCCCCTCATCCCTCCACTCTAAATGAATACACTGCCACTCCTCCCAGCACTCTAATTTAATAGACTGCTCACCCAATTTAATACACTGCCCCCTCCCCCAAACTAATACACTGCCCTCCCCCCAATTTAACGCATTGCCCCTCCTCCCTCCCCAAATAAATACATTGCCCTCCCTCCAATTTAACACACTGCCACCCACCTATCACTCTAATACACTGCCTCCCCCTCCGACCACTCAAATACTCTGCCCCACTCCCTCCCCCAATTTAATACACTGCCCCCTTCCCTCCCTAAAATTAATACACTGCCCACTCCCTCCCCCAATTTAATACACTGCCACCTCCCTCCCTCAAATTAATACACTGCCCTCCCCCCCCCCCAATTTAGTACACTACACAGGAATGTCCCCCAAGCCCCTCTTCACCTTCCTTAAGATGAGCCATTCGTCCTCCAGTTCCAGCCCTGCTCTTCTCTGCTCAAGCAGGCCAGACGCTACTCTGGCACTGTGTGACAAACTCCTCTTTTCAAGTGAGTTTGCCATGAGTTCTTGGAGGGGCCTGCTTGCCAGCCTCCTGCCCACATACTATGGACCCTGTAAACTGTGATATAAAAGTCTCAGTTTGTCTATTTGAATGCCAGGTGGTCCGTCACACATTGCGAGCAGGAGGGAAGGGGGAGTGGCTGTCCTGCGGGAGCACACGATCGGCTCTGAGAGGGAAGACAAGAATCAGACAGGAAATATCTTTCCTGTCTTGCTGCTGGTCATCGCCACAACAAAGTGGCCCCAGGTTGGATGGGCTGCAAATATATCCACTGTGGGCCGCATGCGGCCCCAAGGCTACAAGTTTGACATGCTTGCACTACACAAACACACACTGCATTGACTGCACACATCACCCACTACACACACTCTACATCCACTACACATACTGCATCTACTACACATGTTCTGCATCATTACACACAGTGCCATCTTAACAGCATTATGGGCCTCAGGCAAAGCAGTGCACTGGGACCCTGCCTACACAACAGCTCACAGTAAAATTTAAATTATCGTTAAAATTGAGCTTTATTTATATTAAAGCTTTATTGGTACCTCCAACAAAGGCAATACAAACATACAATACATGCACACAGACTGCTGAACACATTCACACACGGACTGCTGAATACACACACTGACAGCTGAATACACACACACACACACTCATACAGACTGATGAGTACACACACAGACTGTTGAATACACACACATTGTCTGCTGAATACACACACAAACAAACACACACATACACACACACACACACACAGACTGCTGAATACATACAGACTGCTGAACACACACACAGTACTGAATACACAAACATAGTCTGCTAAACACACACAAGCTGCTGAATACACACAGGCTGCTGAATACACACAGGCCGCTGAATACACACACAGACTGCTGTTACATACAGACTGCTAAATACACAGACTGCTGAATACATACAGATTGCTTAATACACACACACAGACTGCTGAATACACACACAAAGACTGCTGAATACACACAGGCTGCTGAATACACCCCCAGACTGCTGTATACATACAGACTGCTGAATACACACAGACAGACTGCTGAATACACAGACTGCTGAATACACACAGACTGCAGTGAATACAGTGTATGTGTTTGTGTGTAGGGGTGCAGTGTGTTTATGTGTGTGTGTGTATGTGTGTGTGAGGATACTGTGTGCAAGGGGTGTTATGTGTGTGAGGGGTGTTGTGTGAGTGAGGGGGGCTCTGTGTATGTATGAGGTTTGCTCTCTGTGTGTTTATGAGGGGTGCGGTGTGTGTGTGTAAGGGGTGCAGTGTGTGTGTGAGGGGTGCTGTGTGTGTGTGTGAGGTGCTGTGTGTGTGAGAGGTGCTGTGTGTGTGTGTGAGGGGTGCTGTGTGTGTGAAAGGTGATCTGTGTGTGAGAGGTGCTGATTATGTGTGAGAGGTGCTCTATGTGTGTGAGGGGTGCTGTGGGGTGCCTTAACCCCGGAGGCGGCTAAGGTGCTGGTCCATGCTCTTGTTCTCTCTTAAATGGACTACTGCAATACTCTTCTCAGTGGTCTTACGTGTTCCCAGACTGCACCGTTGCAATCTGTAATGAATGCGGCGGCAAGGCTCATTTTCATGTCCGCTCGCACCTCCCTCCCCGCTCTGTCAGTCCTCGCTCTGCTTGCTTACAAGTCCCTACATAATGCCGCTCCAACCTACCTATCCTCCCTAATAAACAAGTTTGTCCCGTTGAGGCCCCTACACTTTGCCAAAGACCTACATATATCCTCTGCCTGTTCTCCCACCTCTAACGCTCGCCTCCAAGACTTTTCCAGGGCTGCACCTCTTCTGCGGAACTCCATTCTCTTCTCTGTAAGAATTTCACCCAGTCTCCACTCATTCAAAAAATCATTGAAAACTCACTTCTTGAAGAAAGCATATCAATTAAACTGTTTATATCCCCCACCCTCCATAACTCCTCTCCTGCAACTGTCAACAACTACCTACTAAGCCCTCAGTGAATACTTTTCTAACAACTTACTACATACCCCTACTTCTACCCTTTGTGTCACTATACCCCACTCCCTCTAGAATGTAAGCTCATTGAGCAGGGCCCTCCACCTATTTGTTCCTGTACATCCAGTTGTCTGGTTACAATTACATGTCTGTTAGTCCACCCGTTGTACAGCACTACGTAATCTGATGGCGCTATATAAATAATAAAATAATAATAATAATAAGCACAGGGGTGACAGTGTATGGGTGCTGAGTTTATGTGGGCAGAGTGACAGTATATTGTGAGACTATATTAAACACAGTCTCCCCACATAGTAATGCCTTTTATTTATTATGACATCTGCACCCTTCTGCTTACCTCCTGTGCAGGAAGGGGGCAATATTATAGTCACTGGTGGTCCGGTGAATTTCCAGGTAGTCCAGTGGGCTACTGGTACAGCTGCAGGTGTTCTGATTCATTGCTCTGTAACTTGGTGAGTGTAACTGGAATTACATTGTGGACCCCCAAGGAAGCATTTTGAAAGGGCCATGCCGGAAGATCTTTTCATCTTTCTGCCAGCTTAAGGGCTGAGCCTGCTTAGAGCTGGAGCCCCAGACTCATATAGGTGCCAACTGGGACTTTGACCTAGCCGGGGCCCTAGGTGGTCGTCTTGGCTGCCTAATGGGTAATGTATGATCATCATCCCAAGAAATTTTTAAAAATTGTGTAATATGTTTAATGTCCCTAATGTAAAAATACATAATATCACCCATTAAACCAATTCATGTATGGATCCTATGTGAATTTTTGATAAGTTGTGAAACCTTTGTGTGATCCACCAGTGGAAACTCAGCACCTGTTAATTATATAAGTTATTGGCCATTATCAATCAAAAGTGGATGTCCAGATTAAAATCCATGATGCATTAGTAGCTACATCTCCAAGATAATGACTTCCATTTTATAAATGGCATCTGAAATTACCACTACCAACCTATAGGTAAAATAATGTTCAACTGATTTATGGGAATAGTCAAAAATATTGTAGCCTAGCTGTAGCTATGTCAAATGAATCAAGAGTGACATCTAATGGTAAAAAAACATAACAGCATCAGCTAAATTTAATATAACACAAACAAAATGTAAGTTAAGTCTAGCTAAAGCTGTTTTGGTGACTATAGTCCGCATTTAAATTTGAAATTGACTTTAATTGGCTATATATAATCACTCAGCTATCTGGGGTAGCAAGACATGGCCATATTAACTTAACATTTTCACTAAAGTTTGTGTGAAAAGCTCACTGATACACATACTCACTAAAGACAAACTCACTGACCCACATACAAGCTCACTACAGACAAGCACATTGACACAGAGAAGAAAATAAATATCAAAGCGCACCTGAGGTTTCTTCTAAAAGGCAGTCTTTTATTAGGAACATAAAAGTGGAGACACTGTTTTAGCTCCTCTCTGACTTGATAAAGATTCAGAGAGAAGCTGAAATGTTCTCTCCACTTTTTTGTTTCTAATAAAAGACTGCCTTTTAGAAGAAGCTTCAGGTGCCCCTTGATATTTATATTTTCTCCCATTTGTTTTCTTCAGGTATTGTCCCTCCTTTTCTGGAGCACGCATGCTCCCTCCAGGTAAGCTCACTAACACACACACACAAGGTCACTACAGAAAAGCTCAGTGACACACATACTCATTACAGACAATCCCACTGACACACACATGCTCACTACTAAAAAGGCCAGAATTTACAAACACACACAAGCTCACTCATTAGCAGGCACATGCATACACAAAATCACCGTTATGGGCTGACGTCTACCAGGCACTGAAGGTAGTGGTAGCACTTGGAGGTGAAGTTGTAATTTTCTGGCTTCTTCCTGTTGGCAAGGTCAGCTTTTTACAAGTGGGAGGTGGGGCTTGAGTGTAGGTAGTGGAGCATTAGATGCACCAAATAGCTATTAATTGTGAAGGGAGACTCACAGCTCTCCCTCCATCAGCCAGCAGCCTAAATGCAACCGCACCAGTCCCCAGCATTTCCCTCAGACTGAAATTGTGTGTCAGAGTCCAAGGGGAAAATAATTTAAAGGACATTAACCTAATGATTAGGGAGGCCTGCCCGGCCCCATGTGCCCCTGCTCACCAGAACATTTTCCGGTATCCCGGTGGTCCAGTGTGGCGCTTGCCTCAGGTGGGAAGCAGGATAAGCAGAATAAGGCGGCACTTTTCATAATGCATCTGTTTTTTTTTTTGCTTTCTTTTAGTCTGGTGCCGATCGTGTTAGAAGACAAGAGCGGATAGTGTATTGTAGCTGTAAATGTGAGTGTATGTGTCTAAATGTATTTTTGTGTGTATGTCTGTGTAAGTGTATGCATGTGTACATCTATGAGTGATGTATGACTACGACTGCATGTCTGTGAATCTGTATGTGCATACCTGTCAGTGTGTATCTGTGAGCCTAGATGAGACATTTACTTTGAAAGATTCTCTCCCGCAGAGCCCCACACTACAGCTTCTACCTTTATCCCCACAATTTTAGTTGATTGGGTAACTAAAATTATAGATCAGGGTGGTGCAGTAGACATTGCTTACCTCGATTTCAGTAAGGCTTTTGACACTGTTGCACATAGAAGGCTTATCAACAAACTACAATCTTTGAGTTTGGATTCCAATATTGTTGAATGGGTAAGGCAGTGGCTGAGTGACAGGCAACAGAGGGTTGTAGTCAATGGAGTATATTCGAAGCTTGCGCTTGTCACCAGTGGGGTACCTCAGGGATCTGTACTTGGACCCATTCTCTTTAATATTTTTATTAGTGATATTGCAGAAGGTCTTGATGGTAAGGTGTGTCTTTTTGCGGATGATACTAAGATATGTAACAGGGTTGATGTTCCAGGAGGGATAAGCCAAATGGAAAATGATTTAGGTAAACTAGAAAAATGGTCAGAGTTGTGGCAACTGACATTTAATGTGGATAAGTGCAAGATAATGCATCTTGGACGTAAAAACCCAAGGGCAGAGTACAGAATATTTGATAGAGTCCTAACCTCAACATCTGAGGAAAGGGATTTAGGGGTGATTATTTCTGATGACTTAAAGGTAGGCAGACAATGTAATAGAGCAGCAGGAAATGCTAGCAGAATGCTTGGTTGTATAGGGAGAGGTATTAGCAGTAGAAAGAGGGAAGTGCTCATGCCATTGTACAGAACACTGGTGAGACCTCACTTGGAGTACTGTACACAGTACTGGAGACCCTATCTTCAGAAGGATATTGATACCTTAGAGAGAGTTCAAAGAAGGGCTACTAAACTGGTTCATGGATTGCAGGATAAAACTTACCAGGAAAGGTTAAAGGATCTTAACATGTATAGCATGGAGGAAAGACGAGACAGGGGGGATATGATAGAAACATTTAAATACATAAAGGGAATCAACACAGTAAAGGAGGAGACTATATTTAAAAGAAGAAAAACTACCACAACAAGAGGACATAGTCTTAAATTAGAGGGACAAAGGTTTAAAAATACTATCAGGAAGTATTACTTTACTGAGAGGGTAGTGGATGCATGGAATAGCCTTCCAGCTGAAGTGGTAGAGGTTAACACAGTAAAGGAGTTTAAGCATGCGTGGGATAGGCATAAGGCTATCCTAACTATAAGATAAGGCCAGGGACTAATGAAAGTATTTAGAAAACTGGGCAGACTAGATGGGCCGAATGGTTCTTATCTGCCGTCACATTCTATGTTTCTATGTTTCTATGTTTCTATGTTTCTATGTTAATACAGCTGCTCTCTCTCAATCAACACATACACACACACACACACAATAGTCCCTGTTCCTCCTAAACACACATTACAGCCCATCAGTGGTGTATCCTGGTTTTGTGCTGCCCTAGGCTAAAACGTCCCTGCAGCCCATAACCCCTACCTACATACACTAAAGCTCCAATTTACCACAAACACAAACTACATAACCAATTTCCCTCCCACTACAGCCCCTATCCACCCCCCAAAACACACCATAAAACACTTATCCTCTTAAAGGGATACTATAGTGCCAGGAATACAAAGCTGTATTCCTGGCACTATTGCTCCCCTCGCTTCCTCTCTCCCTTGAGCTCCCCTCGTCCCCTTCACAGCACGCATTGAGCAGGTACTAAAACGCATGCGTGGCGTCCAGCATCAAAACCGGACCAAAGGTACGTTTCAATTCAGGAAACTCTCTAGTGGCTGTCTGGTTGTGCTGCAATGTAAACATTGCAGCACTGGGTGCAAAAGGGACACTGCACCTAAACCACTTCAATGAGCTGAAGTAGTCTGTGTGCCTATGGTGTCCCTTTAAACGCACACACTAAAGCTTCTATCCAAATTCAGCCCCTATTTACATGCACCCACATATTATTTTGCAAACAACTCCATCTACACACACACAACCCCACAACAACCTCCCTTTAACCACCTGCAACACTGCAAGAAGCCATTCCCTGTCATACACAACCACACAAGCAGCATTCCCACTCTCCACAACCCTGCAAGCAATATCCCTAAAATCAAGCAACATCACAAGTAGCCTTCCCTCACAAATGCAACACAACAAATAACCACCCAGCACCAGGGCCGGACTGGGAATAAAAAGCAGCCCTGGAAAAATGTTATACCATCCCCATGATAAATTGTGCCAGCTGTGACAGATATACAGTTACAATTATTTAACCCGTTCGCGCCGTTACGACGTGCTATGCCGTCACGGCATTTATGGGCTTAAACGCCTTCACGACGGCATAGCACGCCGCGGCGTTTAAGCCCACCCACATGTTCCCGATCCCTCCCAAACTGCAGATCGCGGTTGGGGGACCTGCCTGGCAACCCAGGCAGGTCCCCTGTGGCCAATCCGCAGTGATCTGCAGTTTGTGATCGCAGTGACAGCCAGTCACTGCGATCACTGTTACAATGTGTCAGCCAATGATTTTAAATCACTGGCTGACACATTGTCTCTGCCCCTCTCCTCACCTCACTTCGATCTGAGAGAGAGAGGCAGAGAGATTGTTGCTGGAGAGTCCTGTGTCCTGAAAATTGTTAAAAAGAAAGTAAAAGTTAAAAAAAAATAAAAATTTAACCCTTCCAGTGCTGGTCACAGCATTTTACACTGTGATCAGCCTGTTTAGGGATTTTAGTACATTTGTACTATTATTCATTTTTTTTTTTAGGGTCAAAAAATTTTTTTACATTTTTTTTTGACCCTTTGTCAGCCGCAGCAACCCAAATCACCCTTAACCCTTTCCCCGCTGCCGTGATCACTGTACTGTACATTATCGCTACTGTACAGTATTGTACCAGTGATCACTGTGATCAGAGGGCTCTCTGATCAGGCTGACTTTTTTGGGGGGTTATTTTTATTAAAAAAACAGAAAATAAAATAAAAATTAACCCTTTCTGTACTGGTCGCAGCAGCCTAAACTGCGATCAGTACATTTATTTTATTTTTTGTGGGTTTTTGAGGGTGGGTAGTAGGGTGTTAGGCAGGTAGGAATTTAGTAATTTCCCCCTTTTTTTTTTTTATTAATTATTGAGTAGTCCCCCCCCTAGAATGGCACGACACTACTCGGCCGAGGAGGCGTACGCCATTCTGGCAGGCAGTGATAGTGACACTCTGCAAGATAGTGACACTATCACTGCCTCTGACATTGAGGCTATGACTGACTCCTCTAGTGATGGTGCCCCACCACCACCACCAAGAGGACGCTCAGCAACCCCAATGCCAGATGGAGACTGGGTGCCCCCAAACCTGACGGCCCCAGATATTCCCCCATTTACGGCGACCCCTGGCATCACGGTTATAGTGGATGCTTGGGAGCCCCTCAAATATTTCGATTTGTTTATGTCAGAGGACGTATTTCAGTTATTGGTTGAGCAAACCAATTTATTTGCCAACCAATATCTGACTGCGAATCCGGGGTCACATTACAATCGGCGTAATATGTGGCACCCCACGGATCTCGCAGAAATGCGCAAATTTTGGGCCCTAACTCTAGTTATGGGCATTGTCAAAAAACCGAGTATCAGGTCCTACTGGTACAAGCACCCCATCCTGGCGACCCCTCTTTTCCCTGGGGTTATGAAGAGGGATCGCTATGAGCAGCTGCTGCGTTTCCTCCACTTTAACGACAACACACTGTGCCCCCCAAGAAACGACCCATCGTTTGACAGGCTGTACAAAATTCGGCCCCTAATTGAACTCCTGTCAGACAAATTCTCCCAAAATTATGTCCCCGAAGAAAATATTTGTATAGATGAGTCCTTAATGAAATTTAAGGGCAGATTACTTTTTAAACAGTATATCCCTTCTAAACGGTCCCGATACGGTGTAAAATTTTATAAATTGTGTGAATCAAAATCTGGCTATACATGGGCGTTTCGTATTTATCAGGGGAAGGATAGCCATCTTGACCCACCAGGATGCCCTGATTCTGTGGGTACATGTGGCAAGATAGTATGGGACCTAATCCTTCCCTTGTTAAATAAGGGATACAGGCTATGGGTCGACAACTATTACACAAGCATAGAGTTATTTAAAACTCTATTTTGCTTTGAGACCGTAGCCTGTGGCACAGTGCGTAAGAATCGTAGAGGTTTCCCCCAAGCCCTGGCAAGAGGTAGACGCAGTAGAGGCTCCCTTTCAGCGCTCCGCCAGGATGAGTTGCTTGCCCTTCGGTTCACCGATAGGAAAGATGTGTACATGTTGTCTACAATGCACGACGAAACTTCAGTGCCAGTGTCTGTGAGAGGTGGAACTGAGCAGCTGGAGAAGCCGAAGTGCATTGTGGATTACAGCAAGTTTATGGGGGGAGTAGACTTGGCTGATCAGTGCATACACCCTATCTGGTGAACAGGAAGAGTAGGACCTGGTACAAGAAAATTGCAGTCTACATAACCCAGATTGCAATTTTCAATGCCTATGTGCTTTATAAAAAGGAAGCCATAGGTAGCCCATTTCTAGAGTTTATGGTCCAAATTTTGTCCCAAATTATATTTGCCCAGACCCCAAATCCTAACCCTCCTTTGGAATCAGAAGATGTCCAACGACTTACCAGCAAACATTTCCCTTCCCGAATCCCCCCGACATCCTGTAAAAGGTCACCCCAACGAAGATGCCGTGTTTGCTGGAAAAGAGGAGTCCGAAAGGACTCCAGTTATTATTGCCCCTCCTGTCCATCCCTACCCGCCCTCTGCATAACAGACTGTTTCAAAGTCTACCATACAGAGCTGAACTACTAAATCACTCTGTATGGTACTTTGGCAGTTTGTTTGCTTGATTTCCCTGGATTCCCTGACCTTGGCTTGTCCTGACTACGCTTCGTTAGCTGCCTGTACCGACCCATTGGCTTGTTTTACCGACTACTCTGATTTCTGGATTCCCCTGACCTTGGCTTGTCCCTGTTTATGCTAGCCATTCTAAAGTGGCTACACCAAACAACTCAAAATACTACATTTGTAGTACTTGAAATGTGCCTTCTCAAAAAAAAAAAAAAGCAAAAAACTAATCACAGGGTTAATGCTACAGTATCTGAGTCAAAGATCTATCTGCCTCTCTCTGCCTTCAGATCAAAGTGTATGTGTACTGTACTATTCCTGTGATATACTAAAAACCTGGAAACATTGTACATGTAGGTACCGTTATATTCAGAAGACAGTGTTAAATCAAAATACTGAGGTTTTAGTGCACTAACTAATACCAGGATTATGACATTTCTAGTGAAAATGCAATTTATGTGATTAAAAAGACAAAAAAAAAAGTAGAAATTGCTACATGGGCCCATCATTTCTGTTAAAATTGCTAGACCAAACATCTGAAGGTCTGCTATATGTTGTACTCTGGGTTGCCTACTTTTGAAAATGGTATGCCATAATAGTGGAAATGTTATTACCCAGGCTGCCATGCTCTCTCAAAGGCGAAATAGGCCCAGGAATTAACCTTGTAAAATTTCCAACTTTGAAATGGACATCTAATATATGTGTCCCTGTGACTTCCCCCAAAAAACAGAAAATCCGGTACATGGGGGTACCGTTATATTCAGGAGACAATGTTAAAAAAAAATTGTGAGGCTTTGTTGCAATAACTCATACCAGGAATAAGAAATGTCCTGTGAAAAGTGAGTTCATGTGTGGAAAAAAGCACAAATAAAACTATTACCGCAATGTGGGGCCTTCATTTCTGATAAAGTGGTTAGATCAAATATCTTAAAATGCACCATTTGAAATACTCTGGGTTGCCTACTTTTGAAAATGGTATGCCATAATAGTGGAAATGTTATTACCCAGGCTGCCATGCTCTCTCAAAGACAAGATAGGCCCAGAAAATCGCTTTGCCAATTTTCAGTTTAAAACCAAAAATGGACAAGCGTATATTTGACCCTGTAACTTTCCAAAACCCCATAAAACCTATACATGGGGGGTACCATAGCGCTCGTGAGACATCACTGAACAGATCTAGGAGTGTTTCAGGGCAGTAAACTATATACTGACAATAATATTCTCAGTAAAAGTACAGTTTTTATGTGAAAAACGCAAAAAAAACCACGGAACACTAACTTTGGCTAGCATTTGTGCCCAAATGGCTACTACAAAAGACTGGCCATACCCAATTTTGAATACCCTGGGATGTCTACTTTTTCAAATGGTATGCCATTAAGGGGTAATTTTCATTTCTTGGCTGCCATACGGTCTCAAAGGCAGCCAAGGCACAGCAAACTAATCTGACAAATTCCATTGTGAAAAAGCATAAATGGATAAGCCTTATATATGACCCTGTAACTTTTGAAACCCCCATAAAACCTATACATGGGGGGTACCGTGGCGCTCGTCAGACATCACTGAACAGATCTGGGAGTGTTTCAGGGCAGTAAACTATATACTGTTGTTAATATTATCAGTAAAAGTACAGTTTTTATGTGGAAAATGGAAAAAAAAAAAAACTAACATTAACTTTGGCTAGCATTTGTGCCCAAGTGGCTACTACAAACGATTGACCATACCCCATTTTGAATACCTTTGGATGTCTACTTTTTAAAATGGTATGCCATTAAGGGGTAATTTTCATTTCTTGACTGCCATACGGTCTCAAAGGCAGCCTAGACACAGCAAACTAATCTGACAAATTCCATTGTGAAAAAGCATAAATGGATAAGCCTTATATATGACCCTGTAACTTTTGAAAACCCCATAAAACCTATACATGGGGGGTACCGTGCCGCTCGTGAGACATCACTGAACAGAACTGGGAGTGTTTCAGGGCAGTAAACTATATACTGATGTTAATATTATCAGTAAAAGTACAGTTTTTATGTGAAAAACGCAAAAAAAACACGGAACACTAACTTTGGCTAGCATTTGTGCCCAAGTGGCTACTACAAAAGACTGTCCATACCCCATTTTGAATACCTTAGGATGTCTACTTTTTCAAATGGTATGCCATTAAGGGGTCATTTTCATTTCTTGGCTTCCATACGGTCTCAAAGGCAGCCTAGACACAGCAAACCAATATGACAAATTTCATTGTGAAAAAGCATTTATGGATAAGCCGTAAATATAACCCTTTAAGCCTTTAACTTTGAAAAACCCCATAAAACCTATACATGGGGGGTACCGTGGCGCTTGTGAGACATCACTGAATAGAACTAGGAGTGTTTCAGGGCAGTTAACTATACACTGACAATAATATTATCAGTAAAAGTACAGTTTTTATTTTAAAAAAAAACGAACACTAACTTTGGCTAGCGTTTTTGCCCAAGTGGCTACTACAAAAGACTGGGCATACCCCATTTTGAATACCCTGGGATGTCTACTTTTTCAAATGGTATGCCATGATGGGGTAACTTACATTTCCTGGCTGCCATACGGTCTCAAAGGCAACCTAGGCCCAGCAAACCAATCTGTGAAATTTCTATGTAAAAAATAAATAAATAGACAAGACGTATATTTGACCCTGTAACTTTCCAAAACACCATAAAACATATACATGGGGGTTACTGTTTTACTCATGAGACATTTCTGAATACAAATATGTATATTTTATTGCAGTAAAACCAAACAGTTTTGTGACATTAACAGTTAAATTGACATGCAGAAATTGAAAAATATCAAAATTTCTTAATTTTACAAACTTTTTTAGATTTTATTCATAGAAAATGGAGTTCTATATATGAATGTTTGATATGGAATTAAAGCCCTGTTTCCCCTGAACAAACCGATATATAATAAGTGTGGGTGCACTTAGTATGAAAGAGGTAAATTATAGTTGAACAGACATAGAGCCAAATTCTGTGGTTTGTTTACGTTTTGTTTTGATCACAACTTGTACATTTGGCTCCGTCCTTAACCCCTTAAGGACAGAGCTTCAGAAGCTTGTCTTTCACTTAATGACAACGGCATTTTTTGAATTTTTTGCTATTTGCGTTCAACTGCAATTTGCTTTTTACTTATTCATTGCACCGACACATATTATATACCGTTTTTTAAAGGACAGAAAGGGCTTTAATTTGATGTAACACATATATATATAAATGCTTATTTATTATTAAAAAAATACAGAAATATGCAAAAAAATGAATTTTTGTGTGTTTTTTTTACAGTTTTTGCAATAATAATGTGTACATAATTAGTGCAGGTTAAGGAAAGTAATTAAAAATAAATTCATTTAGTTGTTCTGAATTACAGAATATATAATGTGTCTGGGATTTTCAGTTTTTTTTGGTAGTTACAGGTCACAAAGCACAAGGAGTAAAATACACTTTTTATGTGGAGCGATTTTAGAATTTGGTATGTTTGTCTTGTAAGCCTAATAGCCATAAAAGAAAACAAAATTGCCACACAAAAGTATATATTTATATAAAGTAGACACCACAGGCTATTTACCTAAGGTTGTTTTGACACTTTCTACGTAGCCATTTTACCGCCAACCTCTGCTAAATATTGGAGTAAAATTGTGTTTTTTGGGGGTTTTCACACACAAACTTATAACAAAGAACTTCTCATGTGTATTTTGTAAAGTTGGTGTGTGCTATTCCTGTACAAAGTTTTATTATGTGTTCAGTTACTTCTGCTGAGTACAACGGTACCCCCATTGTATGTCTTTGGCACTATTTCGCGAAGCTACAGTGCCATATAGGAGACCTGTCCTTTTCAGTATTCACAGTAGAATTTTGAGAGACGGATTTAATGAGCCTATGCTTCCATTTGGGGTATTATAACAGTCTGTCTGTTCGAAAAAAAACCCCAAAGGCCTACCATTTGTAAAAGTAGACACTCCAGGGTATCTCATAAGGTGCATATTGTGCCTTAACATGCCCCCATTTTTTTACCAATACATGCCAAAGTATGTGGTAAAAAATAATTTTGTGCATTTTTTACATATGGATTGCATTTGTGCTGGACATTTTGTATATTTCACATGTGCCACTAAGTTCAAACCCCCCAAATTATGTTCAGCTAAGTCTTCTGAGTAAAATGACACCCCCATTGTATGTCTTTGGCACTAGTTCGTGAAGCTACAGTGCCATATAGGAGACCTGTCCTTTTCAGTACTCACAGTAGAATTTTGAGAGACGGATTTAATGAGCCTATGCTTCCATTTGGGGTATTATAACCAGGGCCGCCATCAGGGGGTGACAACCATAACGGTTGTCACGGGCCCGGCGGCCCTGGGGGGCCCGGCCGCCCGGGCCCCATGTGTAGCGGCAGAATTGCCGCCGGTGCAGTTGCACCGGCGCCCGCACGCTGATGGGGCCCATCGGGTGGCCCATGCACTTGGGGCCACCCGATGGACCCCATATCTTCAGGGGCCCGGTCAGCGCTGTGGCCGTGGTATAGCGCGACCGGGCCCCTTTAAAAAAAAAAGCAGCCGCAGCAAGTGCTGCTGGGAGGAAGTGGTCACTTCCTCCCAGCTCACTCCGCGCGGGAGGAGCGCGCGCGCGGCAGTGAGGGAGAGCCGTCCGAATACTCCTATCAGCCCCAGCCACCCTCCTGCAAAGACAAGGTAAGAGACAGGAGGGTGGCTGGAAAATGAGCTTTGTGTGTGTGTTTGTGTGTGTATGAATGATTTTATAAATTTAATCATAACCGAGAAGTGGAGCAAAGTTTTAAAAGAGAGCAATCAATCGCTGAGGACATTTATTGTTACCACTATGATTGCTCTTCTTTTAGAACTTTGCCCAAACCTTCTTTTATCAAAACATTTCTAAATTCTCTCCATGTGTCATTCTATGCATGTCAAGGTATTTGTGTGCATCAAAATAGATACGCAAAAAATTTAGATTGTCATAACTTGAAATTATTTATTTATTTATCTTTAAACAGAAAAACTGAATTTAGTGGAGCATAAAATTAATCTTCATGGATTTTCTTTTCTGTATTTGTACTTTCAGTATATACATGTATGCCATTAACATTGTGGGATGTCAAATTTGACATTTGGGTAGAAACTGATGCAGTGTCATCCACATATAGAAAGTGCCCTTACTCAGGCACTTCCTAAAAAGATTTCAGTTTGTGGTGGATGTGAATAATTTGGGGGCATTATGCATTATGTTTGTCAAAACAAATGGACTTTCATTTTTCTCAGCATGATATTGGCTGTCTGTAATAGCATGCTATTTGATGTTACCTAAAGATCATATTCAGTATAGGAGATTGATTATGGTCGTCTGAATTACATGAAAAACTATATGTAGACAACTGAGTAGAATTCAGGTACAAGCTGGGGAGATTTTGTTTAGCTTCCAGCACAAAACATAAAGCTAAGCTGTTCTAAAGTTTGTTGATGTTGGAAAAAATGTTTTGATAGCACTTTGTCGGTAACACATCATCTACATATTGTACTAGGCAACCAGCTGGGACAAAACCACAAGGTACGTATATAACTTAGTATACATATTTATTTGATCTCACGAACACAAGGTGTAAATAGGGTTGTATTTAGAGATTAAAAATTTCCAGAAATTAGGAAGTCCCGTTCTTTTTCCGAAAAAAAATGACATTTTTAAAATATACATAGTGGAGTAGTTTTACAAACTGAAAATAATTTTGTTACACTGGGAACATGAAATGCAGTGTATATCAAAGTATTATGCTTGAAATAAATGTACAGCATAATCAGTAAATAATAAACTAAATTTGCTTTTTTTTTTTTAAACTTCATTTTTTTGTTACATACGGAACAAGGTCTGTAAATGTTAAGAACATTTCAACTATACATGAGAACAGGTAACTCTTCCCTTTCCCTCAAAAGCTGCCTGCAAAAAAACAAACAAAAATAAAACCATCAACATAAAAAAAAAATCTTCTCTAATCCTCCTCGAAAGCTTTCACTGGGTGAGTGATCACAAATACCCAATCAGATTTGCACGTTGGCACAAATTGCAAATAAAAAGGTAAGTAACTGTCATTATTTGTGCCGGTAGGATGTGGCCACATGGCATTGTGGAGGTGGAAAGACCACCTCAATATTTAATCTTCATATTGAAGGTTTAACATTGGAGTTGTCCTTTAACTGGCATAAGAACTTTGGAGGAAAAAGCTACTTCACTTTCATTACTATGGCCCTCATCGTTTATATATATATGTCTGTATGTCTCTCTGTCTGTATGTATGTATGCCAGTATCAATGTATGTCTGTATGTCTGTATATATGTCTGTATGTATGTATGCCAGTATCAATGTATGTCTGTCAGTATGTATCCGTGTCCTTTTGTATCAGTGTGTGTGTGTGTGTGTGTCTGTGTGTGTATTCCTGTGGGCGGTATTTGGAGGCGGACCCTGTGGGCGGTATTTGGAGGCGGGCCCCAGGGGGCCCAGACCCTGCGCTGAGTTAGGGGCCCCAAAATTTCTGGTGGCGGCCCTGATTATAACAGTTTGACTGTTCAAAAAAAAACCACAAAGGCCTACCATTTGTAAAAGTAGACACTCCAGGGTATCTCATAAGGTGCATATTGTGCCTTAACATGCCCCCATTTTTTCACCAATAGTTGCCAAAGTATGTGGTATAAAATAATTTTGTGCACTTTTTACATATGGATTGCATTTGTGCTGGGCATTTTGTATATTTCACATGTGCCACTAAGTTCAAACCCCCCAAATTATGTTCAGCTAAGTCTTCTGAGTAAAATGACACCCCCATTGTATGTCTTTGGCACTAGTTCGTGAAGCTACAGTGCCATAAAGGAGACCTGTCCTTTTCTGTACTCACAGTAGAATTTTGAGAGACGGATTTAATGAGCCTATGCTTCCATTTGGGGTATTATAACAGTTTGACTGTTCAAAAAAAACCCACAAAGGCCTACCATTTGTAAAAGTAGACACTCCAGGGTATCTCATAAGGTGCATATTGTGCCTTAACATGCCCCCATTTTTTCACCAATAGATGCCAAAGTATGTGGTAAAAAATAATTTTGTGCGTTTTTTACATATGGATTGCATTTGTGCTGGGCATTTTGTATATTTCACATGTGCCACTAAGTTCAAACCCCCCAAATTATGTTCAGCTAAGTCTTCTGAGTAAAATGACACCCCCATTGTATGTATTTGGCACTAGTTCGTGAAGCTACAGTGCCATATAGGAGACCTGTCCTTTTCAGTACTCACAGTAGAATTTTGAGAGACGGATTTAATGAGCCTATGCTTCCATTTGGGGTATTATAACAGTTTGACTGTTCAAAAAAAACCCACAAAGGCCTACCATTTGTAAAAGTAGACACTCCAGGGTATCTCATAAGGTGCATATTGTGCCTTAACATGCCCCCATTTTTTCACCAATAGATGCCAAAGTATGTGGTAAAAAATAATTTTGTGCGTTTTTTACATATGGATTGCATTTGTGCTGGGCATTTTGTATATTTCACATGTGCCACTAAGTTCAAACCCCCCAAATTATGTTCAGCTAAGTCTTCTGAGTAAAATGACACCCCCATTGTATGTCTTTGGCACTAGTTCGTGAAGCTACAGTGCCATATAGGAGACCTGTCCTTTTCAGTACTCACAGTAGAATTTTGAGAGACGGATTTAATGAGCCTATGCTTCCATTTGGGGTATTATAACAGTTTGACTGTTCAAAAAAACCCCACAAAGGCCTACCATTTGTAAAAGTAGACACTCCAGGGTATCTCATAAGGTGCATATTGTGCCTTAACATGCCCCCATTTTTTCACCAATAGATGCCAAAGTATGTGGTATAAAATTATTTTGTGCGTTTTTTACATATGGATTGCATTTGTGCTGGGCATTTTGTATATTTCACATGTGCCACTAAGTTCATACCCCCCAAATTATGTTCAGCTAAGTCTTCTGAGTAAAATGACACCCCTATTGTATGTCTTTGGGACTATTTTGTGAAGCTACAGTGCCATATAGGAGACCAAGCCATATCAGTTTTTACCGAACTTTGAATTTTGACGCTGGGCCTATGTGCAATTTCCAAGCATCTTAGCATGTTTTAAATTCAAACTACCCCACAAAGGCCTACCATTTCTTAAAGTAGACACTCCAGGGTATCTCATAAGGTGCATATTGTGCCTTAACATGCCCCCATTTTTTCACCAATAGATGCCAAAGTATGTGGTATAAAATTATTTTGTGCGTTTTTTACATATGGATTGCATTTGTGCTGGGCATTTTGTATATTTCACATGTGCCACTAAGTTCATACCCCCCAAATTATGTTCAGCTAAGTCTTCTGAGTAAAATGACACCCCTATTGTATGTCTTTGGGACTATTTTGTGAAGCTACAGTGCCATATAGGAGACCAAGCCATATCAGTTTTTACCGAACTTTGAATTTTGACGCTTGGCCTATGTGCAATTTCCAAGCATCTTAGCAGGTATTAAATTCAAACTACCCCACAAAGGCCTACCATTTCTTAAAGTAGACACCCCAGGGTATTTCAAAAGGTATATTCTAAACCTTAGTGTAGGATCATTTTTTTGTTAGTTTGTACCAAGTCTAGTTGCAATTAGCATTTTTTCTGCCTTTTTGACACACACTTGGAGATGTTACTGTATATTTTGCTATCCTTATGTGTGCTACGGCAGTATAACACCTAATATGTTGCTCAGCTATGTCATCTTAGTGCAATGATACCCCCATATACAGAATAGTTGGGGTAAACTTATCCGGGGGTAGTACACAGTTATCTGCGTCCCGGGCAAAGCTGTCATGGATTCCGAAACCAAAACACAGACAGACCACAAAGAGAGAGAACACAGAGAGAGAAACTTGTAATACCGGTCCTTAGAATGGCCGGGCTATACAAGCAGAGAATTGTCAAGGTACAAGCCGAGGTCAAAGGAGTAAAGAGAAACGGAACAACGATAGGACAAGCCGAGGTCAAGGATCAGAGAAGACGGGATAAACGGTAGACAAAGCCAAGATTCGGTAACCAAAAATCACACCCCAAAACTGGTCTACTTATTCGGCCTGGGTGTGAAAAATTTTAAAACAATGGCCAATACATAGGCCGGGCTGAGAGGGGCAATCAGGGCAGTAATAGCTGGTCTCAACTCTTACGCCCCTCTTGTAACACACCCTGCACCTTTTCTGGGGGTTTTGTTTTTTAGGGGTTGGTGGAATCTTAAAGCAGAAGTGACCTGCCTCCATTCTTCTGCTAGGCACCACTGATGGTCTCCTTGTGTGGCATTCTAGCAGCTTAGAAATTAGCTCAAACTGGAAAGAAAGAAAAGTGCTTTTCAGCCCAGCATTTGCCTTTTTAAAAATAACAAAGGCATTGTGGATTGCCATCTGCAAAAGGTATATGCCCACTTTTTTATACCATGCCCTGGTCTTTCTCATGATCAAATATGGCTGCATCAGTTGATCGGACAGGTCAACGCCCCCCATATGCCGATTATATTGCCGTATGCAGACTGGCACCCGTTTATATTTGTCTCTGCCACGAACTGCGACCCTCCGAGTGTTTTCACCATGGATGGTGGTTAAGATGAAAACATCCTTTTTATCCCTGTACTTGAGTGCCAGCAGTTCATTCTGGCAGAGAGCTGCTGTTTCCCCCCTTTTCATTTTTTTGTTTGCCAGAGCCTTTGGGAAACCTGTGCGACTCTTCCGAATAGTGCCACAGGCCACGGTCTCGAAGCAATACAACATTTGTAACAGTGGGATGCTATTATAAAAGTTATCGATGTATAGATGATAACCTTTATTAAGTAGTGGCATTATTAAGTCCCAGACAATTTTTCCACTTGTCCCTACTATATCTGGGCAACCTGGGGGATCAAGGTGGCTATCCCTTCCTTCGTATACACGGAAGGTGTATACGTAGCCACTGCCACTTTCACATAGTTTATAAAATTTGATCCCATATCGGGATCTTTTGGATGGGATATATTGTCTAAACCCCAGTCTTCCCTTAAACTTCATTAGGGACTCGTCAATGGAAATGTTTTTATTGGGGGTATATATAGCGGCAAATTTACTGTTAAAGTGGGCAATTAAAGGGCGTAGTTTGTAAAGAAGATCATACTGCGGATCACCTTTTGGGGGGCACTTGTTGTTATCACTAAAGTGCATAAATCTTAGTATGTCTTCATATCTTTCCCTTGTCATTGTCTCGGCAAAAATAGGAGTATTGCAAATAGGATGTTTAGCCCAATACATCCTAATTGTGGGCTTTTTAATTAGCCCCATTAACATGGTCAGTGCCCAGAATTGTTTAAATTCTGGCACACTGGTTGGGTACCATCTCTCTTTCCTAGAGATAAGAGAGTCTGGATTGCGTGCCAGATATTGCTCCGCATAGAGATTAGTCTGGGTGACTATCTCCCCAAAAATCTCATCCCCCAAGAACAGCTGCATAACATCCAGCGCACTATAGGCAGACAGGTCCGCCTGTATGCCAGGATTGCCTGTAAACACTGGGATGTCTGGGGAAAAATTATTAGGGGGTACCCAGTCATCTGCGCCATGGTCAGCATTAGGGGAATCGTCGATTTCTCCTGATGGTCCTGCAGTATCTGGCACATAGTCCATGTCCCCTGCATCCCCTGCGTCACTCCCTGCTTCACTCTCTGAGGCAGTGTCAGTCGCCTCTGAGTCTGCCGCTAACAGGGCATAAGCCTCCTCCGCGCTATACTTTCTAAACATTGTTAATACAGCTAACACAGCTAACAAAACTCTAACAAAAAAAAATATATATATTTTTTTTTTTTTTTTTTTTTTTTATACCCTAATTCCCACTAAATTCCTAGATTTTACTATTAACATGACGTAAAGTCATGATTTTATTAAAGACACGGAGGCGAGTATTATGCTTCTCTTTCTTTAATTCTCCCTCAGCAGCGAAGAGAGATATATGCAAAAGAGATAAAAAAGAACAAATAACATAAGCATATTGACAGTGCTATCATGGGTCTCCACCCCCTTAGTATATAAGGTGTAGCACTTCCTGTTTCTTCCTCTTTCTTCTGCGATCCGAAGACCAGATCCATAACTGAACGATAAACTTGGCCCGAACAGGAACAGTGGGCGGTAGTCAAAATTCCATTCTTTGATGATGGACTGTAGAACTTAGTAACGGTACTTCAACACCATGACAGTATAATTCAGGCTAAAATGAAAGGAGAAAATATGGTAATATTCGGTTGATGACTGGTTGTATCATATACCCCCACAACAGTTATAATTAATGTGTACAGCATTATAGTCATGACGTCAAACATAAGATATCTATCAGATTATGTCCACAGTAGCACGTAGAGCCACTTACCTGAAGGATGTAGGAAAACCTGTAAAAGGCAGTTTGAACTTACGGTTACATCCGCTTGAGGTCGATATCCTTGCTAAATCCAATCCCTCCACCCAGGGAGGGCGGGAAGGGAATAATACTCGCCTCCGTGTCTTTAATAAAATCATGACTTTACGTCATGTTAATAGTAAAATCTAGGAATTTTATTAAAGACACGGAGGCTCCTATTATGCTCTTTCAAAGCTGAGCAATAACTCTTTCCGAAAAATGTTGGATTGGTTTAAAGTAGAAATTCCGGAATGTGGATTCCGTAGACCAGTCTGCGGCCTTCAGGATATCCTCTAATCGACATCCTATCGTCGATGCTTTAGAAGCCATAGCGCCTCTCACCGAGTGGGCCGAGAAAACTGTTACGTCTATCCCTGCTGAAGCTAATAACCACTTGGCCCAACAGGCAAGCGTAGATGTAGATACCGGGAGGTGCGGTTTCTTCAGAGAAATAAACAATGGGCCTTCGTTTGGTGGTCGGAGGGAAGAAGTACGGGATTCGTATTCTTTCAAGCACAGTACTGGGCACAGCTTCTGTTGGTTCGGGAGGCGTGGATAGAAAACATGCTTAGTCGCTGATTTAGTTCTTCGTGAAATATCAAATGACACCCCCTCCGGGGTGAATGTGCGGGCTTGCCAGTCTAAGGCTCGTACATCTGATACTTGTTTACAGGATAGTAAGCATAAAATCATGAGCAATTTAGCAGACAAATGTTTAAGTGATAGTGCCGAGTTGTCGGGCCACTCTTCTAAGAATTTGAACACAATGTTGACATCCCAAAAGGACCCGTATCTGGATTTTGGAGGCCGAGCAAAACGTATGCCTTTGAGCAGGCGACAGATCAGGGGGTTCTGTCCGAGAGGACTTCCGTCTACATTATCGTGACCAGCCGAGATAGCCGATCTGTAGATGTTGACTGTACGGAACGCCTTGCCCGATTCGAATAAATGAGTGAGAAAGTTTAGTACTGTCTTCACAGGAGCTGATATGGGATCCACTGATTTTTCCAGGCACCAATCGGACCAAACTCTCCATGCCGCAGCATATGTTCGCCGAGTTCCTGGTGCCCATGCGTTCGCCAAGAGTTGGGTAGTTGTTCTCGAAACTTCCGTGATTTCCCAGGGTCCCCTGAAAGGAGCCATGCCATGAGACGGAGTATTCCCCGTTCTATCAGGTCGTGGTTCTCCCCATCCGGATTGGTTAACAGGGACGTGTGATCCGGCAGTAGATGTGGGAAATCGATTGCCATTTCCAGAAGGTGAGGGAACCAGGGTTGAGATCTCCAGCATGGTGTTATCAAAACTACTGTTGCTTTGAACCGTCGGATGTACGCCAGAGTCCGAGCAATCAGGTTGAACGGGGGAAAGGCGTATGCTCGTCCCCCGGTCCAGTCTTGAAGAAAGGCATCTGTTGCCAAGGCTTCCGGATCCGGTCGCCAGCTGAAAAATTGAGGAAGTTGTGTGTTCAGTCTGGATGCAAAGAGATCCACACTCAATGGACCCCATAGCCGTGCGATCTTGGAAAAGACCTTCGGTTGAAGTCTCCAATCCCCCAGATCCCTCAGGTATCTGGAGTTCCAGTCCGCGGTGTAATTGTCTAGGCCTGGTATGTGCTCTGCGGTCACCGACACATTGTTTTGTAAGCAGTAATGCCAGAAGTCTCGAGCTAAAACCGCCAGGATGCGTGATTTGGTACCTCCCAGATGGTTTATGTACCTGACCGCCGAGATATTGTCCAACTTGAGGAGGATTGAGCAAGAGACGCTCCTGGGAGTGAGGCTGCGTATGGCAAATGAGGCTGCCAGTAGTTCCAGTGAGTTTATGTGGAGGAAGGATTCGTCTACTGACCATCTGCCTCCTGTGGAGATGGAGCCGCAGCGCGCGCCCCAGCCATGTAAGCTCGCATCCGACTCTATTATTATATCCGGAGTGGAACCGAAGATCGCTCGTCCGTTCCATGCTTCCATGTGGGTCAACCACCAGTCCAACTCCTCCTTGGATTCCTCGTCTAGAGCGATGTTGGATTCGTACGACTGCCCGTTCCGTAGGCAAGAAGCTTTCAGGCGCTGTAACGCCCGATAGTGGAGTGGTCCCGGGAAGATCGCCTGTATGGAGGCCGCTAGTAATCCGATTACTCGGGCTAGTTGTCTCAGGGAGAGATTTGGACGGTGTCTTATCTTTCTGATCTCCTTCTTGATGCTGGACATCTTGTCCGCAGGGAGACATAGAATTTGTTGTACCGAATCGACTCGGAATCCCAGGAATTCCATCTGCTGAGATGGTTGTAGTACCGATTTCTCCCAATTCACCAGGAAGCCTAGGTTCTGTAGGAGGTGCAGAGTCCACGACAGATGTGATAGTAGAAGGGATCTCGTTTCTGACAGTATGAGGATATCGTCTAGGTAGATGATGAGACGAATTCCGTGTAATCTGAGGAATGTAACCACTGGTTTCAATACTTTCGTAAAGCACCAGGGGGCGGAGGATAGACCAAAGGGAAGGCAGCGGAAGCGCCACTTCCTTGTGTCCCATTGGAATTGTAATAGGTTCCTGTGTGTAGGGGTTATCGGGATCGTGAGATACGCATCTTGCAGATCGAGTTTCACCATCCAGTCTCCTGGGAGAAGGAGGTCTCGGAGGCAGTGTATGCCCTCCATTTTGTAATGATGGTATCGGATAAAGGCATTGAGGGGTCTTAGGTTGATAACCGGGCGGACACCCCCGCCTTTCTTTGGTACCAAAAACAGGTTGCTTACAAAACCTGGGGTATCTAGAGGGATTTCCTCTATGGCATTTTTGTTGAGAAGGACCTCTATCTCTGCGGAGATGAGGTCGCGGTGTGACTGTGGTATGTGTGGTACCCTTGGAGGGGAGTCCTGAAAGGGAAGACCCGTCAGTTCTAGGTGGTAACCCTCTACAGTCTGTAACACCCAGCTGTCGGATGTGATTGAGGCCCAAGTCTGTGTGAACAAAGCCAACCTGCCCCCCACATTTATATGGGAAAAATGGGGAAAAATCGTACTCACCATAAGGGCGTTTTCCTGGGGTTGTACCTCTGCCGCCGCGGGCATTCCAAGCCCTTCCTCGAGAGGGGAAGAATGGTGTATAGGAACGCTCCTGGCTTTGCCTCTGTGTGTTAAAGGAGCCTCTGCCCGGTCTGGAGAAACCTCGGGGGTTGCGGCCGGGTAGACGGCTCCTACCTCTCCCGGCCCCACCGAAAACCTTTTGGTGGAAGACCCTCTTTATAGATGACTGGGCTTTGTCAAGGGCTGTGAAGGTTTTTACATAGGAGCCCAGATCTTTGACAAAGGAGTCGCCAAATAGCAGACCCTTAGCTGCGGCCCCTGGTTCAGAGGAGGCCATGCTAGCTAGTTTAGGCTCAATTTTTAGCAGGATAGCCTTCCTGCGCTCCGTGGACATGGCGGTATTGGCATTGCCGATCATGCAGACCAGGCGTTGGAGCCAGCCAAATGCCACCTCAAAGTCTAATGATGCCTCACCCGACTGAGCTGCCTCCAGCATCTCATAAAGTTTCGTGACGGGACCCAGGGTGTCGAGGAACTTGTCCTGACAGTTACGGAGGGAATAGTCTAGTCCCCTCTTAGGTTTCCAGCCTGTCTTGGCCAGAAACTGGGCTATCTGGGGGTCCACTTCTGGGGTTTTTGCCACAGCATCAGGAATTATGGGTCGGGGGCATTCTGCTCTCAATTTATTACGGCCCTCTTGAGAGAGGGACTTACGCACCCTGAGGGCCAGATATCGGGCGATATGTTCGGAGGGTTCCCACTCAGCAGAGCGTGGGTGTCTCAGGTTGTCTGGGTCGAAAAGCGGAACCTCTTTAGGGTCGTGTTCAGTATCTGCCCCGGTCGTCCCTGAATGTGCCAAGGCACGTGTTGGCGTTAAAGGGAATTGTTTTCCCTGGAGGCTTTCACCCTCTGAGAGCTCGTCCTCGTACGGGTCTGAGTACGGGACGTCAGACCCCTCATCCCCCTCCTCGTCTGAGTCAGACATTATATCTTGGGCTCTTGCCCGTTTCCAGTCTCTGGTAGCCGTAGCTCTCCCAGAAGCTCTACTGCGCGGTTGTTGCGCGCCATCTTGGACAGCCTGAGGCATGTCAATCAGAGCAGGTTCAACCTGCGTGGGGGGGGGGTCCTGTGAGTGTTTGCGTTTGCCCAATGATTTGCGCCCCGGTAGTGTCCCTACAGGGGGGGCCTGGGCCAAGGTCGGGGCAGATTGAGGCTGTACTTGCCTGAGTGCGAGTGCAATGGAGTCTGATATGGTAGAGGACATAGCGCCCATGGCCGATGATATGGCCTTTGAGATAGAGTTGGACATGGTGGTGTCCAGGAGGCATTGGAATTCCTCTGAGCCCATCAGTCCAGGGTCAACCTGGGGGTCAGGATTAGTATTGGCCATAGGTGGGCTAAGTTTGCCAGGGAACTTATCACCAGATTGCATGGTGGATAGTGAGTGCAAGTAAGAAAAATAATAAACGAAATATAAGTGACAGGCAGTATCAGGATTGATTAACCCAGATACAGGATGGGAAGGATAGTGAGATGGAGGGTAATTTCCAGGTAGAGAGGGTAGGAAAAGACTATACCCGACTGAGGATGAGAGAGCAACGAAACCAGCGTGTGAGGGGAACAAAATCCGTGAAACACGCTACAGAAAATGGCCGTCGCCTTAATCGACGACGGAAACCGAAAAAATGGCCGCCGCGAGCACAACTGCGCATGCGCGCCACTCGCGAGCGGCGGGAAATGAAACCGCCGCGCGGATAAAGTAGATCCGGCCGACGGCAAAGTAAATAGTGCCGGGAAGCGCCGCAGGGGTGTTAGACGAGCCCCGCCGGCGAAACCCGGTAGTGTGTGACCGGGGGGAGAGCCCCACCCGGAGGGGGGGCGAGGGGAAAGAAAAAACGGCAGAGCCCAGAGGGCGAACTGAGGGCAGCCCGGTCACACAGTGAAAGGTAGCAACACAATAAAATACCTTAGTAAACAATAAAAATGAAATAAACAAGTAAATTATGTAAAGGTGGGATAAAGGGATAACGTGAAGAGAATATCCCAACAGTATATTAAATCAATACAAGATGTCACAAGCTAAAAACCCACCAGAGCACACCATAAATAAAAATAGAGTGTACTTATCTGAGGGAGCAGCGAAGAAAGAGGGAGAAACAGGAAGTGCTACACCTTATATACTAAGGGGGTGGAGACCCATGATAGCACTGTCAATATGCTTATGTTATTTGTTCTTTTTTATCTCTTTTGCATATATCTCTCTTCGCTGCTGAGGGAGAATTAAAGAAAGAGAAGCATAATAGGAGCCTCCGTGTCTTTAATAAAATTCCACCCACCAAAATAACTAAATCACAAATTAATAAAATCAAATAATAAAATTTAACCCCTTAGGGTTACAAAAAACCTAAAAATTAACCCTTGAAAGTAAAAAAAAAAAAATAGATCACAGTAGAGTACTGTGACCTGTATATTGATCACTGCTAGCAGTGATCAAGCAGCAGGGAAAGGGTTAATTTTTTTTTTAACTCCACAAAAGTGAATTTTATACTTAAGTATAACTCTGCAATAAATCAGGGACACAATGTAGCACCGATCCGTCTCTCTCCACTTCACAAACCCACACGAGGTGGAGGGAGGCGGATCAGATATCCCAGCAGCATTGTGACCGCTGTGACTGGCTATCACAGCGATCACATGGGCTGGGATATCCGGATTTGCTGCTGCCGGTCTGCCCCTGACTCGGAGGGACCCAGCAACAGCATTAACCCCGCGATCGCCGGCACTGCGCGATCGCGGCGTTAATTTTAACGCGTGACGGACGAGGTCCGTCACTCGTCATTAACGCATTCCCCTGAGTGACGGACCTCGTCCGTCACTCGTCGTTAAGGGGTTAAGGGGTTAACCAACAAGAAGGAGCGCACTCAGAGGACTTAAAATAAACAAAAGAGCTGTTTTATTCTAATCAGATGTGCAACATCTTACTTCAACGTTTCATCCTTATAATTTTGAAAGGTCCAGTAATGGGAATGAAACATTGACTGAATGCTGCTGCACGTCTGATTTAAATTAATCTTATTTTGGTTAGTCCTCATTCCTATGAGTGCACTCTTCGTTGTATGTAGTTTGATACCAGGAAATGAAAGACTGGGAGTAGGCAGGGTTATCCACTAAACTAATATTTTTGTGAATGAAAATGTAAATTGCTAAATTTAGGCTACAATAGTCAAGCTGTCACTATACCCAAGTTAAAATTTTGTTTCAAATCCGCTATTTTGGTTTAAATTATGAAATTTAGATTTTCACTTTTTTAAAATTAAAACTATTAGTAATAACCCTTTGGCAAATGTCAAACCCTTCATACATTATATATGTATATATATGTGTGTGTGTGTGTGTAATTTCCAAGTGTATTATGCATGAAAATATTATATATTATAAACATAATAATTATTAAAATGATGCTTGCGATTTATATACATACATACATATATATATATATATATATATATATATATATAGATATATATATATATATAGTGATATAATACCATTTGTGCATATGTATCTATGCAGAGTACTTTCACAAATAACATAGATAAAGCAAAGCTATATTTTATTTTTTTAATTCAACATGTTATTTTAAAAAAAACAAAAACACAAGCATAAACACAGATTTTTGATTAATGGATACTCACTGGCACGTACTGATGCCCACACACTCACGCACAATGATCCATACTCACACACAAACATTGATCCATACATTGACCCATACTGACACACATACATTGATCCATACATTGACCCATACTGACACTCACACATACATTGATCCATACATTGATCCATACTGACACTCACACATACATTGATCCATACTGACACTCACACATACATTGATCCATACATTGACCCATACTGACACTCACACATACATTGATCCATACATTGACCCATACTGACACTCACACATACATTGATCCATACATTGACCCATACTGACACTCACACATACATTGATCCATACATTGACCCATACTGACACTCACACAAACATTGATCCATACATTGACCCATACTGACACTCACACATACATTGATCCATACATTGATCCATACTGACACTCACACATACATTGATCCATACATTGACCCATACTGACACTCACACATACATTGATCCATACTGACACTCACACATACATTGATCCATACTGACACTCACACATACATTGACCCATACTGACACTCACACATACATTGATCCATACATTGATCCATACTGACACTCACACATACATTGATCCATACTGACACTCACACATACATTGACCCATACTGACACTCACACATACATTGATCCATACATTGATCCATACTGACAATCACACATACATTGATCCATACTGACACTCACACATACATTGATCCATACATTGACCCATACTGACACTCACACATACATTGACCCATACTGACACTCACACATACATTGATCCATACATTGACCCATACTGACACTCACACATACATTGATCCATACATTGACCCATACTGACACTCACACATACATTGACCCATACTGACACTCACACATACATTGATCCATACATTGATCCATACTGACACTCACACATACATTGATCCATACTGACACTCACACATACATTGATCCATACATTGACCCATACTGACACTCACACATACATTGACCCATACTGACACTCACACATACATTGATCCATACATTGACCCATACTGACACTCACACATACATTGATCCATACATTGACCCATACTGACACTCACACAAACATTGATCCATACATTGACCCATACTGACACTCACACATACATTGATCCATACTGACACTCACACATACATTGATCCATACATTGACCCATACTGACACTCACACATACATTGACCCATACTGACACTCACACATACATTGATCCATACTGACACTCACACATACATTGATCCATACTGACACTCACACATACATTGACCCATACTGACACTCACACATACATTGATCCATACATTGATCCATACTGACACTCACACATACATTGATCCATACTGACACTCACACATACATTGACCCATACTGACACTCACACATACATTGATCCATACATTGATCCATACTGACAATCACACATACATTGATCCATACTGACACTCACACATACATTGATCCATACATTGACCCATACTGACACTCACACATACATTGACCCATACTGACACTCACACATACATTGATCCATACATTGACCCATACTGACACTCACACATACATTGATCCATACATTGACCCATACTGACACTCACACATACATTGACCCATACTGACACTCACACATACATTGATCCATACATTGATCCATACTGACACTCACACATACATTGATCCATACTGACACTCACACATACATTGATCCATACATTGACCCATACTGACACTCACACATACATTGACCCATACTGACACTCACACATACATTGATCCATACATTGACCCATACTGACACTCACACATACATTGATCCATACATTGACCCATACTGACACTCACACAAACATTGATCCATACATTGACCCATACTGACACTCACACATACATTGATCCATACATTGACCCATACTGACACTCACACATACATTGATCCATACTGACACTCACACATACATTGATCCATACTGACACTCACACATACATTGATCCATACTGACACTCACACATACATTGACCCATACTGACACTCACACATACATTGATCCATACATTGATCCATACTGACACTCACACATACATTGATCCATACTGACACTCACACATACATTGACCCATACTGACACTCACACATACATTGATCCATACATTGATCCATACTGACAATCACACATACATTGATCCATACTGACACTCACACATACATTGATCCATACATTGACCCATACTGACACTCACACATACATTGACCCATACTGACACTCACACATACATTGATCCATACATTGACCCATACTGACACTCACACATACATTGATCCATACATTGATCCATACTGACACTCACACATACATTGACCCATACTGACACTCACACATACATTGATCCATACATTGATCCATACTGACAATCACACATACATTGATCCATACTGACACTCACACATACATTGATCCATACATTGACCCATACTGACACTCACACATACATTGACCCATACTGACACTCACACATACATTGATCCATACATTGACCCATACTGACACTCACACATACATTGATCCATACATTGACCCATACTGACACTCACACATACATTGACCCATACTGACACTCACACATACATTGATCCATACATTGATCCATACTGACACTCACACATACATTGATCCATACTGACACTCACACATACATTGATCCATACATTGACCCATACTGACACTCACACATACATTGATCCATACATTGACCCATACTGACACTCACACATACATTGATCCATACATTGACCCATACTGACACTCACACATACATTGATCCATACATTGACCCATACTGACACTCACACAAACATTGATCCATACATTGACCCATACTGACACTCACACAAACATTGATCCATACATTGACCCATACTGACACTCACACATACATTGATCCATACATTGATCCATACTGACACTCACACATACATTGATCCATACATTGACCCATACTGACACTCACACATACATTGATCCATACTGACACTCACACATACATTGATCCATACTGACACTCACACATACATTGACCCATACTGACACTCACACATACATTGATCCATACATTGATCCATACTGACACTCACACATACATTGATCCATACTGACACTCACACATACATTGATCCATACTGACACTCACACATACATTGACCCATACTGACACTCACACATACATTGATCCATACATTGATCCATACTGACACTCACACATACATTGATCCATACTGACACTCACACATACATTGACCCATACTGACACTCACACATACATTGATCCATACATTGATCCATACTGACAATCACACATACATTGATCCATACTGACACTCACACATACATTGATCCATACATTGACCCATACTGACACTCACACATACATTGACCCATACTGACACTCACACATACATTGATCCATACATTGACCCATACTGACACTCACACATACATTGATCCATACATTGACCCATACTGACACTCACACATACATTGATCCATACATTGACCCATACTGACACTCACACATACATTGACCCATACTGACACTCACACATACATTGATCCATACATTGACCCATACTGACACTCACACATACATTGATCCATACTGACACTCACACAAACATTGATCCATACATTGACCCATACTGACACTCACACATACATTGATCCATACTGACACTCACACAAACATTGATCCATACATTGACCCATACTGACACTCACACATACATTGACCCATACTGACACTCACACATACATTGATCCATACATTGACCCATACTGACACTCACACATACATTGACCCATACATTGACCCATACTGATACTCACACAAACATTGATCCATACTGACACTCACACATACATTGATCCATACATTGACCCATACTGACACTCACATACATTGACCCATACATTGACCCATACTGACACTCACACATACATTGATCCAAACTGACACTCACACATACATTGATCCATACTGACACTCACACAAACATTGATCCATACTGACACTCACACATACATTGATCCATACATTGACCCATACTGACACTCACACATACATTGATCCATACTGACACTCACACATACAGAATTCCACACTGACACTCACATAATATCTTCAAAAACACCTCCCACACACAATTACACACTCAAATATACACACACCCTATGAATCCTGGAAATGAACATTAAATACCTGATTGCCACAGCTCACTGAGCCCACCTTGCTCCTTGCTCCGTGCTCCCTCAGCTCCTGGCTGAGAAGCAGCCTGCCTGCAGCTCTGTCTGGCCCCACTCCTCTCCCTGCCTGCCAGCACTTTACACACAGGAAGCAAACGGCAGAGGACCCGCGTGGGCTGCCCTGCTCTGCCTGATTGCCGGGTCACATGCTTCCTGTGTGTGAAGGCTGACAGGCAGGCACAGGACTGCCTCCCTCCCTGCTCCTTATCCTTCACTCGCGAGCAGCATTGATAGTTCACTTTGGAGTGCCTGCTGCTCGCGAGTGAACGCAATACAGTGCGATCTGGAGCTGCTCAGCTCATCAAACCTCCACAAGACTGTGTGTACTGTGTGGGGAGAGGAAGGGCTGCTGCACTGTGCGGCCCCAAGTGCACCGGCCCACCGGGAAATTTCCCGGTATCCCGGTGGGCCAGTCCGGCCCTGCCCAGCACACGGAACCTTACGGACAGCATTCTCACTAACATACAAAATCACAAGCAGCCTCCCACACACATATGCACAACCGCCTTCACCCAGCCCTTTCCAACCTATCATACAACCACCCACCTAGTCACATTCATAATTGCAGATTATGTTAACGTAGTGTACGTATAATCTTAATTTTAATAATGACAGGAGGCGAGTATTTTGCATAACTTTCTTTACTTATGCCTCCAGCAGCACAAGTCAATCAATCAAAAAACTTTAACCAATCCTAGGCCAACATAGCCTGTATATAAGTCTTTGGTGGGCGTGTCTATTCCTCTTTCTTTGATGTGAGAAGTCCTGTAACGTCAGGTTGTGAGGTATCTTTTAAACTGGAACTCTGTAACTTTGAACAAACGTGGCTTGGATTGAAGCTTGAGGGATATTGTTGCCCGGCTCCCAAGTCGTCTTATGCTGGAAAAAAACGGAAATAGGTGAAAGATGTGGAAATGAACTATTGTCTGCATGCAACCTAGACCTGATTCAGTTACTTAACATGTCTATAGTAGGTTATAGTATTGACAGTTCTATTGAGTTGTTAGCTAGTTAATTCTATACTGTTTACGTGAGGTTTATGCTTTATGAATGTAACAGTCTGTAATGATGTCACAACTGTCTGTAAAATGCTAGAATCAGCGAGTATCAAGGGGGGGGAACAATCCCAAGATCTATGGGGGGGAAAATACTCGCCTCCTGTCATTATTAAAATTAAGATTATACGTACACTACTTTAACATAATCTGCAATTTTATTACATGACAGGAGGCTTCCTATTTTGCATTTTGAACGCTGCGGTAACAACGAAAAAGATGCGTGAGATGTCTGTTGAAAGTAGAAAACTCAGAAGGTGTTTTCTCTAGTCCAGTCTGCCGAGCGCAAGATGTCCATTAGTGATGCTCCCGCCGAGTATGAACGCGAAGCCGCCGCCCCGCGTACCGAGTGGGCCCCGAAATTCGGTTCTACCCCTGCCAGGGATAAGAGCCATCGTACCCATCTGGCCAACGTAGTGGTAGTTACGGGTTTGTATGGTTTGGTGTAAGATACCAGAAGTTGACCTGATCGGTAAAAACGGAGTGGTTCGGTAACTTCTACGTACCGAAGCAAGGTGGACACGACGCATAGCCGCGGAACCGTCGGAAAAAATGGGTAAGACACGGATGTGAGTCCGTCTTAGTCCTGCGAGATACCGTGAAGGTAACCCCTACTGGTGTAATAGTGAAACCGTCTATGTCAAAAGCCCTAACATCCACGACCCTACGAAACAAAACTAAACATAGGAGGAGAGTCAGTTTGGCTGATAGTTGTCTCAGTGACAAGGTCTCGTTGTCCGGCCAGTTCCTAAGGAATCGGATAACTACATCAACGTCCCAAAGAGTGTTATACTTCGGGACCGGAGGTTTGGCTAGTTTGATGCCCCGAAGTAGACGGCATATCAGGGTGTTCTGACCCACTGGTGTACCGTCTATCGGGGTGTGGGCCGCCGAGATGGCGGATCTGGTGATATTAATTGAGCGGTATGCTCTGCCTTCCGAGAACAGGTTTGACAGGAAATTTAGAATGCAGGGAATAGGTGCTGTAAAGGGATCAAACGGTTCCATGTGTTCCATGCGGATAGGTAGCTGCGCCTAGTGCCAGGTGCCCAGGAGTCCCATAACAGGTCTCTAGTCGTCTGCGATAGGCCTGAGACGTTCCAGGATCCCTGGAAAGACTCCAGGCCACCAGTTCCAGCCGATCTTGTGTAATCAACGGATGAGGTTCCCCGTCCGGGTTCACTAGGAGGAATGGGAACACTGGTAAGAGTAGCGGATGGTCCTGTGATAGAGCTAGTAGGTCCGGGAACCATGCTTGGCTCTTCCATAAAGGTGTGATCAGAATCAGAGAAGTCCCCTATCTGCATAGGTGGTGGAGGACTCTCGCCAGCATCGAGAAAGGTGGGAACGCGTAAGCTCCTGATTGTGGCCATTGCTGCAGGAACGCATCCACTGCTTCGCTTTGAGGGTCCGGGAGCCAACTGTAATATCTCGGTAGCTGAGTGTTCGTCCGTGATGCGAAGAGGTCTATGTGTAGCGGACCTCTTACCTGCCTTATCCTGCGAAAGATGGTGGTGTCCAGGCGCCAATCGCTGCTGTCTCTCCAGTGTCGATAGAACCAGTCCGCTATGAGGTTGTTGACACTCAGTAGATATTCTGCCTTGATCGTGATGTTGCGGGGTAGGCAGAATCGCTAGATGTCCCTCGTCGCTTCCGTCAAGGCCCGTGATCTGGCTCCGCCCAGGTGGTTTATGTACTGGACTGCCGAAATGTTGTCCATGTGCAAGAGTATGCGGCAATTGGACATGTTCTTGGCCAAACTCCGGATCGCGAAGGAGCCCGCTATCAACTCCAGGCAGTTGATGTGTAGGAGTTTTTCTTCCTCCGACCATGGTCCTCTGGTGGACGCCTGTGCGCAGTGGGCTCCCCAGCCCCATAGGCTGGCGTCCGACTCCAAGACAAAGTCCGGGTTCGGACCCAATATGGCTCTGCCGTTCCAGGCCTTAATGTGCAGGAGCCACCATCTGAGTTCCGTCCGTATTTCTGCTGACACTGGGATCCAGTGGTCGTATGTCTGACCTTGTCTCAAGTGATAGGCCTTCGCCCGTTGCATGGCCCGGTAGTGTAGCGGTCCCAGGAAGATCGCTTGTATGGAGGACGATAAAAGGCCTACCATTCGGGCTAGCAGGCGAAGCGGTATTGAGTCTTTTCGAAGTACCCGGCGTATCTCTTTCCGTATTGCCGCAATCTTCGCAGTGGGTAAACGGAGGGTACATGTTCCCAAGTCTATTTCGAATCCTAGGTTGTAGTGAAGATTTTTCTCTGTTTATGATGAAGCCCAAAGATTCTAGCAAGAGCACTATGAATCGTTTGAGAGTGAAGCCTGGGTGCTGATTCGCAGAATATCAAAATATCGTCCAGGTATATTAGGCAGCGGATGCCTTTCTCCCTTAGGTAAGCCATTACCGGCTTCATGAGTTTCGTAAAGCACCATGGTGCTGAGCTGAGGCCGAATGGGAGACAGGTGAATTGGTAGGTGAGGTGGTTCCATGTGAAGCGGAGGAAAGGACGGCTGACGCGGGCTATCGGTACCGATAGGTAGGCGTCCTTTAAGTCTAGTCGAGTGAACCAGTCGTGTTGTAATAGTAGGTCTCTTAGAAGGTGGATTCCTTCCATTTTGAAATGTCTGTATGTGACGAAAACGTTCAGTTGCCGTAGGTTGATGACTGGTCTGTAATCTCCTGTTTTCTTTTGGACTACGAAGATGTTGCTGAAGAAACACGTATCGTCCGGGGCGACCTCCACTGCCCCTTTGTCGAAGAGGGTTTGAATCTCCTTGTCTATGATTCCTGTGTGTATTGCCGACGCTCTTATTGGAGGTGGGCGTCGGTCTTGTACCGGGGTGTCTGAGAACTCGATCTCGTAGCCGGTTACTGTATTGAGGATCCAGCTGTCCGAAGATATCTTCTCCCATTCCTGTGAAAAAAGAGACAGTCTGCCTGCAGTCATGTGGGAAAAGAGACAGGGTGTGTTGGGAATGCTCACTTGTATTGAAACGTCCGCGTCTGCGGGTGCGGGTGCCTCTGGAACGGAAAGATCCTCGCTGGAAGTTGGTTCTTGAGGTTGGGAAGAAGGCTGGAGATGACTGGTATCTGGGGCCTGTAGGCCAGAATCGGCTGGTGGCTCGGCCCCTTCGGTGACCAGCCCTGCCAAAAACTCCCCGGCGTGGTGTGGTGGTGCGATAAACTTGCCTGATGGAGGTCTGAGCCTTATTCAGAGTGGTGAAGATGCTTACATGTTTCTTGAGTTCAGTTATGAAAGAGTCACCGAAAAGTTGACCGTTGGCCAGCGGTCCCATTTCTTTTTTACCCAGCTCCATCAATTTTGGGTCCATCTTGAGTAATGCAGTTCTGCGGCGTTCTGCGCACATTGCCGCGTTGGTGTTACCCAGCATACAGATGGCCCGTTGCGCCATTCACGCATAGTGTGGGCGTCCAGTGCGGTGCCCTGTGATAGGGCTAGGTCGGCCAAGTATAGCATTTTTGCTAGAGGGCCCAGGATGTCTAGGAGCTTGTCTTGGGATTCCCTAAGGCCCTTCTCTATCCCTTTTCGCGGGTCCCGACCTGCGCAGGACATGAACAGGGATACGGTAGTATCAAATTCCGGGGTCAGTGCGATTTTATCTGGTAGTGTGGGTCTTGGGCATTCTGCCCGTAGTCTCGCCCTCACTTCTTTGTCCATTGGCTTTCTCAGCCAGAAATGGATGAACTGAGCCAGGTGTTCTGGTAATCCCCATTCTGTTGATCTTGGATGTCGGATCGTGCGGGGGTCGAACATGGTTGTTCCTTGGGGGTCTATGAAGGTGCCCTCTTCCTGCTTATCCCGTGAGTGGTGAGGGAATTCCTGCTCAAGGTATGTGTCTTGATCGTAGTCTCTGTCGTCTCCCTGGACGTCTAGCCATTCCTTGTCTTCCGAGTGTGAATCCCCCGCCTTCCATTCATCCATGATGTCAAGTGATGGTGGGGGGTTGCGATCGTCGTCCTCTGAGGACGGAGAATATGGAGGGGAAGTTCCTCTCTTCGTTGCCTGGCGGCTCTTCTTCAACTATGTTTTTCCTCTCTTTCTCTGGGTGTCCGATACGGTGGTAACTGTGGTGAATCACTCATCTTGTGTTGTGTGTTGGGTCTGTCTGT